>NW_006399806.1:1732769-1883480 GCF_000299155.1 Elephantulus edwardii
GAGCTTAAAGCCCCTGATGGCTCTGGGCGCTGACTCTCACCAGTGGCTATGCCACATGACTTTTTAAATATGAGGCCAAATCCAATCAGCTCACATCCAGTTACGAGCAACAGCCACACTCATGTCTCAACCTCAAACCAGAAAACACCTTTGTAGAATCACATTCTGCAAAAGAGATTTTCGTTTGTGTAACAGAGGTTGTTGATGAATCTTCCTTCAATTCCGATGCCACACATTTCTTCATATATTCCAGTTTCTCAAATTAATTTCTTGGCATATAGACTGAATGCATATTGTGAGGATGAACACAATTTTGACCCAGACTTTTCCTGAACTTCAATCATGCAAAGTTCCCTTTTTCCGACAGGACAACTGCTTCTTGATCTACAAGTGGGTTTTTTTCATGAGTACAATAAGTGTTCTGCGATTCCCATTCTTCTCAATATTAGCTGTAATTTGTTATGATCCACACAGACAAATGCTTCTGCATAATTGACAAAACACAAGTATAAGTCTTTCTGGTATTCTCTGATTTCAGCCAAGATTTGTCTGGCATCAGCAACGATATCTCTCGTGCCATGGTCTCTTCTAAATCCAGTTTGAACTTCTGGAAGTTCCTCTTTTCAGAATGACAATCCATTAGTTTTTTATTATCTTCAGCAATATCTTATTTGCATATGATATTGTTCACTGATTCACACATTCTGTTGGACCACCTTTTTTACAATGGGATTATATATGAATCTCTTTTAGTCAGTTGACCAGGAAGTCATCTTCCAAATTTGTTGGCATAGACTTTCAAGCACCTCCAGGGCTGCATCTATGTCCTGAAATGCTTCAATTTGTAGTCTATCAATTCCTTGGGCCTTGTTTTTCTTGTGTTTTTTTCCCAGTCCCTTCATTGGTACTTGCACTTTTTCCTTCACTACCACTAGCTCTAGACCACGTACTACTTCCTGAAATGGTTCCATATCAAATAATTCTATCTGGTACAGTGACTGTGCATTCTTTCCAGTTTTTTTTTAATCCTTCCTCCATCAGTCAGTATTTTGCCTATAGAATCTTTCAGTGTTACAACTTGAGACTTGACTTTGTTCTTCAAGTCTTTGAGTTTGAGAAATGTTGGTTTATTCTTCCTTTTGATTTCCCAACTCTAAAGCTTTATACATTTTGTTACACTTTCTCTTGTCACTTCTTGTACTGTCCTTTGAAATCTGGTCAGCTTTCCTACTTCATGCATTATCGTTGCTTTTTTTACTTATTTTTATTCCAGTACAGTTTCAGAGTCTCTTCTGGTATCTATTCTGATCTTATATTTCTTCCACGTCTTTACAGTAAACATTTTCTTTCTTTAAAATAGTATAATTAATGTTATACCACACCTAGACTGGTCTTCAGCCATTAGCAGTCAATGCATCAAATATATTCCTGAGGCGTTTTTTTTTAAATCAACTGGGATAGATTTAAATTTGTATTTTGGTGATTATTGACTTGTTTTCCTTTTCTTCTCCTTCTATTTTAGCTTACATGTGAGTAATTGATGATCTGTTCCACAGTCAGCTTCTGGCCTTATTTTGACTTCTGATACTGAGATTCTCCAATGTCTCTTTCCATAGATAAAGTCAATATGATTTCTGTGTAGTACATCAGGTAAGTTCCACATATACAGTCGCCACTTATGGGGTCTTCTTAAAGTATTTGCGATTACTAAATCAGTCTTTGTACAAAACTCCATCAAGTGAGCTGCAACCTCAATTCTGTTGCTAAGTTTGTGTTTTACAACTACCCATCTTTCTTCTTTCTTTCCAACTTTGGCATTCCAGTCACCAATTATTATTTATGCATCTTGATTTAATATTCAATCAATTTCAGGCTACAAAATCTGCTTGTTGGTGCTATTGTTTACCATCAAGTTGGAACTGACCATAGTTGACTGTCTGGTGGATTTTCAGAGGCAATAAATTGCATGGAAGGAGAGTGTCAATCTTTCTTCTGTGGAGCAGCTGATGGATTTAAACCATATGCTTTTAGGTAGACAGTGAAACTCCTTACCACTAAGCTATCAGAACTCACTGCAGAAGTTGGTAGAGATTATTAATTTCTTCGTCCTTGGCTTTCATGGTTGATACATACAGTTGAATAATAGTTGCATTAACAGGTCTTCCTGGTATATATAGTTATAAATGCTCATTACTCATTGTACATCAGGATAGATCTTAAAATATTTTTTTATTATTAGTATAACTATTCCTCTTCAGTTTGTTATTCACAGCATAGTAGATCTATGATTGCCATATCAACAAATGAAGGTTCTCAGGTGAAAGCTTTTCTCCACAGGCATCATTACGGTAGACTCTACTTTGAGGAGGCAGCTCTTTTATAGGAGATTCTGTAGTAGTTAAGTGCTGATAACTGAAAATTTGATGGTACAAATCCAGTAGCCTTAACTGTCTGCTTCTTTAAAGTATACAGTATACAGTATACAGTATACAACACTGGAAACCATATAAGAAGCCGACACAACATGGCTTCTACATGCTTCATAAAAGTAAACTGTCCCCTTCAGTAACATCCAGAATACCAAACAAATAGCTACATGGTCAGACATCCCACGCCACATGCTCATGTACCTATCTCTATGTATCATTGGGTCTAGTGTTCATTACAACTTGACTCACAGGCTTTACTCAAAGTTGTGAGGTTTATTGGGGAATTAGTTTAGCGAGTTGGGGAGGCAAAAAATATCACACAATGCAATCCTAGGTTTAGTGCAGCAGTCCAAAGGCAGATTAACAGCAAGACACAAATCTCAGTTAGTCAAAGTCCAGGTTCATTTTGGTAGCACAAATGTACATCTGGTTTCATCAGTTATCTAGCAAACATCTCAGAGCAGTTAAGTCAGCTTTTTCTTCAATCATCTAGCAAGCAAAACCTTTAACTGTGGTTCCGTCTTCAAGGTTCTTCTGGTTACACCCTGTCACAGTCTTGTCACAGTAATTCCAGGCTCTTCATAGCAGTGCCACAATCTCTTCACCTTTTCTCCACCACTATTTTTCACAGTGTGGAAGGCACTCTTTCATATTGGCCCCATAGCTATTGAGATTTGCAAGACCGTGTGTCCATAGTTAACATAGCTGGAGACAATGCTCCCATGGGGGATAATGTAATGGTTAGAAAAGCCGATTTTTAAGGTTTCTGACACCACAGAAATACTATGATGCATTTCAACTCTGTCTTATAGGGCTGCTAGAAATAATAATGGACAGTAATAAATTTGCTTTGGAATTTCAGACTTAACTATTTCAACCAGCTGTTTGATATTTTATTCAAATATTCTCCTTTTGTTAGGCTATGAGTGTTTGTGGGACAGAGATGATTCCATGAACTTTTGATTGGTTGGTTGAGTCTTTTCTCAGTAACTCAAATCTCATTTCCACCCATAAGTTCAATAAAATATGCTTTAAAAATCTTAAGTAAATTAATTTCCTAATTATTCCTATTTCTTCTTGAGAATTGTATTAAGTATTCAGGATGAGATGAGGGGAATCTCAAAGAGTGAACTGTTGCCCGTGGACTTTAAATAAAAGAGATGCAGTTGAGAGAGCCCAGTGGTACTTTTTGTTTCACACCACTAATTCCAACACATCATTAATCTTATCTACAGTGTCCTTTCCAGGAGCACAAGTGAAAGTGAAAAAGCCTTAGGTTTTACTGTTTCAAAGGACCAGTGTAGAAACTTCTTTTAAGAAGTATTTCAAAATCATCTTAGTTCACAGACAATTTAAGGAATTGTAAAACCAACTCCATCAAAATGTCTCTTGGCACTTTAAATCTTCCTCTAAGCAAATATTGTTTCAAGTTTTCTTTTGTAGAAACATGGTATACCAGATATTTTGTAGCTTTTTTTTTTTCATTTTTATATGTAGGAAGAAATTCAAGCTGCTTTGAAGGAATTGGCAAAAAATAAGGCCCTAGGAGTGGATGGGATACCAACTGACATATTTCAACTAAAAGTGCTGCCCTCGATGTGCTCACCAAGTTGGGTCAAGAAATCTGGAGGACAACCATTTGGTCAGCTGACTGGAAGAGATCTCTTTTTCTTCTCATTTCAAAGAAAGGTGACCCAACAGAGTGTGGAAATCATCAAACAATATTGTTGATATCACATGCACGCCAGATTCTACTGAAGATAATCCAAAAACGACTGGAACAACACATCAACAGAAAGCTGCCAGAAGTCCAGGCTGGGTTTAGAAGGGATCATGGTACTGGGTATATTGTAGCTAAGGTTGGATAGATCTTGGCTGAAAGCAGGGAGTACCAGAGGAATGTATATCTGTGTTTCATTGATTATGCAAATGTGTTGACTGTGTGGATCACAACAAAATGTGGCTGACTCTGAGAAGAATGGGAATCCCAGACACTTAATTGTGCTAATGCAAAACTTATACTTGTACCAGGAGGCAGTCGTCAAAACAGAGCAAGGAAACACTACATGGTTCAAAACTGGGAAGGGTATATGTCAGGAATATGTCCTATCTCCATATCTTTTCAATCTATATACAGAACAGATTATCTTGGAGGCTGGGCTGTATGAGGAAAAGTGTGGCATCAGGAATGGAGGAAGATTCATCAACAACCTGCGTTATACAGATGACACAACCCTGCTTGCTGAAACTGAGGAGGACCTGAAGCGCTTGCTGCAGAGGGTCAAGGACTGCAGCCTTCAATATGGTTTGAGGCTCAATATCAAGATGACAAAGATTCTAACCACTGGGCCAATTGGCAGCATCAGGATGGATAGTGAAGAGATTGAGATTGTTCATAGCTTTAGTTTACTTGGCTCCACAGTCAACACTCTTGGCACCAGCAGCCAGGAAATTAAAAAATATATTGTGATGGGAAAATCTGCTATTAGGGACCTCTCAAAAGTATTGAAGAGCAATGGTGTCACTCTGGAGACTAAGGTGTATTGATACAGGCCATGATCTTTGCAATCACTTGTTATGCATCAGAGAGTTGGACAATGACTAGGAAGGATAGAAGGAGAATTGATGCCTTTGAGCTGTGGTGCTGGAGAAGAGTATTGAATATACCATGGACTGCTAGGAAAACAAACAGATTCGTCCTGGAGAGGATTAAAGCCGGCTGCTCCCTGGAGGCAAGGATTCTGAAGCATCATCTGACATACTCTGGACATGTTTCAAGGAAGGACCAGTCTTTGAAGAAGGACGTCATGCTTGGGAGGGTGGAGGGACAGCACAGGAAAGGAAGACCCTCTATGAGGTGGATTGATTTAGTGACTGGGGTAATGGGGATAGGTGTGTCAGAGACAGTGAGATTGGTATAGAATAGAACAGGGTTTAGGGCTGTTTTACAAGAGTTCACTATGAGTTGCAGGAGACTCGACGGCACATAATAGGAACAACATAGCAAAACCTTCAATGTACTCTCTATTCAACTGTGAACAAAGCAATAATAATAATAACATGAATAAATCCCCTTTCTAAATCATCTTGTAAATTACAACCTAACTTGGGAGCAGCTGGAGAGCATTATGCTCAGTGAGCTAACTCAGTCCCACAAGGATAAATACTGTATAAAACCATTATTGTAGAATGAATATAAGGATCGAAGGTGTGGAATGGGGGTGGAAATACAGGGATGAGGATGTGTGGGGATAGAGTGTTAATCACAGGGTTGCACAATTTGATTGGTGGGTGGGGTAAAGGAAATGGGGAGGATCTTTTGTGAAAAACAACGTGTTCAAACTTTGTAAATAAATCAAAGTAATATAGAAAAAGAGGGGGGAAAGTGCTATTTTTACAGACTGGTTGGTTCTAGAAACAAGCCTTATAGAAAGAAAATTGATGTCTCTTGTTTTTCTTGTCTTTCTTTTTGGCGTCCATTTATAGGAAGATTTCTTTAAGAATAAAATGACCAGGTTTTTAAAAAAAATATTAGAACCACTTTTGTCTGTCAAATATTTTGCTTGTAAATAAAGGGGGGGGGGAGAAAAACCTCAGAAAGAAAAAGAAATAGAAAAACGGTTCAAGTCATTCTGTTTATTAATTCCTTTTTCTCCCTTTCATTTTCATTCCTTTTGTCATTTTTGCAATCTCTGCAAAGTTCCTCTGTATTTTGTTACTATTTCTAAATTAGCTTTTTAAATTGCTTCTGCTATGAAGTAGAGCCAAAAATACTAACAGAAAGATGTTCACAAAGGGAGCAGAAATTAGAACACGGCTATAGCAGGGTGCTTTTTTAAAATTGGTACACATTCACATATGCAGATAAATACATATACAGATACCTATACACATATATTAGTATGTATGTATTGTTGTTGTTGTTGTTGATTGCCTTCGAGTCAAGCATGACTCATAGCAACCCTATGAACAAAAGGCTTGAAACACCTCTACAACTATCAACATTTAGCAAAGTTAATAGGGTTTCCAGAGGTATATTAAACCTGTCATAGTGTGTTATTGGTTTTCTATGCCATTGAGTTGCTTTCAGTGTATAGCGACCCTATGTACAGCAGCTCTGAACCCTTCCCTGTCCTGGCCAGTCTCACTAACTCCTACATACCAACCCCCATTGCCCCAGTTACTGTATCAATCCATCTCATCTGGGGTCTCCTTCTCCTGCGCTGTCCCTCCACCCTTCCAAGCATGATATCCTTCCCCAAGGACTGATTTCTCCTGCCCATGTGTCCAAAGTAAATGATGCAAAGTTTCAAAATCCTAGCCTCCAAGGAAAGACTTGGCTTCACTCTCTCCAAGACAGACCTATTTGTTTTCTTGGCAGTCCATGGTATGCTCAAGACTCTTCTCCAGCACCACAACTCAAAGCCATCTATTCTACTGTTATCTTTATAACATGTAATTGAGAAGACCATGGCCTGGATTAGGCACACCTTTGTATCTAGACTGATATCGTTGCTCTTCAGCACTCTGGAGAGGTCCATGACAGCAGATTTTCCCAATGCAATTAGTCTTTTGATTTCCTGACTGCTGGTGTTAAGAGTGTTGATTGTAGATCCAAGCAAGCTGCAATTGCTAACAACCTCAATCTCTTCTCCATCTAATATGGTGCTGCCAATTGGCCCAGTGGTGAGAACCTTTGTCTTCTTGATGTTGAGCTTCAATCCATATTGAAGACTACAGTCCTTGGCCTTTTGCAACAAGTGCTTCAGTTCCTCTTCAGTTTCAGCAAGCAAGCTTGTGTCAAACGCATATTGTAGGTTGTTAATGAGTCTTCCTTCAATCTGATACCACACTCCTCTTCATAAAACCCTGTTTCCCAAATGATCTGTTCTTCATACAGGTTGAAAAGGTACAGGGACAGGATGCCTCCCTGACACACTCCTCCCTATGTACAGCAGGGCACACTTAGATTAGACTAACAGATATGGCAACTGAACTTGAGCCCTCAAATTTGGAAACACAAAAGTGGAGAAACAATTGTAAGAAGACATAACAATTGGGATGTGGAATGTGAGAGCATGAAGGTAGGTAAACTGGACATCGTAAAGAAAGAAATGGAACACATAAATATTGATATATTGAGCATTAGTGAAATGAGATGGATTGGTATGGGACATTTTGAATCCCATAATCATATGCTCTGCTATGATGGAGATGAAAAGGTGAGGAAAAAACGGGGTCACTTTCATAGTTAAAAAGGCCATTTCTAGATCCATCTTGAAATACAATATTGTGAGTGACAGGATAATATCCATACTCATACAAGGAAGACCTGTTAATAACACTATCATTCAAATTTATGTGCCTACAACCAGAGCCAAAGAGGAGGAAATAGATGATTTCTATCAACTGTTGCAATCATAAATCGATCCAACATGTAACCAAGATGCTTTAGTAATAATAAGTGCCTAGAATGAAAAATTTGGGAATTAGGATGAGGGATCAGTAGTCAGAAAGTATGAACTTTGTGACAGAAATGAGGCTGGTGATAGAATGATAGAATTCTGTACAATCAATGCTTTATTTATAGCAAATACATTTCATAAGAAACATAAACGTAGGCTATATACTTAGATTTCACCTGATGTGATGCACAGGAATCAGATTGATTACATATGTGGATGGAATCGTTGGAGAAGTTCAGTATCAGTAGGCCCGGTACTGATTGTGGAACAGTCCATCAACTGCTCATATGCAAGTTCAAATTAAAACTAAAGAAGGTTAAATTATACCCACAGGAATCAAAATTTGACCTTGAGACTATCTCCCATCAATTTAAAAACCAACTCAGGAATGAGTTTGAGGCCTTGAACACTAATAAACAAAGACCCGATGTGCTGTGGGAAGATATTAAGAATATCATTCACGAAGAATGCAAAAAAGTCATTACAACAAGACCAAAATAGATGTCAGTATGTATGCATACGGATGGATAGATAGATAGATAAAGGAAATTAGTTTATAAAGGGTTATTGTTGTTATTATGCATAGTTGAGTCAGAGCCAACTCACAATTGACCTTTCAGTGGGTTTTCAGAGGCTGTAAATCACACAGGAGGAAACTGAACATCTTTATTCCATGGAGTAATTGATAGATTCAAACCACATGCCTGTGGGTTGACAGTACAATTCCTTATAATTAGAACACCAGAGCTCCATTGTTGTTGGTGGTGTGGGCCAACAACTCAACTACGACTCAAAGCAACCCTATGAACACTGGCTCTAAACTTTGCTTTATCCTGAGTCAATCTCACCATTTCTGAACAACATACCCAAAGTGTGCTGTTTCAAAATGCTTACCTCTAAGGAGCAACTGGGTTTTACCCTTTCCAGAACAGATTTGTTTGTTCTCTTGGTAATCCAAGATATATTCAATACTAGTCTCCAGCACCACAAATCAAAAGGATCGATTCTACTTCTGTCATCCCTATTTGTTATCAGCTGTCAGATGCATAGCAAGCCTGCATCAGGCACACTTTAGTCTCTAGACTGATATTGTTGCTCCTTATCTCTCTGTCTTTGACCACAGGTTTTTCACATGCAACTCCTCTTTTGATTTCCTGAATGCTGGTGTCAAGGGTGTTGGTTGTTGATGTGTTGTTGTGTTGTTGTTATGTGCCTTCGAGTTGCTTGCAACTCATAGCGATCCTTTGTATAACAGCCCTGAACTCTTTTCTGCCCTGTGCCAATCTCATTGTTTCCGACACACTCATCCCAATTACCCCAGTAACCGAATCAATCCATCTCCTAGAGGGCCTTCCCCTACTGCGCCTGCCCTCCACCTTCCCAAGCATGATGTCCTTCTCCAAGGACCATTCTCTCCTTGCAACATGACCAAAGTATGTCAGATGAAGCCTCAGAATCCTTGCCTCCAAGGAGCAGCCCAGTTTATCACTTTCCAGGATGAATCTGTTTGTTTTCTTAGCAGTCCATGGTACTCTCAATACTCTTCTCCAACATCAAAGTTCAAAGGCATCAATTCTCCTTCTATCCTCCTTAGTCATTGTCCAGCTCTCTGATGCATAATAAGTGATTGCAAGACCATAGCCTGTATCAGACTCACCTTAGTCTCCAGAGTGACACCATTGCTCTTAAGAGAGCAATGTACTTAAGAGAGTACTTAAGAGAGGTCCCTAACAGAAGACTTTCCCATCACAATACATCTTTTAATTTCCTGGTTGCTGGTGTCAAGAGTGTTGACTGTGGAGCCAAGCAAACTAAAGCTATGACAATCTCAATCTCTTCACCATCCATGCTGATGCTGAAAATTGGTCCAGTGGTGAGAATCTTTGTCTTCTTGACATTGAGCCTCAATCCATATTGAAGGCTGAAGTCCTTGACCCTAAGCAGCAAGCACCTCAGGTCCTCCTCAGTTTCAGCAATCAGGTTGTGTCATCTGCAACAACGCAGACTGTTGATAGATCTTCCACCAATCCTGATGCCGCATTTCTCCTCATAGAGCCCAACCTTCTGGCTGATCTGTTCTGCATACAGGTTGAAAAGGTATGGAGACAGGACACATCCCTGGCGTACGCCCTTCCCAATTTTGAACCATGAAGTGTTTCCTTGCTCTGTTCTGATGACTGCCTCTTGGTCCAAGTATAGGTTTCACATTAGAACGATCAAGTGATTCCCATTCTTCTCAGAGTCAGCCATAGTTTGCTACGGTCCACACAGTCAAATGCCTTTGCAGAATCAATGAAGCACAGATAAACATTCCTCTGGTACTCCCTGCTTTCAGCCAAGATCCATTTAACATTAGCTACAATATCCCTAGTACCATGACCCCTTCTAAACCCAGCCTGGACTTCTGGCAGTTCTCTGCTGATGTGCTGTTCCAGTCGTTTTTGGATATAAGCATAGTGAAATGGTCAAAAACGTCAATCTTTCCATCTATCATGATGTTGCCTATTGACCCAGTGGTATAGATTCTTATTTTCTTGATGTTGATTTGTAATCTGTATTGAAGACTGTAGTCCTTGGTATTGTGCAGGAAATGCTTCAAGTCCTCTTCCTTTTAGGCAAGCAAGATTATTGTTATCTGCATAGTGTAGGTTGTTGACGAGTCTTCCTCCAGTCCTGATGCCACATTCTTCATAAAGTGAAGCTTCTCAAATAATCTGTTCACATATAGATTGAAAAGGTATGTAAAAATGATACATCCTTGATACACTCCTTTTTTATTTTGAACCATGAAGCATTCCATTGCTCTGTTTGGACAATAGCTTCTTGATCTAGGCATAGCTGTCACACGAACACAATCAGGTGTTCTGTAATTCTCAATTTTAATGAAAATTGATAATTGGAAAATAGAATAATTACTTGTTACCTCTCTAAATTTCCTTGCTTTTTATAAATAGTTGTGTATTGTCTTATAATGGAAAAAATAATACTTTCAATTTGCCTTTGTTCATATAATATCTAATTACTTCCAATGCTGTCCACCTCTCTTCTCCCTATTATTGATGGACTGCAGGACTGTAACAAGAATTGAGTTTGGTCCTATTATCATAAAATGCCTCTACCTCAAAAGTTATATGTGAAATTCACCTTATAAATGCATGCACTTTCAACTCAGAACTTGCAGTGTTCTTCCTGTCTGAATTTCCATGGTACCTTATCTCCATCCAGCCTCCTCCCAGGGTTCTTGCTGCTTCCCATGTGTGCCTGACACCTGCTTGCAACTGTCAGGTTTGTGGGTTTAGTTAGAAAGTGCTAAAAGAAATCATTGCAAAGAAAAATGAAAACTCCAAAGAATAATTTCAAATACAGTAACAACCAAAATATTAAAACTTTGCACCTGGGAAGATTTTAGGCTTCTTCTTGTGCCATTTTTGGGTTTTGCTCCTTTTTTGTTTTGTTTCTCACAGTAACTCAGTAAGCTTAGAGAGGTAAGTACAGAGAGTTCCTGTTTTTTTGCCACTTTGCATTTCACTGATCTGCTTGCCCAACTCTGCTAAAACCCTTACACTTCATTTTTCCTAATTAATTTGCTTCATCATCAGTTCACCTGCAATCTCAAAAAAAGATCAGTTCATTGCTATATAGGGAACATAGCTGAAATAAGCATTTTTCTCCCAGTAAGAGGAAACAGAAGAGAGAAATAGCCTGAAAGCTGGAGTCAGACAGACTTCTGATCGAACGTAGATTGTGTCACTAACAGGCGTATGCAACTTTCATCAAGTAACTTAGCCACTCAGACTCTGTTGTATCATCTGCAAAATAGAAGTTGTAATTCCTCCTTCCCAGGCCTGTTGCAAAGATTGAATGAAAATCTAGGTAAAACAGTTAACTCCAAGAAATCTCACTAGCATTCAGAGCTAGACAAAATCCTTGGCCCCATCTGCTGGAGATAGAGAGTAAAGTCATGCTTAGACTTAAAAATAAAGAGCTTTCAAAATATAGCCATGCTGTGGTCCAAGATCATTTATTTACTCGCTAAACTCAGTGCCGTCACACTGGAGGGGCCAGTCCCTAGAGAAGAGCATTATGTTTGGAAAATCGAAAAACAGTATTCTCACAGAATTCATGACTTAATTTCTGTTTCTGGCAAACTCTCTCCCTTTAGAACCCATGGTTGCTTTTTTTTCCCCCACAGCTCCATGCATCCTAGACTGTATGCAACACAGAACATTTTTGTGTTATTGAACTTTGCTAAGTAAATTCACAATTAATTAGATCCTCCAGCTTTGACAAGTTCTTAGCAGTATAACCTGATAGCTCCTCAGTAAGGCCCCTTCTCTAATGAGTCCAGCTTCCCAAGATTGCGTATGGGCCCTTTGTTCTCAAGTCTCCATTAACTCTCTATTTCTGTGCATTGGTTTTAAACCTTTTTATCTGTCTTGAATCTATATCTACATAAAACATTCACTAATAAAGTTTGTGAAAATCAAGAACCACCATTCTGGGCCTCTGGTTGTTATTGTTATGGGCCGTCGAGTCGCTTGCGACTCATAGCGATCCTAAGTACAACAGCTCTGAATCCTATTCTATTCTCAGCCAACCTCATTGTCTCTGACACACCTATCCCCATTACCTCAGTCAGTGAGTCAATCCATTTCATCTAGGGTCTTCCCCTCTTGTGCCATCCCTCCACCCTCCCAAGCATGATATCCCTCTCCAAGGACTGGTCCCTCCTTACAACATGCCCACTGTGTCAGAAGAGGCTGACATACACAGTCTTGGTACTGGCAGCCAGAAAATCAAAAGACTAATTACATTAAGAAAATCTGCTGTCAGGGACCTCTACAGAGTACTGAAGAGCAACGAGGTCAGTCTGGAGACTAAAGTGCACCTAATTTAGGCTATTCTTCATAATTACTTGTTATGCATCTGCAAGTTGGACAATGACTAAAGATAATAGAAAGAACTGTGATGCCGTTGAGTTATAGTGCTAGAGAAGAGTATAAAATATACCATGGACTGCTGGAAGAACAAACAAGTTCATCCTGGAGACGGTGAAACCAGGCTGCTCATTGGAGGCAAGGATTCTAGGTCTTATCTTTCCATAAACCTACTGCCATTGAATTGGTTTATATTCATAATGAGCCTCTATCTTTATGGGAAGAGAACCATAAATCTTTATGGGAGGAGATCTTTTGATTAAAAATCTCAATGTTGTTTTTGTTGATGATGATTACTGTGGAGTCAAGCACGATTCATAGTGACCCTATGAACAAAAAAGATCTGAAGTCTTTGTATAATTATCATCGTTTCTCAAAGTTCATAGAGTTTCCAGAGGCATGTTGTTTACGAAGTGGATGCCACTCTTGCTTCCAAGCACATCTTAATCTGGGAGCTCCACCAAACACCATACATCATGGGTATCTATTATGGCATGGGACACCCCAATGGTACAGAGTTCAGCATCACAGCCACTCCAGGTTACCTCAGTACAATAACTAAATCAGTGCTGCACCACTGAGAAGGATATTCCTCTAAATTATAATTACACAAATCCGGGGGGGGCGGGGGGCACAACTTTTAAATACAAAGGTCCTCCAGGAGGTGGTGTAGACTCTAAACAAGAGACTTCAAAAACAACCAAACAAACATTCCACAGGATCATCAACCAAAACAAGAGAGCCATCTTTCAGAGCAGGACTGCTTCCCCCAGTCTCCCTTTCATCTGTTGTTGTTAAGTGCCGCCCAGTTGACTCATCATGACCCTATGAACAAAAGACCTGAGCCCTTTTCTATAACAATCACCGTTTCTCTATATGATATAAATTATACCATCAGGACTTCAGCATAGATAAATTACTTTCTGTTATTTAGTCCTAATGTTATTTCAAAAACTCTATGAATAGAAGTAGTATAGATTTTTATTTACATCTTTCCCTGAATTAAATATGCCAGGTCTCCCCATAGTTTCTTCCAAAACTCACTCATAAATCTAGAAGACAGAGGTAGCTAAAGTCAAAGTTAGCTTTGACTTTAAAATACAATTTTTCCCCTTTCTCCTTGTCAAAAAAAGAATAGGAGATTGAAATGATTTACCAATGATGGTTAAATAAGAATGAGATGTCAAAAATAATATTATCACAAAAGTGGGAATATTGGCAAGGGAGGCTGTTGGAAGGCATGATGAAGTATTTGGGGTTTGTGTACACTGAGTTTGAAGTCCCAGGTGTTGAGTATGTGGAAATTTTTATTAACAAGCTAGACATTCAGGCTCAGAGCAGAAGGAGGAAGTCAGTACCGGAGCTTAGATGACATTCTAGATAAGCATAAAAGTGCTAGCTAAAACTAAGAGAAAAGTTATGCTCTTCAAAGAGTAAGGAATGAAAGAAAACAGGGAAAGAACAAAGATTGAGCCTTAGGCAATGCCTACAGTAGGTTGGAGAAAGGGGGAAAATAAGTAAAACAGCAGAACCTAAGAATTGAAGAGGCTTGAAGAGAATTAAGAATTGAAACAACTTATGGTGGGAAAAGGCCCAGCAAAAGAAAACTTAAAGAGGGAGTTTTCTGTAGTGTCAGAAGGCTAAGGTTAGTTAAGGATAATTCTAAACACTTAATATAGGACTGGTAGGGAGGTGAAGAATTTCTTAACACTTTTTTCTAGTGTGTTAGGAGTAAAACACTGATTGCAGGATGGTGGTGATAGTTGTATTTGTTCTTGTTAGACGTTGTTGAGTCGATTGTGACTCATAGGGACCCATGAACAATTAATCTATCCTGTGTCGTCCTCATAATCTCTGATATACTCGAGCCCATTGTTACAGTCCTGTGTCAATCCATCTTTCTGAGAGCCTTCCTCTCTTCTGCTGAGCCTCCACCTCTCCAAACATGATGTCTTTTTCCAAGGACTGATCCCTAACAACATGTCTGAAGTATGTGAGAGGAAGTTTCAGTAGCAGTAGCGGTAACTAACATTTGTTGAGGATTTTAATTTATGTCTAGGATTGTCAGATAAAATAAAAGATATTTAGGTAAGTGTAAAGTTAGAATATACAATGAATAATTTTGAGTGAGGGGACAGCATAAACCCCATTTTTTTATAAACCCCCAGTAATACCAGAAGCGGAAGCAGGCCATAAAAATTCTTAGCTTAAGGCAAACACAAATGCCCCAGGTAAAGTCTTATCTGTCCTTGCAAAGTAAAGAATTAATGAGTGTCTACATGACACAAAAAGAGCAAAGGCAGGCAAAGTAGCCAGCCCGTCAAAAGCCGACCCACATGACTGATCCCCAGACCCACCAACCACGATCTCAATCTCGCCACCCCGACAGTGGCACCAAGGAAAGCCATAAAAGCAATTATGGGGGGGGGGGGGACTTGGGGCTTTTTCCCTTGCCACCTTCCTAAGGAGAGAGAAAGTCTCCATGTGTGGATATGTTGTTGTTGTTGTTGTTATGTGCCGTTGAGTCGTTTGCAACTCATAGTGACCCTATGTACAACAGCCCTAAGCCCTGCTCTATCCTGTGCCAATCTCATTGCCTCTGACACACCCATCCCGATTACCCCAGTCACTGAATCAATCCACCCCATAGAGGCTCTTCCCCTCCTGCGCTGTCCCTCCACTCTGCCCAGCATGATGTCCCTCTCTAAAGACCTGTCTCCCTTACAACATGTCCAAAGTATGTCAGACGAAGCCCCAGAATCCTTGCCTCCAAGGAGCAACCTGGTTTAACCCTCTCTAGGATGAATCTGTTTGTTTTCTTGGCAGTCCATGGTACATTCAATACTCTTATCCAGCACCACAGCTCAAAGGAGTCAATTCTCCTTCTATTCTCCCTAGTCATTGTCCAACTCTCTGATGCGTAACAAGTGATTGCAAAAACCATGGCCTGTATCAGGCACACTTTAGTCTCCAGAGAGACACCGTTGCTCTTGAGTACTTTAGAGAGGTCCCTAATCGCAGACTTTCCCATCGCAATACGTTTTTTTATTTCCTGGCTACTGGTGCCAAGAGTCTTGACCGTGGAGCCAAGCAAACTGAAGCTGTGAACAATCTCAATCTCTTCACCATCCATCCTGATGCTACAGATTGGTCCAGTGGTGAGAATTTTTGTCTTCTTGACATTGAGCCTCAGTCTATACTGAAGCCTGCAGTCCTTGACTCTCTGCAGTAAGTGCATGAGGTCCTCCTCAGTTTCAGCGAGAATGGTTGTGTCATTTGCATAACGCAGATTGTTGATAGATCATCCACCAATCCTAACGCCACGCTTCTCCTCATAGAGCCCAGCCTCTAGGATAATCTGCTCTGCATACAGGTTGAAAAGGTATGGAGATAGGATACATCCCTGGCGTACACCCTTCCCAATTTTGAACCATGCAGTGTTACCCTGCTCTGTTCTGACGACTGCCTCTTGGTCCAAGTATAGGTTTCACATTAGCACAATTAAATGTTCTGGAATTCCCATTCTTCTCAGAGTCAGCCACAGTTTGTTATGATCCACGCAGTCAAATGCCTTTGCATAATCAATGAAACACAGATAGACATTCTCTTGTATTCTCTGCTTTCAGCTAAGATCCATCTAACATCAGCTACAATATCCCTAGTACCACGACCCCTTCGAAACCCAGCCTGGACTTCTGGCAATTCTCTGCTGATATACTATTCCAGTCGTTTTTGCATAATCTTCAGTAGAATCTTGCTTCCATGTGAAATCAATGATATTGTTATGTAGTTTCCACACTCAGTTGGGTCACCCTTCTTTGGGATGGGAACAAATATAGGCCTCTTCCAGTCAGTTGGCCAAGTGGTTGTTCTCCAGATTTCTTGGCACAACTTGGTGAGCACATCCACGGCAGCATCTGTTAGCTGAAATATGTCAATTGGTATACCATCTAATCCGGGGGCCTTATGTTTTGCTATTTCCTTCAAAGCAGCTTGAACTTCTGCCTTCATCACCATAGGCTCTGGCTCAAATGCTATTTCATTAAATTCCTCTGTATTCTTTTGATACCTCCTGGATCATTTAACATTCTGCCCAAAGCATCCTTGATTGTAAAATGCTTATTTGTATTTACAAACATGTGGATTAATTCTTTTGAGGGGCATTTTATGGGCAGAACATCGAGCATTAAGTATTTTGTGTTTTCAAAACAAAAATATAATTGGTTTTAAATTATATATTTAAATCTGATGTACATTCTTAACTAGAAATTCTATATTTTCATTTGTTTAATTAATCTGGCAGCCTTACATACTCCAACCACCTTACTAAACATTTTGTATAGTAAAATAATTCACTTCATTCTTACAGTATTCAACTCATTCAGGAGGTTTGTTGGTTTATGAAGCCTCACTTTCCAAATAAAACTTTATAGAAAATATACTGACATGTTGCATTTACATTGATCAATATGGGGGGGTTTTAAGGGGTATTGGTTCAGAGAAGACAAAAGGGAACAAAATACACCCTAGCCTTTCCTTTATAAAGTTTAATATGTAGTCTTCCAATATAAATGCCATTTACATTGAGTCAATTGTGACTATAATGATGGTACAGGACAGCGTAAAACTATTCATAAGATTTCTAAAGCTTCCATTTTTACAGAGGCGAACTGTCACATCTTTCTAACGTGGAGCCATTGGTGGTTTTGAACCACCAGCCCTTGAATTAAAAATCAGTAACTCAATCACTATCCTACCAGGATTCCCACCATCTTCCTCTCATTAGAAGGGAAGAAATATAATTTTTAACTGCCTCCCTCTCTATGTGTATTCATGCAATATTTACAGTATTTTATCTGTAAAGAGTTTCACACTTCACTCAAGTCAGGAGTAAAATGCCTACTACTAAGAGTATATATGTATACTGATGATTATTCTTACTAAGGATATCTTGGTTGTTGTTGTTAGGTGCCATCAAGTTGACTACAACTCGTATATATTGTTGTTTTTATTAAGTGCTATTGAGTCAGTCATGACCCATAGTAATATTATAAGAGGCAGATCTGTACTCTGCCCTGTCCTGTGTCAAAACACCACTGAGCTGGTGGGGAGGGGTGGGCAGGGAGAAAATTGCAGCAATGAATGAATGGAAATCCAAAACCTCTGTAAAAAAAAATTTAAACATTTAAAAATTAAAAAAAAAAAAACACCACTGATAATTATGAGCAGCCACTTAGGAAAGAACAGTGTATAACTGCTCCATAAAGTTTCCAAGGTTGTAATCTTTATAAAAGTAGAATGCTACATCTTTATCCCAAGAAAGAACTGTTCAGATGGAACAGAGAACAAGCTGACTTTTCCATTTGCAGCCAAGAACATTACTACTGTATTACCAGAGCACCTTATTCAGTCCATGTGTTGGCAAATGAAACTATGATCAAAGTACTTGAAACCAAGTTTACACTCAAGAGTAGAAATAGTCAAACAGCTCAAAATTATAGGCTAGTACAGTACTGACGGTGATCATTCATAAACAGCTGGAATGGTACATAAATAGGGAATTTCCAGAAGTTCAAGTGGGATTTAGAAGAGGTCATCACATCAGGGTTATCATTGCTGATATCAGATGGATCCTGGTTCAAAGTAAGGAATACAAGAAAAATGCTGATTTGTGCTTTATTGACTATGCAAAAGTATTTGACTGTATGTATCATGTCAAGTTGTGGCTGTCATTAAGAAGAATGGGAGTCCCAGGGTACTCGATTGTGCTCATGAGGAACCTATACCTGGAGCAGTACGCTACTGGGCAAATGGAGCAGGGGAGCACTGCATGGTTTGGAATTGGGAGGGGAGTATGTCAGGGATGTATTCTATCTCCATACCTGTTCAATATATATGATGAGCAAATTATTCAAGAAGCTAGACTCTATGAAGAGGAATGTGGCATCAGGATTGGAGGGAAACTCATCAATAACCTGTGTTATGCAGATGACACAGCCTTACTTGCTAAAAGTGAGGAGGGAAGCACTTATTGCAGAAGATCAAGGATGTAACCTTCAGCATGCATTGTGTCTCAATATCAAGAAAACAAAGATTCTTACCACTGGTCCAATAGACAGTGTCATGATGGAAGGAGAGAAGATTGAAACTGTCAACTGTTTCATCTTGCTTGGATCCACAATTAACACTCTTGGCATGAGCAGTCAGGAAATATGGAGATGCATTGCACTGGGGAAATCTGCAGTTTAGGACCTTTCTAAATTATTGAGAAGTAGTAACGTCAGTTTGAGGACTAAGGTGAGTCTGATTCAGGTCATGGTCTTTCCAATTACTAGTTATCCATTGGCGACCTCGACAATGAATAAAGATGACAGGAAAAGAAATGATAACTTTGAGCTGTGTGTGGTGTTGTAGAAGAGCACTGGATATTTGATGGACAGCCAAGAAAATGAATAGATGTGTCTTGGAGAGGGTGCAGCCAGAGTGCTCTTTGGAGACAAGAATGATGAGACTTTGCCTCATACACTTTGAACATATTGCTAGGAGGTGCTGTTCCTTGGAAAGAGACATGATGTTGGGAAGGGTGGAGGGTTGGTGAAGGAGAAGAAGACCCTCAACCAGGCGGATTGACAAGGTGACTGCTGCAACGGATGTGTCAGGAAGTGCGAGGATAGCGCAGGACAGAACTAGGTTCAAGTCGTTTGTTCATGAGGTTGCCATGGTTCATACTCAACTCAATGGCACCTAACAATAATAACAGAACAGTAAATTTACCATATACTTGAAAAAAGTGTAAAGAAGTGTTCTCTTGAGAGAGGAACAATAAATTATGCTTTATAAAGCCAAGGAAGAAATCTCAGAAAATGTGATATCTAAGACAACGCCTAAAAGGAGAGAGTTAGTACAACATAAGGAGCTCTGGTGCCTTAGTGGTAAGAATTGTGCTTCCAGTTCAAAGATTCATGGTTCCATGTCATCAACTGCTTCATGGGAGAAAGACAGACAATCTCTTCTCATGCAACTCATTGTCTCTGAAAATCCACTGGAGGGTAAGCTATGAGTCAGTTCTGACTCTATGATATACAGTAGCAACAACAACAACATAAAAGTTAATACCATCATATGTGGAAACATAAATGTTCCAGGAGAAAGAGCATAAAAAATGGCACCTATAATAAAGCATGATATCGTTTAGGAGACCATAGCAGAAGAGAAAAATGGTTAAGAGTTGTGTTTGGTGAGCCAAGAAGGAAAAAAATAAGTCTTTTAAGCTAGTGTGTGTGTGTGTGTGTGTGTGTGTAGGAGTTGTATCTAACTTGGAAAGCAGTAGGTCACAATTTTATATTTTAACTGGGATACTGATGTGACTATTATTACTGTTATTACTAGCATGGAGAGTAGTATAGGGTTTCAAATATTTATGTAACTAAGACTTGATCAAGTGGAATAAAAGTGTAGGTGGTAGAACTGCAAGAGAGTCGAGTGAGATAATCAGGTTTCTGGCTATATTTAAGCCTGTATACGAAGGTAGAAAATTGTACATGTTTTTATGTCACTAAATTGTATATAGTACAGATTGGATTTATAAATATTAGTTCTGGTGAACTAACGTAACTAATTGTTAGTTATGGCCATGGATTATCTGTCAACTGTCAGTTGGTATTTGAAGATATAAGCCCACATAGGGGCTTTTCAGGGTAAAGACCTGGTGCTCTGTTTCTATACAGAGTACAGCAAAGAAAAAAAAAAAACCAAAAAAACCAAAACCAAACACCCCACCTATGAGGGAGTTCTACTCTATTGCATATGGGGCCAGAGGTAACAAAATAATAGCTTGTAATATTACTGGTATGTTGGAGGTTCTGCCACCGGTATCCCAAACACCAGCCAGGTCACTTATGGTGCACAAGTTTCAATGGAGCTTTCGTGTTAGATACAGGAGGAACAACTTGGAAATCTGCTTTTTAAAGAAATTGGTAAAAACCTAATAAGTAGAAGTGGAACTTTGTCTGATATAGTTCTGGAGATGAGCCAATCAGGTTCAAAGATACTCAAAATATGATGGATGGAACACTGCCACCCCAAAGTAGTAGCTGTTGTTAGGTGCCATCGAGTCAAGTACAATCCATAGTGACCCTGTGAAAAATAGACGAATTGCATTGGAGAAGTCTGCTGTCAGGGACCCCGTCAGAGTGCTGAGGAGCAATGATATCAGTCTAGAGAGAAGGTACGCCTTGATCAGGATATGGTCTTTGCAATTACATACTGTGCTTCAAAGAGCTGGGCAATGATCAAAGATGACAGAAGAATTGATGCCTTTGAGTAGTGGTGCATGGACCACCAGGAGAACAAATAGGTCTGTCTTAAGAAAGGGTGAAACTAAGTTTCTTCATGGAGGCAAATTTTTGAAGTGCCTTCTTACTCATTTTGGGCCTGTAATCAGGAAGGACCAATCCTTGGAGAAAGACCTCATGCTTGGAAGGTTGAAGGGCCAACACAGGAGAAATAGACTCTAGATGCGATGAACTGACTTGATAACTGAGGTGATGGGATTAGGTGTGTTGTAGTCAGTGAAACTGACTCAGGATAGGGCAGGGTTCAGAGCTATTGTACGCAGGGTCACTATGAGTTGCCTGCGACTCAGCAACACATAACAACAATAGTGTTCTCTTGCTTTGTGTGAACAGCCTCTCAGTCTAGATATAAATTCCACATGGGCACAATTTAGTGTTCTAGGACTCCCATTCTTCTCAGTTATAATTTTTATGATACACACGGTCAACTGCCTTTACACAGTCAATAAAGTATAAATAGACATTCTTCTGGTGTTTTTTGCTTTCAGCCAGGGACATCTCACATCAACAATGATATGCCTGCTTCCACTGCCTCTTTTAAATCTAGCTTGAACGTCTTGATGTTCTCTGTATATATTGTTCTGGCAATTTTTAAATCAGCTTCAATATTTTACTTGCATGTGATATTAATTATATTGTTTAATAATTTCCACATTTTGGGGGAGAACTTTCTTGGGAATTATAACAAACACGGATCTCTTCCAGTCAGTTAGCCAGACAGCTATCCTCTAAATTTCTTGACCAAAACTGGAGAGCACATGTAGGGTTGCATCTGTTAGTTGAAACATGTCAATTGATACCCCATCATTTACTGGGGGCTTCTTTTTTGCCAATGCCTTCAATAGAGCTTGAACTTTTCCCTTCATTACCATTGACTCTTGATCTAATAGTGTTTCCTGTAATATTTCAGTATTGGACAATTGTTTTTGGTACAGTAATTCTATATATTCCCTCTATCTTTATCTGATGCTTCCCAGATCATTCAAGATACTTCCCACGGTGTCTCTTAGTATTTCAACTTGAAGCATGCACTTGTTTTTTGTTTCTTTAAGCTTGAGAAATGCCAAGTGATAGCTTTTCTTTTTAATCTCCAATTTCAGGCCTCTGCATCTTCTGATACAATATTTTGCTTTGTCTTCTCGAGTTGTCTTTTGAAATCTTTTGTACGTCTCTTTTACTTTAGCAAATTTTCCCTTAGTTTTGACTTCTTAACACTCTAGCACAATTTTCAAAGTCTATTCTGACATCTGTTGTTGTTTTTTTTCTTTCTCTTTCTATGTAATGAACTTCCGTTCTCTTCGTGGATAGTATCCTTGATGTTATCCCACAACTCATCATATCTTCAATTATTGGTGTTCAATATTTTAAACTTTTTTTTAAGATGATTTTTAAATCAGTGGGATAGACTCAAGATCATATTTTGGTTCTTATGGACTTTTTAAATTTTCTTTAGTCCACTTTGAACTTTCACATGAGTAGTGATGGTTTGTTCCAGAGTCACCACCTAGCCTGGTTTTAGCTGCTGATATAAAACTTCTTCAACAATTCCTTCCACAGATGTAGTCAGTGTGATTCCTATGCAGCCCTCAGGTGTGATCTGTGTGTAAAGACACTCTTTGTAGGGTTGTTTTTAAAAAGTAATTGCCATAAAGAAATCATTGAACATACAAACTCTGACCACTCTATATCCAATCTTATACGTGTCATCAAGTTCATGATTTCCAACTACCATTCCTTCTTTATTGTTTCCAACTTTTTGCATTTTAGTCATCAATTATCATTAATGCATCTTAATTATATGTTTTAGGAAGAAGGACCAATCCTGAGAGAGGGACGTCATGCTTGTGAGGGTGGAGCGACAGTGCAAGAGAGTAAGACAGATGAGATGGATTGACTCATTGACTGGGATCATAGGGTAGATGTGTCAGAGCAATACAATTGGCAGAGTATAGAGCAGGCTTTAGGGCTGTTGCACATACGGTCACTATGAGTTGCAGGCAACTAGACAGCACATAACAACAACAACAAGAACAATTATGTATTTGGTCAATTTCAGACTATAAAATTTAATAAAAATCTTCCATTTTCTCCTGTTTGACTTTAGTTATTTGTACATATATTTGAGTAATAGACTTATTAACAGGTTTTCCTTGCATGCATATTAATAATATCCTATCACTCACAGCATGCACTTAGGATAAAACTTGAAATTGACTTTCTCACTATGTATGCAACACCCCTCTTCTTCTGTTTTTCATTCCCAGCATAGTATAACATGTGACTGTATGATTCAAAGTGTCCAAACCCAATCCATCTCATCTCACTAATGCCTGGAATGTTAATGTTTATGTATTCTGTTTCATTTTTTATAGCTTCTAGTTTTCCACACTTTCTGTTTCATGTTCCCACTATTAAAGAATGTTTGCAGCTGTTTCTTCTCATTTGGATTGACTTCCAGTCTTGGCTCTACCTCTAATGCTATAACTATCTGTGTTCTTCTATTGTTCATAAGATTTTCAGAGGCCTGCTGTTTAAGAAGTGAATGACAAATCCTGCTTCTTAGTCTGTCTTAATCTGGGAGATTTGCTAAAACTTATCTTCCATGGATGACCCTTCTTGCTTACTGGGGCTCTTATTTTAGAGTAGCATCAACTCAGAAGTTGACCTTTTTGACAAAGATTCCTCTTTGGGCCCTCAGGCTTGTGGCTAGTGGTCCATGTGTGAAGCACAAGCATTAGAGATCCAGCTGAGACATTACTGTGACCTAGATATTCACACCCAGGAAGTTACCCCACTGTACCAGATGTAGGTCTTAACCAGAATGCTTCAACACCAAACCATGGCCTCACCCTGTCAGGCTGCCATGGGCTTCAGCTGGATCTAACAACATGATATTTATATGGCTGACTTGCTATTGTTGTTGTTTTTCTTAAGTGCCTTCGAGTCATAGATGATTCATAGCCACCCTATGAGTGAAAAACCTGAGCACTGTTCATAGAGTTCCCAGAGGCAAGCCATTTCAGAAGTGGATGCCACTCCTCCTTCCAAGCTTATTTTAATTAGGAAGCTCCACCAAACACTGTCCAGCATGGGTAACCATTATAGCATTTGGCACATCAGTGTCACAATGTTCAGCATCATAGCAACCACGAGTTATCTCAGTACAGCAACGCACAGACCAGTGCTACACCACTTAGAAGAATGTTTGACAAAAAAAAAACAAAACACACAATTTAAACTAGGCCTGAGGGCCACAGATTAAAATCATCCACCTTGGGCTTGATAACATAACTTTCAGTCCACTAGGCCAACATAGCTCTCTCTATGTTGTCATTGTTTTTGTTGTTAAGTGCCATCAAGTTGTTGACAACTCATAGTGATCCTTTGTATATTTATGGAACTCTTTCCTATCTCACTCATAATCCTCCTACAGCTATTTGGTTTTATAGGATCATGGGAAATCACTACATAGCTTCAACATTACTCATTAAATACAGGTTATTCTGGAGGGAAACAATTAAAATCCATGACATCTCCATCCTCTATTTTGTTATTAAATGTCAAGAATTAGTTCTGACTCATTGTAACCCTCTGCACAACAGAATGAAGCAGTGCTTGTCCTATGCCAACCTGACAATTGTTACGCATGAGCTCATTATTGCAGTAACTATGTCAATTCATGTCCTTAATGGTCTCCCTCTTTTCATTGTTCCAGTATTTACAAAGGCATAATGTCCTTCTATTTTCCTCCAGAGACTGAGCCCATCTGATTGCATGCCCAAACAACATGAAATTAAATCTCGCCATCCTCATCTCTAAAGAGATTTCTTGCTATATTTCTTCAGAAACAGATTTGCTTATTCTTTATATAGTCTATAATATATTCAATATTCTTCAACAGCATGAAAATTTGAAGGAATCAGCTCATCTTTGTTGTTATTGTTGTTGTTGTTTTGTTCCATTGAGTCTACTATCACTCACAGTCGCCTTAAAACAATTGCTCTGAAGAGTACACACCAAAAAGTAATAAAATTTAAAAAAACCCAAAAAACACAATAGCTCTGAACCCTGCCCTATCTTGAACTACTCTCACTATGTTTGACGCAACTGTCCTGCTTGCCACAGTCACTGTGTCAATGCAATTCATCCATAATCTTCCGCTCTTGTGCTGATTCTCCACCCTTTCAAGCATGAAGTTCTTCTCCAAAGACTGGTCCCTCCTGACAACATGCACAATCTCTGTGAGATCATGTTTCACAATCCTTGCCTCCAAGGAGCAGTCTGCCATGGTATGTACACACACATAAAAGCTGGGCACTGGAACACTCACATGCAAGAGTAAAGAAACACTGCATGGTTCAAAATGAAGAAAGGAGTTTATCAGGGATGTGTCCTTTCTCTGTGCTTTTCAATCTGTATGTGGAACAGATCATTTGGGAGATAAGACTTTTAAGAAAAATAATTTGGCATCAAGCTTGGAGAAAGAGTCATTAGTAACTTGCATTATACAGATTACACAACTTTGCTCACTGAAATTGAGGAGGATTTTAAGCATTTCCTGCTGCAGTTGTCAATATGGATTGGATATCAACATCAAGGAAAAAAAGACTCTCACCACTGGGCCAACTGGCAGCATCGTGATGGAGGGAGAAAAGATTGAGATTGTTAATAATTTATGCTTGCTCGGTTCCACAATCAACATTCTTGATACCAGCAATCAAGAACTCAAAAGACAAATTGCACTAGGAAAATCTGCTGTCAGAGACCTCTCCAGAGTACTGAAAAGCAAGGATATCAGTCTAGAGACCAGGATACACCGGATCCAGATCATGGTCTTTGCAACTAATTGTTATTCATCAGAGAGCTGGACAATGACTAAGGATGACAGAAGAAGAATTGAAGCATTTGAGTTGAGTTGAGTTGAGTTAAGTTTAGTTGAGTTCAGTTCAGTTCAGTACCAGAGAAGAATACTGAACATATTATGGACTTCCAAGAGAACAAACAAGCCTGTCCTAGAGAAGATGAAACCAAGTTCCTCCTTGGAGGTAAGGATTTGAAGCTTTTTCTCACATAGATTGGGCTTGTTGTCAGGACAGAACAGTCTTTGGAGATGGACATCATGCTTGGAAAGATGGAGAAACAGCACAGGAGAATATGGCCTTGGTTGAGATGGGTTGACACAGTAACTGGGGTAATGAAGGTAGGTGTGTCAGAGACCATGAGAATGACCCAACATAGAACAGGGTTCTGAGCTATTGTACATAGGGTCACTATGAGTCACAGGTGACTAGAAAGCACATGATAACAACAATATATTTCTATCCAAAATCATTATCCTAACAGCATCATTTCTATATAACAAAATAAACAGCAATTTGTTAACATTTATTACTATATAGCTTATCTTACTTTTTCTATTTCCCATACAGTATACTTAACTACATGGGTTCATATTTTTTTTCACTATGTCTCACAGTTCTTAACAGATAAATGGTACTCAGTGGTTGGTATATGGACTGCCCCACTCACCATGGCAACTTTCATTAAAAATGATAAATGAGGACATAAACTCTTTTAAAAGCAGCAGTGCATTATTGAACTAGATAAATTACCAAGAGATCTACTGGTATGGCTTTTACATTAAAAAAAAATTAGAAAATAATTGAACACAATTCTCAGCACAGCCTTGGTCCTGACTAAAACTGGTGCTCTTTCTTGCCTTCTCCTTTCTCTTGGCAATAGCTTTTCACAAGGTTCCTCAGTACCAAATTATTAAAAAAAAAACCCAAAAACGTTCCTTATGCTGCCATCTGTGTTCCTCTTTTTCAACACTAATTTTTCACGTTGTAAACATTTAGCACAAAACTAGTGAAATAGTGTTCCTTTTATCAATCCTAACAGCCAATCCAAAAGCACATATTAACCTACAGGGTTGTATTGGAGCCACGTCATGGTACAGCGAGCACTGGCTGCGTACTGCAGATATCTCAACTATGCAAATGAAGCTATCACATCTGTAATTAGGCGGAATCTCACTGTAAATCATTTGACATGAATCAGCATCCTCATTGCACTTCAGGAAAGGCTTTTTAATTAGCAAGGTCTAATAATTTTAAAAGCTTAATGAGCAATTGCACTAAAACCAATGATATAGCATGAAGATGCTTCAGCATAATTTATTGTTTTATCTCAGATATGATTTCTAATTAGAGTGTGAGCAGAATTATGATTGAGGTTCTACCTTTATCAATATACTATTTTCATTACAGAATCAATCTACCCACTGCCTTAAGCTATACATTTTAATGATATTGAAGAGGAAGATAAAAGGAACTAACATTTATTATGCAACAATAATATGGTCTTATTCTTATGTATTTTCTCATCTTTGGAGCTCTGGTGGCCTAGTGGGTAAGGCATTATAATGTTAATCCAAAGGCAAGTGATTCCTACCCACCAGCTGCTCTGTGAGAGAAAGACGGGCCATCTCCTATCATGTGATTTACAGCCTCTGAAAACTCCGTGGAGGGTTACTTAAGCATCAGTTCCAATGACAGTACATAATAAAAATACTACCACATGGTTGTTAATTTAGTGCCCAAAAGTAGTGGTGGGTGTTTCATTCCTATACTTGTATTTTGATAAGTTAAGAAGTTAGTTTATGTTATAGATTGAATTGTGATCCCCTAAAATACATGTATATAATAATACAAAATGGAATCTATGTAATGATCTTCCATGGTCTGATAAACCAAATAGTTGTTGAAGGATTAAGGGTTGAAATTAATACTCCCTAATTTCATCACAGCCCTAATTAAACATAGAAGGAGTTTCCCCTGGCATGTAATCTTTACTGCCTTTTATCTCACTGGAGAAAAAAAATGGAGGAAAAGGACTCAAGTAGGGGTCCTCAGTATCACCAGGAGTAATTACCAAGAATGGAGTGCATCTTTTTAGACACAGGTTGCTGCGTGATGAAGCAAGGAAGATCAGAGCACATAGGGCTCCCCAAGAAATTCTGGGCCTAAAGATGATGGAGGCAACAAGTACTTTTCTCCAGAACCAAGATAGGAAGGATCTTCCAGTAAGGTGGGCACCCTGGACTTTGACTTCTAATTTCTTAAACTTTAAGATAATAGATTTCTGTTTGTTAAAGCCATCCACTTATGGTATCTCTGTTTTTTTATTATAGGAGCAATAGAGAATTAAAACATGTATGTGTACTTATTTTTAAAACAACTGGTAGCATCATTGTTGGTATATGCAGTAGAGTCGACTACAAGTCATAGTGGCCCTGTTTTTATTTATATGTGTATTTTAAGAAGATAGTGGATTACCTTGTGGGCTGTTAAGCAAAAGGTTGGCAGTTGAAAGCCACTCCACAGGGAACAATGAGACAGTCTGCTTCAGTTAAGATTTAAAGTCTGGAGAATCCAGTGAAGGCTTACCATAAGGTAGAATTGACTTGACAACAGTGGGGTTGATTGGATTGAGTTTGTATTTTATCTGTTTCCAATGAAAGACATTGCATCTTTAGTTGATGTCACATAATATTCTTCTGATGCCTAGTTTATTAATAAAAAGCACTTGTAAATAGCTACCCATCCGCTTCTATTATACCTACTGGTATCTAAACTATTACTCTTGTGACTTCTGCTTATTTTCTGAACAAATGAGGGAAAGATAACTTTTTTTGCATTCCATTTTAATTCATCCATCAGTCAGTAGCTTTTCTCGTGGTAAAAATTTTCTGGAAATTCCAGTATTTCCTAAAAACGCCACATATAGAGACTTAGTACACAATGAAGGAGTTCTGATCACCTAATGGATAGAGATTGTGCTGCCAACTCAAAGGCAGGCAACTAGAATCCATCAGCTTCTCCAAGGGAAAAAGATGGACATTTCATCCAGAGCAATTTTCAGCCTCTGAAAACTCACTACCAGGTTGACTTTGAGTCGTTTCCACCTCAGTGGCAATGAGTTGTGTTTGGGTACACAGTGAACAATAGAAATTGTCTTTTCTTCTACAAGAACCTCAGGAGAACTTAATAGCAATTCCTGACTCTGAATAAGAAGATGCCCTGCAATCCCAAAAGCACGTGTTTGAAATCCTCCACCTGCTCCGTGGGAGAAGGATGGGCAATCTCCCCCAGTGTGATTGACTGCCTCTGAAACTCACTGGAGGGTCGGTCAGTTATGAATCAGTTTTGACTCGACATAACACAACAACAACAACTTTGAACAGTTAACATATTGGATTTACCTTTTGTTTTTGCTATTCTTTTTCTGTTCTGTTAAAAATTGATGCAACTCCCACAATCTGTAGTCCATAGAGAGAGCTCAGTTATTATTAGTTGCATAAATTAAATGAATGAGACATGACTTTAGGCTCTCACATCCTCTTATCTTTTTACCTGATGTTTTTGTTGTTGTTATGTGTCATCAAGTCCCTTGCGATTCATAGCGACCCTATGTACCACAGGCCTAAACTCTGCTCTATCCTGTGCCAATCACACGGTCTCTGATTACCCCAGTCACTGAATCAATCCACCTCATAGAGGGCCTTCCCCTCCTGCGCTGTCCCTCTATCCTGCCAAGCATGATGTCCCTCTCCAAGGACCTGTCTCTCCTTACAACATGTCCAAAGTATGTCAGACGAAGCCTCAGAATCCTTGCCTCCAAGGAGCAGCCCAGTTTAACCCTCTCCAGGATGAATCTGTTTGTTTTCTTAGCAGTCTATGGTACCCTCAATACTCTTCTCTTGTACCTGATAGGCTTGTAAAATAAAGCAAAAACTAGAAATCTCCAAATATTTAATTGACAGTAAAAGTGAACTATCAGAGTTGATCTTCTGCAATCTGTTTTTACACCAATTTAAGTCTTCCAAATTACATTCATCTAAGTAATAACCAAGTAATGAAATTGCCATTGTTTATCTTGTCCTTCAGAGAAATGTATGTGATGTCAGTGAAATTAGATCTGAACCTACAAGGAAATAAAAAAATTACTGGCCAATAAACATTTATAAGGAAAGATTTACTTCAAAACATACTCACTTCCATGGTGCCATGCATAAATTAATCAGCTGGGGAAATCCAATCACTCCAGAGGACGAAGGTCACCTAATGTTGTAAGCCCTTGAAAAGCCTTACCATTTTATTTTAAATTGACCCATTTCCCCATTGAGTTAAAACTTCTAGCTCATATTCAACTGCAATTTAACTTGGTTCTTATTGAACTGACTCACACCATTTTAAAATGAAAACAATCACTCTGGAGGAAATTAGAAAATGTTTTCTGGAAATGAAAATGGTAAAATGAAAACATTGGATCTAATATTTCCAGTGGGTCTGAGAGTAGGTCCAAAAAGAAAAGAAAAAAAACATCAAGGGATCAAGCTAGAAGAAGCTTAACCCCTTTACCTAACAGCTCCCCATCCAGTAGGGCTAATTACTAATGAATCATCCCATATGGGGGTCATTAAATGGTCAATATAAGTCAAGGGGAGATAGTTAAACCTTCATCATCCAGTAAGATATTAATAAAAATAAGAACTTCATTATTTAAAAATGTTCCAAAATGTCCTGCTAATCAAGCATGCATATATGGATAATGATTATCTGTCTTAAGCTGGGCTATCCACAAAATCAGTGAAGGAGAGAGAGAGAGCAAGAGACAGAGAGAGAGAGAGAGGAGAGAGAGAGAGAGAGAGAGAGAGAAGAGAGAAAAGAGAGAGATTTATCTCAAGGAAATGGTTCATGAGCTAAACTCAAGGTAACAAAGATTTTTTCAATGCTGGACTAATTGGCAGCACCATGAGAGATGGAGAAGAGATTGAGACTGTTAACAATTTCAGCTTGCTCAGGTTCATAACCAACAAACACTCTTGGAATCAGAAGCCAGGAAATCAAAACATGAATTGGATTAGGAAAGTATACTGTTACTCTAGAATGCTAAAGTGTGAAGATGTCAGTCTAGAGACTAAGGTGCACTTGATCCAGGCCATTGTCTTCACAATTACTTTCTATTCATCAGAGAGCTGGACAATGGAAAAGGATAAGAGAAGAAGAATTAATGTCTTTGAGTTGTGGTACTGAGAAGAGTATTGAACATACCAGGAACTGCAAGGAGAACAAACAAGTCTGTCCTGGAGAGTGTAAAATTAAGTTGCTCTCTGGAAGCAAGAATTTTGAAGTTTTATATCACATACTTTTGGCACGTGTCCTTGGAGGACATCATGCTTCGAAGTGTGGAGGGACACACAGAAGAGGAAGACACTTGATGGGATGGATTGATTCAGTGACTAGGGTAATAGGGGCAGGTGTGTCAGAATCAGTGAAATTGGCTCAGGATAGAACAGGGTTCAGAGGTATTGGACGTAGAGTTGCTATAAGTCATAGACAACTCGACAGCACATAACAACAATCATGCCTCATTGAGTATAAAAGCTAGGATTTTTCAACATGTTGTTATGTGTCGTCGAGTTGCTAGCTAAAGCTGTTAACATTCCTAATCTCTTCTCCATCTATCATAATGCGGCCAATCAGCCCAGTGGTGAGAATCTTTATTTTCTTGATGTTGAGCTTCAATCCATATTGAAGGATGCAGTACTTGACCTCCTGCAACAAACACCTCAGGTCCTCCTGAATTTCAGCAAGCAAGATTGTCTATGTGTAAATTTTCAACAGAGAATGATATTATTTTGAAAATCATGGCCAAGTTGATATATAATATTAACCATTCCACTGTCAGAAAGAAAACTTAGTTCCTGGATGCTGTGTGAACACCAGAAAGTGATTCTGACTCTTTCCTGATCTCATGTCTCTCTTACTTTCTTTCTTCAGATGTATTAGCAGTCCAAAACTAAGACACACACTACAAGTAATGTGAAAAGAAGTATGATATGTCCCTTGACCTGCTTTTCATGAATTTAGTAATCTTTAAGTGGAGAAAGAGTAGGAAGGAGAGGGAACTAAAATTTATCCCTAAGAAAAAAGCAATTAGGAATGGACTAATACATTCAAATTAAAATAATTAATGACTAGTTTTGTGATCTTTAACAAACTATTTAGCTGTGCTTCAGTTTCCAAACCTATAATAAGGTATGGAAAGGATGAAGCTAGGACTACTCAACTCTTAAGTTCAACAAAAGGAACATTCAAGTATGGGTAAGCCCTTAATAAGTATTTAAAAACCATGTTATTATTAGGTAATATGTGTGTCTCAAATACCATTCCAGCTGCTTTTGAATAGAATCACTTTTGTCCTTTGCATCACTCATTTTGGTAGTTACCATATTACACAGAAGAGAAAACTGGCATGTAAAAATTCAAGTTCATTGCCCACTGAGAAACAGTAAGCAATGGAGGTAAGATGGGAACTGAGATCCAATTGAAAAGTTCATATTCCTTTTGCCATAGGTGCCCCCCTGACTTAGAAATAAAGGGATCATGCTAAATGCCAGCTTTGACCACATTTCAAAGGACTACAGAAGTCAAACTAATATTCACATACTTTTAAAAATATACTAATGTCAATAAATAACCTTTATAATTTGGTTTAACACCACTTCTCTTTCCATGTAAGCGTACCAAATTAATTAGTATCTTAATTAACTGCCCTGAAAGTGGATGGAATATCGAATTGGTATTTCTCTCTGTGTTGCTCTTGTTCCTCACTTCTGATCAAAAATATAGTTTAAGTAAATAGTATTTGCCATATAAATATTTCAAGAAAACTGGATTTTTAAAATTCTGTCACTACAAAATAAAAATTGCAACTTATTTTGCTAAATAAAGTCCTAGATACTACAGATCCCCTAAGCTCACAGATAGTAACTGACACTCAAGTTCAAGTTCACTTCTTGGTTGGTTTCTTGGCCCAGACTTTGTATCACTTTTCAATGTCACCATTTCTCAGTCTTTCCGGCTACAGACCTTCAATATCTGAATATTCCAGTATGTGTACCATCTGAATCTATTAATTTACTTGTTTTATATAGATTGATTTATGTTTGGAAGAGGTTGGGAGAAAAGTAGGGAATAAAACAAAGTCACCTACACTGAAATCTATATTCTAGTAGAAAAGAGAAAGATATCTACTGCTGAGAAATGCCAAGGAGGAAATAGATACAATCAACCAATCAAACACAAAAACCAAAACAGGAGAAAAGATAGTAGCAAGGAGGAGGTAACCATTTAAAAAACAGAATAATCAGGGAAAGATTCACTGAAGAGGTGATATTTGAGGAAAGATCTAGACTGAGGCAGCATGCATGTCATTCAGTATCTAAGAGAGGACTATTCCAAGTAAAGACAACAGCAAATGTAAAACTTTTCAGCAAGAAGATGCCTTACACACGTGAGGTGTAAAGTAAGGCACTGTGGCACAGTAGTGGGAAAGGGGAAAGTTGTAGGAGATGATGTCAGAAAAGTAACAAGGTCCAGATTGTGCAGCATCTGGTAAAACAAATAAATGACTTTCGCTTTTATTATGAGTAAATTAAGATAATGAGCAGAGAACTGGTATGACCTTATTTAGATTTTAAAAGAATTCCTCTTGTTATTATAGAGAAAATAGAGTTTATGAGATTAATAGTAACAGACAAGAGAAACAATTTACATATATTATTAATAGAAACCAAGAAAGAAAAAAGAAAATAAAATTTAAGAGAGTACATAGAATTTAAAATATGAAATAATAACTCTGGAACAAATTACATTATGCTATTGTTCTTATTGTTGTTATGTGCCATCGAGTCACCTGCGACTCATAGCGAACCTCTGCACAACAGCCCTAAACCCTGCTCTATCCCTTGCCAAACTTATTGTCTCTGACACACCTATCCCCATTACCCCAGTCACTGACTCAGTCCATCTCATCGAGGATCTTCCTCTCCTGCGTTATCCCTCCACTCTCCCAAGCATGACATCCTTCTCCCACCTTGCAACATGTCCCAAGTATGTCAGACGAAATTTCAGAATGCTTGCCTCCAAGGAGCAACCTGGCTTCACCCTCTCCAGGACAAACTTGTTAGTTCTCCTAGCAGTCCATGGTATGTTCAATACACTTCTCCAGCACCACAGCTCAGAGGCATCAATTCTCCTTCTATCATCCCTAAGTCATTGTCTGCAACAGATCTCTGGTGCATAGCAAGTAATTTCAAAAACCATGGCCTGTATCAGGCACACTGTAGTCTCCAGACTGACATGATTACTCTTCAGGACTTTGGAGAGATCTCTGACAGCAGACTTTCCCAGTGCAATCTGTCTTTTAATTTCCTGTCTGCTGGTATCAAGAGTGTTGTAATGACAATAAAGATAAATGGGTCAAACTTACAAGTAAAAAGATTGAGAGTATCAGGCACAAGAAGAGTCAAGAAATTCTTTTTACATAAAATAACTTAGCACAGGTATATAAACATTGGAAAGGAAAATATCTTTTCTAAAATTAAGAATACATAAAATTTAAAATATTAGTATAGGACAAGATAGAAGTAAAGCAAAAAAATGGCACACAGGAATATCATATAGTGCTAAAAGGAACACTAGGGAAAAATGTTATGTGTCTATTAATATATTTGCATCAAATAGGTTTCTTTTGTCTTGGTGAGGGTCGGGTAATGACTATTTGGTTGTTTGGTGTGGGGTTTTTTTCCATTCACAATCAGGTGTAATCTGATTGGAATTTTTTTGGATTTAGCTAACAATGAGCTGTGGACTGGAAGCCTCTTGGTTTAAAGTCAATCAGGACCTGGTGGGTGGGCCTTGTATGTAAAAGGCAGTAGGGGTGATTATGTGTTTGGAATGAACATTGTTCTAAGTGGTACAGCACTGGTCTGTCAATTTGCTGTGCTGAAGTAACTTGATGTTACTGTGATACTGGATGCTGTACCACTGGTGTGTCAAATGACATAATGTTTACCCATCATTGACAGTGTTTGGTGGAGCTCCCAGATTGATTCAGGTTTGGAAGCAGGAGTGGCATCCACTTTCTAAACCACACACCTCTGGAAACTCTATGAACATAGAGAAATTATGATAGTTACAGAACAGGATTCAGGTCTTCTGTTCAGAGTTGCTGTGAGTAGTGCTTGACTCAATGGCACTTAACAACAACAACAGTGGTAAGAAGCTGCACTGCAATCCCAAAGGCAGGAAGTTTCAATCCACCAGATGTTTCACGGAAGAAAGATGAGCAATCAACTCCTGTGCACTTTACAGCCTCTGAAAACTTGCTAGAGGATGAACTATGGGTCAGTTCTGACTCAACACACACACAAACAACAGAAGTCTTTAATACATTTAGAAAGTAATAAGTCAAATAAATGATGATATTAAGGATTTAAATGCTTGCATAAATATGGTGTTTTCAAACACAGAAAAGTGACAGAGAACTCTACTTTCCATCAAACTAAAGCACTCACAGACATTTACCAAAGTAGCCCATATGTTAAAATTAATATCTGAAGCATAATAAAGACCATACAAAAACTTTGTGTCACACACTTTGGGCATGTTAACAGGAGAGGTCAGTTTGGGAGAAAGGATATCATGCTGGGAAAAAAGGGGACAACAATAGAAGGGAAGATCCTCAATGAGCTGGGTTGTGATAGTGACTGTGGCAATGGGTTCAAGCATGTCAAAGGTGATAAAGGTGATGCAGGATGGGGCAAAGTTCAGATCTGTTGTTCACAGGGTTTCTGTGAGTCATAACTGACAACATTAAAAATCAAAGCATTGATTTTTCACAAACTATATACACTTACTATGTGCAAGAAATAAGAAATCACAAATAAAATATAGCTTTAAAATTCACTGACTTGAAAATAAAATAATACATTTCTGAAAAGTATATCACAAAGAAAGTCCAATATTTTCAAGTGGGTGATAATAAATACACTAAATGTTAAGACTCACGGACTACAGCTAAAATGAGTAAGATCTTCTTCACATGCATCCTCCAAAAACCAATTTTCACTCTTTTGGGGAACATATCACCCCTATTGAGAATACATGGCCTGGATCTACCTACCAATTTACAGAAATCACAGGATACAGAGCAGCATATTAAACACCACCACAGGGATGCAATCAGCAGAACCCAGAGTATATTTACTTTAACAAAACAAAAAAGAAAGGATAAAATGAAATTTTTTTCTAATGTTTACCTATCTTTATGTACAGTATTAGGTAAATGTGCTAGAAAGATTTCTTTATTATGTTAAAAAGCAACTACCTCACTCTAAAGACTAAGGTGTGCCTGACCCAAACTATGGTAATTTCCAATCACCTCATTTGCACATGAAAGCTGAACAAAGGAAATAAATACAAAGAAGAATTAATCCCTTTGAATAACGGCATTGATACAAAATATTGAATTATCAAAGAACAAATAAACCTGTCTTGAAAGAAGTGCAAACCAGAATGCTCTTGAGAATGGAGAATGCCAAGGCTTAACTCACAACTGGAACAACACATCAACAGAGAACTGCCAGATGTGCAGGCTGGGTTTAGAAGAGGATGTGGTACTAGGGATATTATAGCTAATGACAGATGAATCTTGGCTGAAAGCAGAGAGTACCAGAGGAATATCTATGTTTCATCAATTATGCAAAGGATTTTGACTGTGTGGATCACAACAAACTGTGGCTGACTCTGAGAAGAATGGAAATCCCAGAACATTTGATTGTGCTTATGAGAAATGTATACTTGAACCAAGAGGCAGTCATCAGAACAGAGAAAGGAGACACTGCATGGTTCAAAATCGGGAAGGGTGTCTGCCGGGAATGTATTCTGTCTCCATACCTTTTAAATCTGTAAATCATCCAAGAGGCTGGTCTATATAAGGAGGAATGTGGCATCAGGATTGGAAGAAGATCCACCAACAACCTGTGTTATGCAGATAACACAACCCTACTTGCTGAAACTGAGGAGGACCTGAAGTGCTTGCTGCAGAAGGTCAAGGACTGCATTCTTCAATATGGATTGAAACTTAACATCAAGAAAACAAAAATTCTCACCACTGGGCCAATTTGGCAACCTCATAATGGATAGTGAAGAGATTGAGACTGTTAAAAGGTTTTTTTTTTTGTTTTTGGTGTTTTTTTTTTTTGAGGTGAGAGAATGGATGAAAAGTTAGTTTCTATTTATTCAGATCTACCAGTACTTTAAAACAATCTGTGTTTTTTTTTACTTTTTCTTAAATTATTACTAAATTTTATTCGTTTTAATGAACATTTACAGAGATTTTGAGTTTTCATTCATTCACTGTTGCACCGTTTTCTCCACCCCCCTCCACAATCAATAGTCTTGGTACCAGCAGCCAGGAAATAAAGAGACGAATTTTGTTGGGAAAGTCAGCTGTCAGGGGCCTCTACAGAATACCGAAGAGCAATGACGTCAGGCTGAGACTAAGGGGCACCTGATCCAGGCCATAGTCTTTGTAATTGCATGCTATGCACCTAAGAGCTGCACAATGACTAGGGATGATAGAAAGATAATTGATGCCTTTGACCTGTGGTGCTGGAGAAGATTGTTAAATATACTGTGGACTACTAGGAGAACAAGCAGGTTTGTTCTGAATAGGGGGAAACCAGGCTGCTCCTTGGAGGCAAGAATTCTGAAGCTTTGTCTGACATACTTTGGGAATGTTGCAAGGATGGACCAGTCCTTGGAGAGGGACATTTTGTTTGGGAAGGTGGAGAGACAGCACAAGACAGGGAGACCCTCTATGAGATGGATCGATTCAGTGATTGGGGTAATGGGAGTAGACAGTGAGGTTGGCACAGGACAGAGCAGGGTTTAGGATTCTTGTACATAGGGTAGCTATGAGTAGCAAGTGACTGAATGGCACGTAACAACAACATCAGGATGGACTAGACAGACAAGTCTTGGAAAGGGTACAGCTAGAGAGTTCTACAGAGACAAAGAAAAGAAGCTTCGTCTCACTTGCTTTGGACATGTTGCTAGGAGAGGCTATTCCTTGAAGAGGGACATCATACTTGGAAAGATGGAGGGTCAGTGAAAGAGAGAAGACCCTTAACCAGGTGAACTCACAGTGATTGTAGCAATGGACTTGTGTGTGTCAGAGATTTTGAGGATGACACAGAATAGGACAGGGATTAGATCTGTTATTCATAGTTGCTATGAGTTGTACTTGACTCAATGGCACATAACAACAACATCAGAATGGATCAGTCCCTGAAGAAGACCATCATGATTGGAAAAGTAGTCATCAAAAAAGATAAAATCTCTCAATAAGATTGGTTGTCATAGTGACTGACACGATGGGCTCAAACAAAGCAATGATGGTTGGGCATGATGCAGAACCAGGCAGTATTATACACTGAGTGATATCACGTTGAGTAAAACTCATAGCTGACCCTCCAGCAGACTTCAGAGACTGTAAACCACATGCACTATAGCTCATCTTTCTCTTGATGAGCCCCTAGAGAATTCAGACCACCAGAGAAGGATGATCTTCGAGTTAGCAGTACAATTCCCTACAGACTACCCCACCAGAGCTCCCCTTTTTGTGTACTCAATATTTCATTAAATACTTATAGAGATGTTATTAATGTTAGGTGATAACTTCAGAGAAATGAACTGATTTGCTTAAAATCACAATTTAAAAGTGATAGAAGAGAGATCAGAACCAGATTTGTCAAATGTCACGTTCAAATGGTGTTTCCATAAGGCATACTTACGGTGTGAGTCTGGGACAAACACCACACTAGTTTTGTTGGTTTCCCTCAAGATCTGTAGCTACTCTATTATGGAGTCATTTCACCTTTAAAAGGGATCAGGATTTATCATTGTCTTAAATCTCATGGGTCTACATTTGTTACTCCTAAGAATTCTAAAGAGTCACAGAGGCAAACAGACCTCATGCAACAAAGAAGACAAAAGGCAATGGAGTGAATACCAAGTTCAAGATGAGTGGTCATAAGCAGAGTAAAGCAGATCTGGACCGTGCAAATATAAATGAGTATTCATAAATCTGATGTGAGCATGAGCATGCAGAGATGTAGTTCACCAGTTTCAGTGAAAGATAGAGAGATGTCGCCGTTCGTAATTAACCGTAAAGTTCAGGGCAATCCCCAGAAGATCAACTGTGTACTGCTCACTGTTTAGTGATGATATTATTATGAGTCTCTGCTCATTTTAGAAGAGTATGGGATGTGATTTTCCTAACAGTCTTGTTAAATGAGGTCAGATGGCAGCCAAGCTTAGAACATCAGAGTAAAAAATCCATAGAAGTAGAAGAGAGTCAGAAACTTCTCTTATATACAAACTTTTCTGCTCCATTTACCAAAATAAGCAGTGTTAGTTTAAAGTGCAAGGGTAGGAAGTGCTGGAGACAAGTGCACCTGGGAAATTGGCCCAGGGAAGGAGACCTCCCTCTGCTTTTCTTCCAGAGTGAGCACTCAGGGATAACCTAGCAATGAAGAAGTTGGGATCTATTGAAATGTCAAGACTATTTTTAAACAAGTGACTGAGTGTGCCAGGTCTGGAAAGTCACGTAATGACAGAAGGCTCCTTTAATCCTTCTTTTTGATCATCATTTAACTGTCTGGGATTCTGAAATTCCCTTCCAAAGTGGCTGGATCCTCCTTCTAAGGCACACTTGGTCCTCTTTCCTAGACCCAGGCAACGATATATGCTGTATGGATGGAGTTTGGATGTGCAGATTTGAGCATTCACACAGGTGAATGTAAAGCACCTAGCAGACTGAGCTAGACATCTGAAAATAATGAAGCAGGCTTCAAGTCAGGCCGGGGGGCTAGAGGCCAGCTTCCCCTTGCCGCCACATGACAGCACAGAACTCTGAGGAGTCAAAGAATTGTGAATTCTTAACTCACCCGCCTGATCATTACGAAAATAGGAAAAAGAAAACATTTAGTCACCATTTTGCTTATTTGTTCGATTAGTAATGTTTTAGTATTAACACACGAGGTTCTTGTTTATACCCTTGTCCACACCATATTTGCATGAAACTGTGTCTGGAACAGAGTGAGGCAAAGATGGTCTGTAACCCTAGAGGATTTGGGAAAATTGAACTGCACAGATTTCTGTCAACTAACGGTACTGGAGAGCACTCTGGCGACATAGTCCATGGGAGTTGCACAGCCAACCCAAAGATGGTGCCTTTCTGACTGTTCAAAGGGAGAAGGATGGACAATCTCTTCCCATGAGATTTACAGCCTCTAAAAATGTTCTGGAGGATCAGCTATGATTTGATTCCCATACAAAGACAATGAGTTTGTTCAAATTTGAACAGTAACGGTACTAACAGAGCAGAGCACTTTGAAATATCTAGACTATTCCGTCAAACACTTATCTAATTGAGCACCTAATCCAATGACTAGCAAATATTTGTTGAAAGAGAAAGGAGGGAAGTAATAAATTTAGAAACTTTCCCGAAGGTTCAGACACTTGAAGAACTTGACTCTAGACTTCCATTTGGCAGCAGTATCACTGCTGAAACATTCAAGTGGCTAGTGCATGAGAGGCAATGAAGCTGATGTACAATAGCAATAGCTTTGGAATTTGCATAAAATGCATATAGGAAGAACTATTTCCTCACATTAAACAACACATTGAGGTACCCACACGTGTAAACCAGGGATGCTACACTTGGAAATAAGTGCCACTTATGCTCAGCTCCTTGATTACATATTCAAATAAACGTACACAGCTTTATTTGAATGTGCAATCCTACGTGAGGGGAAACATTCAGACAAACTCATTTGGTCGACTTATTTAGATCTCAGATGGCTCATTCTAGTAAAATGGATACACTCTTCCCATTTTCCCCCCTTTTCTAAACCATTAAGTGGAAAAAACATAAAGTGTTTTGTTAAAATAGCGTCAAGAATAACAGGGTTTTGGTTTGTTTTTTTTCCCTCCTTTCTGTCAGTTCTTGGAAATGTGATGCATAGGAAGGTATACATCTCCTTAAAGATGAGTATACATGATGTAAATTCATTAGCATTCTACTGAGTGAAATATCCTCATCTATAACAAAGAAGGGGTTTTTTTTAATACCTTAAGAAGAAAAAAATTAAATGGATTTCTCTAGAGTTAAAGGGATACATGATGCTTTCTTGTGCCCCCTGCAGTCCTAATTATTGTAGTCAGCAGGTCTGGATGCGTGAAGGTAAAAAGCAGGTTTTTAATATTCTATAAAAGTTTAGCATGTCATAGGATAATGAAAATGCCAGGAAATTTGAAAAATCCTTTTGGAGGGCTATTTATCAGCTTTTCTAATCCCTATAACTATACTCAAGAGCCAATGGAATAGGAACAAATATGATTAGAGCCAAATTTCCAGAAGACCTATTTTGAGAACAGTTTTTACCTATAAAAGGTCTATACAATGTATTTAAAAGTAGTCTGTACTATTGTGTTTGTAAGAAAATAAATAAATAAGTCACTACAAGGTTTTTACCTTTAAAATGGAAAGGAGCAGAAAGGGAAGGGTTGTGTGTGTGTTGTGATAATCTCAGAAAGGATAATAAGAGTCTGGGGTGGGGTCATCCTAATAGAGGAATGGAGATGCTCGATTTACATTGTAGTAGGGAGCAATTGAATTGTCAGTCAAGATGATTAGCAATGCCTGCCTTCTGTCCTGAATGGCAAACCATTTCAATACTCTAAAGGGCTTAACGTGCTGAATGGCTGTCAGAAACTTCAAAATCTAAAAAATCATAACATACAATCTACTGCTGTTGTTGTTGTTATGTGTCGTCGAGTCATTTGCAACTCATAGTACAACACTTGCAACCCTATGTACAACAGCCCTAAACTCTGCTCTGTCCTGTGCCAATCACACTGTCTCTGACACTCCCATCCCAATTACCCCAGTCACTGAATCAATCCACCTCGTAGACGGCCTTCCCCTCCTGCACTGTCCCTCCACCCTACCAAGCATGATGTCCCTCTCCAAGGACCGGTCTCTCCTAACAACATGTCCAAAGTATGTCAGATGAAGTCTCAGAATCCTTGTGCATACAATCTATAGATGAATAAAAAATTTCCCTCATCATTATAGTCCTAGAGAGGGTGAAACCAGGATGTTCCTTGGAGGCAAGGATTCTGAAGCTACATGTGCCATACTTTGGGCATATTGCAAGGAGGGTCCAGTCCTTAGAGAGGGCCATCATGCTTGGAAGGACGGAAGGACAGAGAAAAAGAGGAAGATCCTAGATGAGATGGATTGACTCGGTGACTGAGGTAATGAGGGTAGGTATGTCAGAAACAATAAGGTTGGCACAGGGTAGAGCAGGGTTCAGGGCTATTGTAGGTGACTCATTGGCACACAACAACAACATTATAAACACTCTTTCATACTACTTCTCTCATAATCTCTGGATCCCTTTTTTCATTGTCAAATTTTTCTGCTTTCCTCGTGACTGTTTAATTACAACACTCTTTCCATCAGGTCTCATTCTCATTTATATCAAGGCCATTTGGTAAAGAACAAAACAAAGCATCTTTGATGAGAAGGGTGAAGATATGATAAAATTTTTCCTGTCTTTTGAGTTTTGACATTTTCTCTCTGGCTCAGTACAGATAGACAAATAAGACACTGGGTGATTATTTAGGAAGATTTTTCACTGCTCTGGTCTGTGTGGAGCCAGGGTGGACCTAGGTGATCAGTTTGGGTAAGCTCAGGCCCTGAAAAAGATTTTCAGTCAAAGCCCTCATCAGAAACAGGTTTTGGTGAAACAACAACAAACAAAAAAATGAACAGAAATAAAATAAATTTTTTTTAAAACCAAAAAGACCAACCAAAAAATGAAACCAAAACAATAAAAAACCAAAAACAGAGCACAATTTTTTTGAGTAAACTCAGCCTGAAGTGGTTCAAGAATGGCCTCCTTGTCATTGATTCCCATGTTCTCTGTCTGTCTCTGTCTCTGTGAGTGTGTGTGTCTCTCTCTTTTTGTCTCTATGTCCTGTCTCTCTCTCTGTATGGCGCGCTCTCTCTCTCTCACACACACACACACACACACTGTCTGGCTTTCTCCAATATCTAATGGGCATCCTTGCTTCTTTGCTGTGTTCTGTCTGGCTCCTCTCCAACTACTCTGGTTGCTTCAGTGCGGCCAGTACATGAAGTTCTTCTCCCTCCTCCAAACCCTACCCAATTTATATGCTTTTTGTCCTTTATCTTTTCTGTGTATTTTCACTGTGGGAAAATGTATCATGTGGCTCACTTTATCTTGTAGTTTCAACATCTACATTCCCCCAGATGACTCACAAATCTCTCTCTCTAGTTTCAAAATCTCATCGAAGCTTCTGCTTCACATTTCAAATTTGCTGTTAGGAATCTCCTGATGTTCTACTACCTTATCCAAATCAGTGCATCCAAAATGAAAGCCACCAGACGCCTCCTCAGTTCTGACTGTTCCCCTAAATCTCATTACAGTTCAATTCTCTTAGGCATGCAGAGACACAGTCTAATTCCTATACATTCATTCACTAAGGGGGGAAAAAATAACTAAGCCATTTTTATACAACAGAAACTACATTAGACACACATTCTTGCTACAGAGCCTTTAGCTCTCTCTTGTTAATGCTGTTGTTATGTGCCATCAAGTTGATTACAATTCATAGTGACCCTACTGTGCACAATAGCTCTGAACCTTGCCCTATCCTGAGCCAATCTCATCATCTCTGACACACCTAATCCCAATGCCACAGTCACTGTGTCACTCCATCTCATCCACTGCCTTCCTCTCCAGCAATGATCCTCTACCCTTCCCAGCATGAGATTGTTATCATTGTTATGTACAGTTGAGTTGAAGGTGACTCATAGCTGACCCTTCAATGGGTTTTCAAAGGCAGTAACTTGCACAAGAAGGAGCTTCCATATCTTTCTCCTGAGAAACAGCTTGTAGAACTATGTCTTTAATTTGTCAGTATAACTTTAAAATTCATCCTGTCAAGTCAATTTTTTAATAAAAATTTTATCTTATACTGGTTTACTTAAAAAATTTGTAACATTATTTTTCCACACTGTGTCTTTCCAATTTCCTTTACTGACCTCTCCCTCCACCCATCAAATTGTGTGACCCTATGATTAAACCCTAACCCCCACACCACCTTCCTCACCCTGGACCCTAATACATGTTCTATAATAATGGTCTTATTAAGTATTTGTCCTTATGGGACAAATATGAGTTAGTTCACTCAGCATAATGCTCTCCAGTCTCTCCAAGTTAGGCATTAATTTACAAAATCATTGCTCCTGCATGCTGCATAGTATTACATTTGTGTGGATCTACCATAATTTCTCAACCCATTCCATTGTAGTTGGACATCTGGACTATATCCATGTTCTTACTATGGTGAATAATACTGCAATTCAAGTCTCTGTTTGTGCTTCAGTTCTCATTTTCTTGGTGTATATTCCAAGCAATGAAATAGCTGGGTCATACAGAATGTCTATATTCAACTTTTTTTGGGAAACAGCAAGCTACCTTTCAGATTGGTTATACCATTTTACAATCCCACCAACAATGTATCAGAGTTTCTATCCCACCACATCCTCTCCAACATTTATTATTTGTTGCCCTGCTAACCTTTGCCAGTACTACTGGGATGAGATGGTATCTCATTGTGGTTTTGATTTCCATCTCTCTTACTGCCAGTGATTTTGATAATTTCTTCATGTGTCTGTTGGCCATGCAAATGTCCTCCTCTGTGAAAAGTCTTTCCATATCTCTTGCCCATTTTGTAATTGGACTATCAGTCTTTTTCTTCTGGAGGCCTAGGATTATAATCTGCGAACTTTTGTTATGAAGCCCTTCTCTGAGATGTTATTGCCAAATATTTGTTCCCAGTCAGTAGGCTTTTCTTTTCACTCTGTTGGAAAAAAAATTTTTATAAGCACAGAGATTTAGTCTTTAGAAGGTCAAATCTATTCTTAAACATGCAAAACTCAAACTCATTGCCATCGAGATAAAACCAAACTGAGTTGCTATCGAGTTGAAATGAAATCGTTGTTACATACAATTAAGCCAATACTGACTCATGGCTGACCTTTCAGTGGATTTTCAGAGGCTATAAATTGCATCAGAAAAGGCTGCCTATCTTTCTCCCTTAGAGCCACTAGTGGATTCAAAACCTCCAGAGAGTCTGTGCCTTGGTGTTAGCAGCACAACTCCCTACCGACTAGGCCACCAGAGCTTCTACCATCCATTCTAGCTTCCACTATTTAAACTCAGACCTTTGTGGTATGTTATATGGCTTAGTGTCATAGCCTCCACTCCAACTTCAGGTTCCTACTCCCAAAGCACAGTTTTATCAATCACTTTCCTGCTCCAAAAGATTCTACAGACACTAACAAAGACACGTAGGGAGACAGCTCCCGCTTCTCTAGGTGTTTGACTGACCTGTTCCTGCACAATGGGACATGTCAGGATTACTAAAATAAAAATGGTATTCTTCTAACCTGTCTACCTAAATTACTTCATCATATCCTTGCACCACACGAAGAACGTACTGTTCACACCGGTGGTGAAGTCCATCACGAGTCGTGCTGCTAACTAAAAGGTTGTGCCTCTGTGGTAATTAGAAGCCATCAGCACCTGCTCTGAAGAAAAAATGACCAATCTCTTCCTTTGCAATTCACAGCCTCAGAAACCCTCATGAGGTAAACTATGGGGCAGTTCTGACTCCGCAGCAGTACGTTTTTACCTTTTTGTCTGACCACCCTAAAGACAGTAAGGTGCTTTTTTTCCTTCCTAAATCCTCTTACCCCTATGCAAGAATGGAGTCTGGGCCCCTGGCCTTTGAGCACACTCACCACATATCTTTTCTGTGGTGGAATTTGGACTGCTCCAATTTCTCTTTATCTTTGTATCCTCAGGCTTCTCACTGCACACATGGAGTTTCCTTTTGACACAAAATACTTTTAGCAAGATTTGGCATTGTAAGTAGAGAATCCGGCCCAGGATTCTTTTGAACTGTTTCTTATGGAGTTCTTCATATAGAGATGATAAATGCAAGGCTAACTTTATAAAAACGATGTGTAAAAAAAAGAAACTGACTAAATGACCATATGACAAATCAGATGAAATAACAATATACTGCGCTGCACCTCATTTTAGTGTCTTAATAGTTTGTATTGGTTTTTCAACGCTCTGTAGATTAAATAAATAAATTGTTTTGAAGCTGGCCCACTAATGTATTTCCAATGCCTCCTTTTATTTTATTTTATTTTTTCTGCTACAAATAGAGAAAACATAAAGCTGTGTGCTGGATGCATTGTTGGAGCTCAAATTAATCTTCGGGCAAGCAGACGGTTTTTCATTTTCACATGTTTTATTTGCATTTTCTCATCTCAGAAGCCAGGCTTACTAAGATTATGAGCTTTGTAAATACTTTCAAAGGTTTTTATTGAGCCTTACAGAGATATCCTTTGAAACTTCCAACCAAAAGTTTGGAGAAACTTAACACTGATTTGACCTGACACTGAAGCAGTTGATCTATCAATGGAAAATCATCTCTCTCTTTTTTTTTTTTTTCAGTCCTCAGGGTTATTTTTAGTTTATTTCTCTGTAGATGAAAAATACATCTGAAAGGTGCAGCATCAGTACTATCAATTTCATTTAATATTCCCTTTTTTGATTCATTCCATTTAAGCAAAGCTTAAGGAAAGGCTCTTAAGTACAGTTACAGTTCTTTATTATCATCAAATTAACCCACTGCTTAAAATCTCACTGATGGCTTTCAATTACCTATAGGATAAAATTCAAATCCCTTGTTGTTGTTGATTGCTGTCACATCGTGCACAACTCATAGTGACCCCCTGAACCAAAGGCCTGAAGCCTTTCTAAAACTATGGTCATTTCTCCGGGTTCATAGAGTTTCCAGAGGCTTGTGGTTTAGGAAGTGGATACCACCCCTCCTTCCAAACCTGTCTTAAACTGGGAGCTCGACCAAACCCCATCCACATGGGCAGCCATTATGGCATTTGACCTTCCAATGGCACAAGGTTCAGCTTCACAGCAAACCCAGATTACCTCAGTACAGCAAATTGACAGAGTAGTGCTGTACAACTTAGAAGAATGTTCCTCCCAAAAAAGTAACACTAGACCCTCAGGCCCAAATCTTTGCCTAAGAAATAATTGAAGGCCAAGAATTAGTGCTATTCACAACTATTTGAGCCTTTCTTGAGGTCTTCTTATTGAGGTCTCTCGTTTGTTATTGGAAGAGACCAGTCCTTGAGGCAGGATATCATCCTTGAAAAGTAGAGAGTTAGCAAAGGAGAGCAAGCCCCTCCAGCAGATGGACAGATGCAGAAACTGCAACAACGGGCTTAAAGCACAGCAGAGACTGTGAGGAAAGGCACAGGATCAGGTAGGATTTCTTTCTGCTGTAAAAAGCTTTGGTTCGCTTTGGTTCAGTCAATTAACTAGATAGCACCTAACAACTATTTAATCCAGTAATGCCTTTCTCCAGGAAAGCATGTTATCTTCCTGATAACATGCTTAAATTATCAGAGGCAATGTCCACCATCCTCACTTCTGAGCATTCTCAGTGAACTTTAAATGATATTCTTCTTCGATCTAATCTACAATGACAACCAATGTTGTAAGTGTTCCCTCTCTTTGTACCTTTGCTGCTGATGCACTCGGTGTCTGGAATTTACTTTCCCTCTTATTTATTTTGGCAAGTATTCCAGCAAATACCAAACACTTTTCAAGAATCACATCAGTCCTAGACTTCTGGGTAAGATAATAGACTATGCAGGTGGCATACCATCTTCATACCCATAGCATCTTCAACCAAGATACCAGGAAACAAAGATAACAGATATAAAAGATAATTCTGGAACCCTATGTCAATCTGCAAATGATGAAGAAGTTTATCTTCAAACACTACTTGAAGGAAGAAATGGAATAAAAACAAAGAATAAGGAGACTAATGCAGTAAATCACTGTAAACAGTGCAATATGATCATTTTGAACAGTGTTCTGGCCTGTTCAGGAACTTAGGACTGCTGTGATGTCCCCATCAGTAGCTGTTTGAGCAAACGAAGGTGTGATCTACCACCTTGTTCTCCTCACCCTCCTAGGGATCTGGGGATTGATGGCACCCAATGACAACAACATGTAAAACAAACAAAAAAAAATGGAAAAATAGTGGCAATTGTAAATTCCATAATACTAATAAACGTACATGACCAAAACTAGGAAAGAAGAGGTATTAGTCCTCACATGATGACAACTGCAAAGCAAAAAGAGACAAAAAGATATTTTTATTTATATATATAAAATTATGATGCTATTAATAGAAGTTGTTTTTAAGTGCAGTAGAGAGAGTGGAGTAGGACTCCTAGTGACCCTTGAACTGCAGATGGGAACCCTGTCTGATCCTGTGCCTTCTTAAAAATCATCTCTAATATACTTTATTTCTTTGCTGCAGCCACTGTGTCAATCCATCTTGTTGCGTGTATTCCTCTCTTTCTTTGACCCTCCACTTTTCCAGTCATGATGTCCCTTTCCAAAGAATAGCCAACCTCACAACATATCCAAATTAAGTGAGACAAAGCTTCACCCTCCTTTCCTCCAAGAAGCACTCTCGCAGCACTTTCTCGGAGACACAGATGTCCTTTTGGCATTCCATGGTACACTCAACACTCTTCTCCAACACTACAATTCAAAGGCATGAATCTTTCTTCTGTTATTCTTATTCCTTGTCCAACTCTCAGACACCCATAGTACCAGCAGTCAATAAATCAAAACATACATTGCATTGGGAAAACCTTCTGTCAAGGACTTGTGCAAAGTGATAAAGAGGAAGGATGTCAGTTTAAAGACTAAGGTACCCCTGACCCAAACCATGCTATTTTCAGTTGTTTAATGTGCATCTAAAATTGGACAATGTATAAGGGAAGACTGAATTAAAATTGATGCTTTGAATTTTGATGTTAGAGAAGAGTACTGAATAGATGATGGACTATCAAAGAATAAAGAAGTCTGTCTTGAACAACATTGCAGCCAGGGTATTCCTTAGAGGTAAAGGTGGTGAAACTTCATCTCACGTATTTTAGTGGTATTATCTAGAAGGACCAATCCTTGGTGAAAGGCATCCAGCTGGATAAATTCGTAAAAGAGAGGAAGACTCTCATTGAGATAGACTGACATGTGAATACAACAGTGGACTTGAGTATGGTGGAGGTTGTGGGAATGGCACAGAGTAGAGCAAGGTTCTGATCTTGTTCATAAAGTTGTCAATTACTCAAAGGCAGCAAACAATACGTGTATTGAAGTCCACACTATTTTACTCTAAAGCACTTACCGTCTCCTCTCCACCCCCAAGTATGCTAAGCATAGAAGACAGAGAGAGGAATGAATTTTCATTTATCCCCTGGATCTCTGGTAGCCTAGTCCTTATGCAGTTACACAGCTAAAGGCATGTCTTTCTAGAGGTGACAATCCACCAAAAGATGAAAAATTTCCTCCCTGGTGATTCACAGCCTCAGAAACTCAATGGAAGAGTAGCTATGAGTTGGTTCCAAATCCATAGCAACAAGAAATTATTGTTGTTGTTTTGGGCACAGTGGTTTGAGAGGACATTTCAAACTGGGCTCAGCAGGCTGTATAGGCAGCTGAGCAGTAGTTTCTAAACAGGGCAAGGAAGCAGCTCATCATTGATATAAAGATTATTTCGGGTTGGAAGAGTCGGTGTCTTAGTATTAGATTCAGAGAAGAGGTCAGAGCTCCAACAATGACTCTATGTCATTCTTCCCTTATGCATATTCTCTGGGCACAAGGGAATCAGCACGGTGAGTCAAGTTAATTTCCATAGTGCTTATCACTTTGGGGGCTGGAGGCTGTGGAGTTCTGAACTACGAAGTAAAGCTTTTTAGGAATAATCACGAGAAATAAGGAGGAGATTGTGAGGTAATAACGCTTTTTGAGGATACTTACTCCAAAAACTATATGAGGGAAGTGTAATGCTCACTTAAGACTGCTTCAGGGAATAAGTAGAGTAATGCATTATTTAACTTGCTTTGTCAGAAAGACAATCTGGAAGATATGAACAAGACGGACTGGAACTTTTGCTAATGGATATATGGGATTTAGGGCTTCTGTGAGTCACTCAATGGCATCTATCAACAATAAATTTCCTCCAGAAACCCAGAAAATAAAGTTCATTCTTTAAAACTAACTACTAACTAAAAAGATTCCTAAACAAATGTGGCTGAGAGTACAACTTCATCATGAGATAGCATTAAAATTTTTACATAAATGGCTTCATACCTTTCCTAGGTAGCTCGTAATATGGACGGTGCTGTGCAACTAATCTGATCTTGCAGATTCTTGAGTTTATTGTTCTTGTTGTTGTGTGTCGTCGAGTAGGAAATGGCCCAGAGCTGACTCTGCAGTGGATTTTCAGAGGCAGTTTAATAACATGAGAAGAGATTACCAGAAGATTCAAACCTCATGCTTTTGAGATTGCAGCACTGCTTCTTACCACTAGGCCACCAGAGCTAGCAATTAGAAAAATATTCTCTTATAATTGGCTTGTTAAAAAGAAAGAGAGAGGAAAAATTGGAATCAACTCTTCACAATGATGGAAAGCTGATACGACCAACAAAATGTAAATAAAATATTCAAGTTTTCCTGTTAAGACTCCAGTATGTGACTTTTCTAGTTTATCTCTGCTCTGAAGTGGTTAAGCTCATTTGTTTCAAGATTATTTCATTTAATTGGGGCAAAATGAGCTAATCCCACTTTTCTTGTTAGCTACATGGTAAAGACCAATATGAAGCTATTTTCCAGGAAGCTGCTCATACCTGGCTGCCCAGGGCAAGGTTTTCGCATCCTTGGTAGCCTAGGATCAAGCACTGTCATCCACAACCAGGACAACTCATGCAGATTAGAAGGACTCTGTCCGTCCTGCTGCCTAACAGCTGCGTGGTTACCTTTGCTAGCCTTCATTATTCCCTGTGGGTTGGTTCATTATTCAGAATGGCTCACAAAATCCAAAGATTACCTGTACTATGGTATCTATCCTAGCTAGGCTATCTATATATCTATCCACTCATCTAGCTGTCTATCTGTCTATCCATCTATTTATCTATCCCTCTATAGTATCTGTCACCTATGGTGGTGTTGTTGCTGTGTGCTGTCAAGTCAGAATCAACTCATAGCTGACCCTCCAGTAAGTTTTTAGAGGCAGTAAATCACAAGGGAGAAGAGTGTCCATCCTACTTTTGCTGGTGCATTCAAACAGCGTACCTTTGGGATTGCAGTGCAACTTATCACTGGGAAACCGGAGTTCTTACTACCCATACATTTAATTATGTTTATAAGCAGAAAGGATACAAAAAAAGACCCACCAGGCAAGGTTTGGTAGAGGCCTATGAATAACAGTGCTTCCATTGTCCTCATGAAAATGCCATGATTTCAATCCACAGATGCTCTCCTCACTTTAGGAAATCCAATGACTTCTTTATTCAGGACTCTTTTATAGCACTGCACTGACAAAACTGAGTCATCATGCATACACATGACTGTACCTCTTATAAATTGCCATAAACAATGGAATCAAGGATTGATTGCATCATGCCCTTCCTTCTCCCTTCTCAGGGTAGTTGACAGGCGTAGTGAAAAATGTGCCAGGCTGCTATCCAAAAGGAGAGCAGTTCAAATCCACTGCAATTGCTTAAATGTTACCTAGAAAAACCAAACAAATCTTGCTTAGTAAAAAAATTCCCAGGGTTATGTTTCAGAAATCAAAGACAAACTCCAAACTGAGTTCTTTGCCATACATACATCAGACCAAAATATATTTTTTATTATTAAAGAACAGAATTTGCCATCAATGATATAAACCAAATTTCCCTAGAGTATCCTAAAAAAGCAATACTTTTGCTCAAATTAACCATTATTTGTTGCTGCTATGTTGAGTTGGAACTTACTCATAGCTGACCCAGTATGTTTACAGAGGCTGTAAATTATACAGAGATTGTCCATCTTTCTCCCACAAAGCAACTGGTGGATTCAAACTGCTCACCTTTGGATTTGTAACCCAACTCTTTACCATTTGGTCAACAGACATTTTTGTGTTTTTATGTGATATTGAGGGCCACACTCATTTATATAAGAAAGGGTTCTATACACTCAAACCACAATAAAAAATAATTTGAAGAGTTTCCTAAAAATCAACAGGAATTTATGTTTAAAGAGTTATTTCTTTGTTTTCATTACCATTTATTGCAACTATTTCATTGGACTATGAGTCGCAAGCGACTCGACGGCACATAACAACAACAACAAACAATTTCATTGGACTGCTGAGAGAAAAAATAAGTCTGTACTGGAGGAGGTGAAATCAGGCTGAACGCTAGAGGCAAAGATTTTGAGGTTCCATCTCATGTACTTTGGGCACATAGCCAGGAGAGATCAATCCTTGGAGAGGAACATGATGCTTGGAAGAGTGGAGGGACAGCACAGAAAAGAAAGACCCAGGATGAGATGGATTGATTCAGTGACTGAAGAAATGTGATTAGGTGTGTCAGAGACAATGAGACTGGCTCAGGGTAGAGCAAGTTTCAGAGCTAGTGTACTTAGGGTCACTATGAGTTGCAGGAAACTCAATGGCACATAACAACAACATAGGTTTATTTTAGGATGAATTTTAAGCTCTCAAACTGATACAAAATTAAAAATGTTTCAATTACCTAAGCATGTGACCATAAGCAGTTGCACTGATAACCAAAAGTGACACCTCGCTCTCGGTTCCAATCAACTAGCAGCTCTGCAGGAGGAAATGGACAAGCTCTCCCATGCAATTTACAGCCTGGAAAACCAGTCATCAGTGAGTAGACGCTAACTCAATGCCAATAAATTCTGAGATGCATATGCAAAGAAGCTGGTGCTATAGTGCTTTATGTGTCAGGCTACTAAATATTAGTGGTTCGAATCTATAAGATACTTTGCAGGAGTAAGACAGGTAATCTTCCACAAAGATTAATAGACTTAGAAACCTAATGGAGAGTCAGAATGAGTTGGAACCAACTTGCTAGCAACCAAGTTTTGTGCTTACATGTGACCACAAACAGAAAACTAGTAAACATCTTAACACACTATTTAAGAGCTAATGAAAGCACCACCTCTTTTTTTTTTTTCTATCCCTGTCATTTCCACTTACTGACACTAATTTAAAAATTACTGTCAGTGGTTACTTGACTGACACGTATAAATCCAGCATAGTGCTTCAGAACTGCCAAATGAAAACTAGAGTTCAACATTTATATTACTTGCACTATGGCCTAGAGCAATGTCTACATGCTTACCAAAATGTCACTTTAAAGATTAAGGTACGCAGGACCCAAGCAATGATACTTTCAACTGCTTCATGTGCATATGAAGTTGGACAGTGGCTAAGGAACACCAAAGAAAACTTTATTGCTTTTGTATCATGCTTTGGAGAAGAGTACTGAATTTCCCATTAATAGAAAAGAATTCCATCTTGGATGACGCGCAGCCAGAATGCTCTTTAGAAGCAAGGATGATAAGACTTTGCCTCTCATACTTGGGGGTCAGTTCCTGGAGAAGGACATCAAATGGAGAAAAATAGGATGTCCAGGAGAGAAAGGACCTTCAAAGGAAACAGAATGACACAGTGACAGCAACAATGACCTTGAGCTTGGTGGAGAGCGGGAGGAGGTTTCATGCCATTGTACTTCGGGTCCCTGTGAGTTGCAGCTCACTCAACAGCACATAACAACAATATCCAGTTGAACCATGTTTCCCAATTAAAACAAAAAATCTATTTTAAAGTATAGACTACAATACAAAGTAGACAGAGAAAAATTTCATTTTCATTTTAAATTTTATCTGTATCTAAGAATGGCATTTGCCCAACAATAAATAGCTGGCTTTCTAAGCCAACTACAGGTTTTCATCAAGAAAGTACTGACATTTCATCAAGAACATATGTTAAACCCTTATAACAAAAGCAATGACCTTTTCATCTGTATTTTAGAATGAAATGACAGCCAGTGCCTTGACATTATTAATTCATTGTAAAATTCTGACACTTTAATAAGGAAATAACTTTTCTTTCCCTTTTTGGGTGAAAAGTTTGCAGTCTGAGTTTTCCATCAATAATTCTGCACATTCTGTTTTGTGACATTGAGTGCAATCCCCTCAATGTCACAACACTCTTCCCACTTGCTCCTTGGGTGCCTCATTTTCATTTATTCTTCTTTCTTACTCCTTACACTTTCTAAGCTTTGCTGTGGGGCATATTCTGCACTCTTGGTCTTAAATGCTTGATTGTACTGAAGAGTACATTGCCCTCACTCTTATTATTTACTTTATATATTAGGACAGATTTTTAAAAATATTTTTTAAATTTATTATTAGTTTCAGTAAAAATTTACAGAGACTTTGGGTTTCCATTCACTCACTGTTGCACTTTTCACCCTTCCCAACCCTCCCCCTTGTACACTACCCTCTTCAAAAAGTAAAAGAAAATTTCTTGCCTTGTTTTAAAATCCCTCCCCCCAGGTCTACTCCACTATGCAGCCTTTTGCTCGGGACTCCCGTCATGACAAAAATACCTAATCACATATCTCTTTTAAGCAGTTTTCTCTCTCATCTGTTTCAATGCATTATACATTATTGAACCCATCTTTCTCAGTCTCCCCCTAACCCCAAGTCGGTCCTATTTTACAACAGAGGTGCCATGCAGTATTTGTCCTTTAGTGACTGAGATACTTCTCTCAGCATAATGTTCTCCAGGGTCACCCATTTTGAATAATATTGCATGAGTTCCTTGATTTTTCAATGCAGCATAGTAGTCCATTGTGTGAATATACCACAGCTTCTCTATCCATTCGTTTGTTGATGGGCACCTGGGTTGTTTCCAACCCCTTGCTATTGTGAACAAAGCTGCAATAAACATGGGGGTGCATATATCTGCTTGGATGTCAGTTATGGTCTCTTTGGGGTATATTCCCAGTAGTGGAATTGTTGAGTCAAATGGTATCTCTATTTGTAACTTTTTGAGAAAGCGCCATACCACCTTGCACAGTGGTTGCACCATTTTACACTCCCACCAACAATGAATAAAGATTGCAGTCTCTCCACAACCTCACCAGCATTTGTTGCTTGCTTGTTCTGTTAAATTTTGCTATTCTGACTGGGGTGAGCTTTGCTGATCTCTAGATTCTAACCCAAGTAACCTCAGGCTGCATTGGCCAGCCGCACCCCGAAGCATTGCCAGAAAAGAAAAAAAAGACTCCTCCATAAAACTCCTAAATTGTTTTAAGAAGCTAAAGAAATGGAAAGTGAAGCTAAAACTGCTACTTTCCTTGCTGAAACTCAAAGGATAAAAATTGCTTCTAGAGTGGCTTCAGACAGAAAGGTAGAGGCCCAATCCCTATGCATATGAACATGACGTAGTCATAGGTGGAGAAAAGAAAACCAAACCAGGATTTTTTTACTTTTTATTGGTTTGCTTACAAAGTTTGTATGTATTGTGTTTCACATTATTCTTTATTCACATTATGTTTCATACAATCATTCCCATTTATTATGTTTTATAAAATTAATCACCATTGGACTATGCCCACAATTATCCTGTCAACTAGACAGGATTTTTAAAAATAGGATATGTGTTCTTCTATGTAACAATTTATAAAGAAATTGGGATGCAGCAAGCACTTGTTGCAGAAGATCAAGGAATGCAGCCTTCAAAACAGATTGCATCTCAATGTCAAGAGAACAAAGATTCTTACCACTGGACCCATAGGTAGCATCATGATGGATGGAGAGGAGATTGAAACCGTCAACAACCTAATCTTATTTAAATAGACAGTTAACATCCTTGGTACCAGCAGTCAGGAAATCAGGAGATGTATTGCATTAGTAAAGTCTGCCGTTAAGGACCTCTCCAAATTACTGAGGAGTAATGATGTCAGTTTGAGGACTAAGGTGTATCTGATTCAGGCCATGTTTTTTCCAACCACTTGCTATGCATCTGAGAGCTGGACAATAAATAGAGATGAAAGAAGAGAACTGATGCCTTTGAATTGTTGGGTTGGAGAAGAGCACTGAACATCCCATGGACAGCAAAGAGAACAAACAGATATGTCTTGGAGAGGATGCAGCCGGAGTATTCTTTGGAGGCAAGGATGATAAGGCTTTGCCTCACTTACCTCGGACATGTTGCTAGGAAGGGCTATTCCCTGAAGAGGGACATGATTCTTGGATGGGTGGAGGGTCAGCAAAGGAGAGGATGATCCTCAACCAAGTAGACTGACACTGTGACTGCTGCAATGGGCTCTAGTATATCAGGAAGAATGAAGGTGGCACAGGAAAGGATGGGGTTCATAGGGTGACTATGAATTATAGTCAACTCAACAGCACCAACAACAACATGTGTTAAGATTTATATGTTTATCTGAACGCAATGCTTCTTCAATGCAGTGATGTAAGACATATGGTAAAAATTAGTTTTGGTATTGTAGATTATATGAAGTGTGTCAAGTCTGCCTTTGGGCAGTACTCGATTGGATATGCTGGAAGAGGAAGGAGATTTCCCCAGAAACCTCTGTGACAGTCTTAAGCCCACCCAGTACCCACCCTAGAATACAATAAGGGTAAATAAGAGATTTAAAATTGGAACAAGAGATTTGTCTTTGGGTGCACTGAGGCAGTGAAAGCAAGTGTGCCCATCCAGAGTCCCTTTCCAGGAATGGAAGTTAGTGGGTGCTGGTAAGTAGATAGCCTGGTGTGTTAACTCACGGTGACCACGTGGATCCACTTGATGAGCTGAAGCAGGGGACTGCAGCAATGAAGAGACAGGCTGAGTTTTGTCATGCTCCATTGGCACCCACTAACCTGGCACACACAGGTCCTGAGGAAGAAAGGTCTGATGTGCAGAGAACTATGAGGACTCCTGATCTCTTGACTCAGCCCATGTGATGTGCTAAGATCAGTAAGGGGGCTGTTTTGGTTTTTATGTGCCATCAAGTTGACTACAATTCATGGCAACCCAATGAAAAATAGCTCTAAACCATGCCCTATTCTGAGCCAGCATCACCATCTCCAAAATACTTGCACCCACTGCCGCACTGTGTCAATCCATCTCATCTCTCTCCTGCACTGATCCTTTACCTTCCAAGCATGATGTCCATATCCAAGGACTGGTTCCTCCTGGCAACATGCCCAAAATATGTGAGATAGAGTTTCAGAATCTCCAAGGAGCAACCTGGTTTCATCCTCTCCAGATCTTTTTGTTCTCTTGGCAGTCCAGGTATGTTCAATAGTCTTCTCCAGCACCACCAACACAAAAGAATTGATTCCTCTTCTGTCATCATTATTCACTGTCAAACTCTCAGATACATGGCAAGCATTTGAGAAGACCATGGCCTGGATTGGCCACACCTTAGTTGTTAGACCAACATGTTGCTCTTCAGCACTCTGGAAAGGTCCCTAACAGCAGATTTTCCTAAAGCAACTTGTCTTTTGATTTCCTGACTACTGTTGCCACGTGCGTTGATTGTGGACCCAAACAAGATGAAATTAACAACCTCAATCTCTTCATCATCTGTCATGATGTTGTCAATTGTCCCCGTGGTGAGAATCTTTGTTTTCTTGATTTGAGCTTCAATCCATATTGAATACTGTAGACTTTGACCTTCTGCAGCAAATAATTCAAGTTTTCCTCAGTTTGGGCGAGCAAGGTTGTGTCATCTATATTGCAGATATAATCTATAATGCAGATTATTGATGAATTTTTTCCATCAATTCCAGCCTCCTAAATGATCTGTTCAGCATGCAGACTGAAAAGTGATGGAGAAAGGGAACATTCCTGACACGTTTCTTTCTTGATTTTGAACCATGCAGCATTCCCTTGATCTGTTCGTAAGACAGCTTCCTGGTCTTCCTAGGTATGTTTCTCAGGAGCACAATAGAGTACTAGGCAGCCTGAAATTCAGGAAGATGTGTGGACCCCAAAATTTGTGATTGGTGCTCTTAAGTAGGGATCAGATCAGAACTCTATCAAATGCTATGCTGCAAGCTACTATCAATTACTGAAGTCAGATGTCTTACTTTTGACTGGTTTTTGATTATTGGATGCAGATGCTCAAAGTTCCAACCAGAATAGAAAATTCTTTAGAGAAAGGAGTATGTTTATCTCTTCAGAATAGCTTTAATAGAGGTGAGAAAATTAGACACTGATTATCCAAAATAGGACAAAGCAAAGGCATGTAGCTGACTTAAATGCTTTCATGAATTGTTCTTGTACCAGTGTTCACTGTAGCATTATTCACAGTAACCCAAAGTTCAAGTTACAAAAAGCCCATGTGCTTCTACATATGAATAAATAAAATGCGGTATACTCATACAATAAGGTAGTATTCAGCCATAAATAGGAGTGAAGTCCTTGATACAGGCTACAGCCCAGAAGAATATTAAAAACATAATGCTAAGTAGAAGAAATCAGACACATTCACAAAAATGTGTGATTCCATCTATTTGAAATGTCCAGAATTCCACTGTTAGAGATCAAAAATTTATTAGTAGTTTTCATGAGCCTAGGAGGACAGTGTGGTGAAAGAATGTTACAAATAGGGTTTGGAGCAGTGTGTGTGGGAATGATAAAAACTTTCTTGAATAAAAAAAAGAGGGTTTGCATTGATCCACTGATGGTTTAAAAGTGTCATTTAGTTTTTACTTATTTGTGGAATTTCTAGTTTTCCTTCTGCCATCTACTTCTGACATATAATCCACACTCCTCCCCACAGGGATTATAGGCAACATTGTGATAGAGTCAGATAATGATGGAAGTTGTCAATGATTTTACCTGGACTGACACACAATTGACACTCATGATAATAGAGGTCAAGAAATCAAAAGACATACTGCATTGGGAAAATCTGCTGTTAAGAACCTCTCCAAAATACTAATGAGCAAAAAAGGTCAGTTTAAAGATGAAGATGTGCCTGAGGTAAGTCATGGTCCTTTCAACTGCTTTTTAAGTAGCTGAAAGCTGGACAAAGCTAAGGATGAAAGAAGGAAAAATGCATAGCATGGAATCGTGGCATTGGAGAAAAGTACCAAATATCCCATGGGCTGTCAAAATACAAAACAAGTCTGTTTTGAAGAAAGTACAACCACGATGCTCTTTAAAGGCAAAGATGTAGCTGTTGAAACTTCATCTCACATACTTTTGGGTATGAGTTGTTAGAAGGGGCAGTCCTTGGAAAAAGATACCATGCTGGGAAAGTGAAGGATCAGAGGGAGAAAGGAAAACTCAAGAAATGGATTGATACAGTGATTTTAACAATAGGCTCAAATATCAGTTATCTAGACAATGGTACAGTGAAGGGCAAGGTTAAGATCTGTGGCTGATAAAGTGGCTATGAGTTGTGCAGACTCGACAACATCTAATAATGGATTTCTAGATTTATTCTATTGTGGTCATAAAAGATCATTTATTTTAAAATTCATTAATAACTTCTTTGTGGCCTAATACATGTGGGGCTTTTTGGTTTTGGTGCTGTTTTTTTTCCTGGAAAATACTGAATGTATGAACAAGTATTTGTTCCTACTAGGTGAAATGTCCCATTTTTGTGTTGGGTTCAATTGGTTTAAAGCTTAGCATAGCACTGTTCACTGAACTGCCAACATCCATCTCAGTCTTCCTTTGTCTAGTGTGTGCCTGATCCAAGCCATGGTCTTCCCAATTACTTGATATGCATCAGAGAGCTGGACAATGCCCAAGGATGATAAAAGAAAAATTGATGTCTTGATTTGTGGTGCTGGAAAGAGTACTGAACATATCGTGGTCTGCCAAGAGAACTGACAGGTCTGACCTGGAGAGGGAGAAACCAGGCTGCTCCCTGGAGGCAAGGATTTTGAGGTTTCATCTTAACATACTTTGGGCATGTTGCCAGGAAGGACGTCTTTGGAAAAGGATGCCATGCTTGTGAGGGGCGAGGGACAGTACAGGAGAGGAAGACCCTAGTGAGATGCACTGACACAATAATTGTGGTAATAAGGGTAGGTGTAAGATAATAATAATAAGAGAGTGAGATTGGCCCAGAATAGAGTCCATAAACTGCCCAGGATTTTTATTGAGATAAGGCATTGAAGTCTCTAGCATTGTAAAAATATTTCTCCATCCTTAATTCTGTCAATTCACGTTCAAATTCATTTATGTGGAGTCAGAATTAACTCATAACTGACCCTCCAAATGGATCTTCAGAGGTTACAGACTGCAGAGGCGGAGATTGCCCATCTTTCTTCTGCTGGAGTATTTGAACCACCAAGAGGAGCCAACCCTGAGTTAGCAGCACAGTTCTCTAGAGAGAATATTCTGTGGCTCTGCATCCCCAGTGTAGTTTCTTACTACTAAATCAGAGCCAAAGAATACGTGAAACAATTCTTGACATAATTAGGGCACTCCAAATAATATGGTCTTTAGGGAACAGAGAAGGGAATTGAAGACCTCTGGCTTACAGACTCAGCTTATGTGGACTGAGTGAACGGACCAACTGGTCAGAAATGCATTTGTGTGAATTCCTGAGTTTGTGGTTAGTGTCCACTAGACCTTGCCAGGGATGGCTAGGGTTGGATGGATTCAAATCCAGCCAGGTAAAGAGATAATGTTTCATGTTATGACTCAATGTTGATTGCTACAACCTGATGGCTGGCTCCAAACTGGATTTTGCTTTTAGACGAGGAAGCTGGAAGCTCTAATTTGAACAGAGGAATCTTCAGAAAAAGGGATATGCTTATTTCCTCTGAGTACTGGTTTGATAGGTATGGGCAAATCAGGATTGACTATTTAAAATATGGGAAAGGATAAATGCATGAAATAATTGTCTTACACACTTTCACGAATGTAGTTACTAGTACAATGATTTTAAGGGGAAGGTTAATCCTTCAAATATGAAGGGCAATAGCTAGAAAAGCCAGGGGCTGGCCTGTGGTTTTAGTAGATCTTTTTGCTAAAAATTTGGCTTCCTTACACTATTATCTTTAATATGATCAGTATCCTTGACACTCTGCTTTCCTTGCAAACACATTTGCTCTTCTATCAACAGCTGCGTGAGTCATCTCTTCCTCATGCAAAGAGGGCATGGTGTTAGTCTATCCACAAGGGGATTGGCTAGTCTCACCATTAAACAGAACAGATGCAGCGGCAGCAGGTGGAGATCTCAACAGAAAGCAAGAGCAGAGAATGCCGTATGTGTCCTATGGGGTCACAGCTTCTTGCTCTAGAGGTTAATCTTGCTGTTAACGGAAAAGATGTTGGGACTGACGGATTGTATTTTGCTGTTAACTGAGCTCTCTGAAGGATTTAACCAAGCAGCTCTCTGGGCTGAGGTATCTCTCTGTTAACCTGAAGTACAGATTTCTAATAACCACCACCACCCCACCACCCCGACATTATAGAGTGCAGTGCTGCAGTTATGGTGCCAATCCATCTGAGGGTCTTCCTTAGAATGGCACAAGGTAGGACAGAGCTCAGATCTGCTGTAACGAGTCATCCTGAGTCACCCTTGACTGGACACAGGACTACAATCAACTCCATAACTGTGAGCACAGCCTGTGAAATCTGCTTGGCCACTACAATGGACTCTGGACCCCGTAAGCAGGTGATGCAGCAAGGGATGCCATAGCTTTTGCGCGGTAGATGCTGTTAATGGGGAAAATGCACCCTTGTAGAGCTCTCCGTGTTGCCTTTGCTCAAATTACACACTGATAGGGCAGGGCTCAGATCCACTGTTCATAGCTTTGCTATGAGTCTAAGCTCTACATCATCTTAAAACAACAAAAATTATAGCCTCAGAAACTAAGGGGACGTTTTATTCTGCCTTACAGGGGGACTGATTCAGAATAAACTTGATGGCAGTGGTTTTATGTTCTGTTAGTACCACTCTCAGGTTCTCAAGATAATATGTGTTCTGATTGGTTGCTCTATCATGCTTGTTTTCCTCTTCTTAATGCTGACTTCTATTGAAAAATGGTCCTAATAGAACACACAAGACAGAAAAATGCCTCTTATGTTCCATATTATATTCATCTTAAAACAGGGACAAATTTGCAATCTATTGTATTGTGCATGGTTTTGGCTTTTAACTTTTGTAGTCTGCATTATTTTGAATAAAAATTGCAAAGAAATTGTTTTCCATTCAACAATCCATTTATCTTTTATTATGTAATACTTATTACTCACAGTTATTGCAAGATGGTAACTAACATTATTCTGCAATTAGCATGTGTGTTCCACCCAGTGTCTTCCTCTGCCTTAATTATCTTGTTGTAGTGCTTTAATAAACTTTTTGACATTTAAAGAACAGAACTCAATTCACCACATGGATGGGAAGGATCATAAAATAGGGTGTGTTAGTCTGTCCATAAGGAGATTGGCCAGTTTCTCTATGAAAATGAATGGATTCAGTGGCAGGAATTTGGGAATCCCAGCAGCAGCAAAGCAGCCCAAAATGCAGCGTACCTTCACTAGGGCCAAAAACCCCTGGGCCAATTAGGTCAGGGCTCACAAGAGTGGCAGCTGAAACCCTTCAGCAGAGAATCAGAGACCTGACAAACTAAGGAGCAGTTTTATTCTGCAAGGTTGCTTCAGAATATACGTGATGGCAGTGGGTTTATGTTTTTCCTAGACAGCCAGGAGTCTTTGTTCAAGCTTGGTGGAAGACTGAGGGGGAAAAACGCCATCGTGGGCAAGTCTGAGTTTTGGGACACTGGCCTAAGGCCATAAAGACAGAAGACTGAAGAGCCTGCAAGCACACTTCAGAAGCTGTCCTGAATGAGAAATTGTAACCTGTTCATTTCCCTAAAAAAAACCCCATAACTGTATGGTTATATGTGGTCTGTGAGTTGTTGCAGTGGATTTCAGACCAAGAACAATAATAATAGTATTGGTGTTGAAATTAGTAGAAAGTGGTCCAGGAGCATAAGAGGCATCTCTGACCTCCTGGGAATTGGTTTTGTGTCGTGGATGCTGGTAATAGGGGCAGATGATCCTTGTGGAATTAGTAGAGGTCAGACAGTTGTCCTCAGGTGGCCCTTGCTCTTTTTACAAATGTCATTTCTAAGAGAAAAAAAGATACTTAATTCCATACCCAGGAAAGAGTAGGTTGATTAATAGGGGAATAGGATTCTAAGACTTTCTAATTGAGAACCAGCTGGTTAAACATCAGCAGTAGTATCCTGAATAATAGTTTTCTCATCTTCAAACTAAAGAGAAATAAAGCACCCTCACAGAACTGTTATGGGTATGAAGACGTCTGTGCAAAACAGACTTTTGGGGAAGAGATTTTGTACATAAACTTATCTCTCTTTTATTGACTCTCCACTAAAATAGTAAAAGGACTTTTTTTCCTTTTAGCATAAACCTTCAAGGACAAAGGGGAATGAAAAAGCAGAGCTCAAACTACAGAAGCTAAAAAGCAGAGGGATTAATGGTAGCTTGACTGTGCCGACCTGAAAAAGGTGGATCAAAGCAGCTGAGAAAATGAACACTATGGTTTATCGCTGCGTAAGACTAAACTTACCTCGGCATCAAATACTTCACAAATAGCAGATACAGAAGTACAACCAACAAAACAAGCTTATGGGTGGAGGGTAATCAGTTTAAGGAGCAGCTGGATCACCCCTTTCACTCTGCACAGGGATATTACTCTTAATATAAATCTCAAACAACATAACTCCTATTTCCTCCTCATGAAACTACATAAGAAGGCACTCCACAAGAACAGGCTAAATCTAAGATATAAGAAACAGACTTCAGCACAGGAATGAGGCAAATGATCTGCAGAATGATGGTGACAGATTCTAGGATGACAATGGTTCAACAGCTGCAGAAGGCAGAAAATACAGACTGGACCAACTACTACTAATCCAGGAAGTATTTGCACAAGACAAAAAAGATAGTCACGAAGGTTTTTTACTGTATTAACAGTAAGTACATACACAGAAAAGTAGACAAAATTTTTCCTCAAAAATAAAAATGATGTGGCAGTATTGCAACTACATCAATCAGTTGTGCCCAATATTTTAACATGTAATATTTAGTCTTAATAATGTAAACAATGAAATATAATTGTGCTGTGAGAGGGTTAACAAGAAAAAAAAATGTGTAATAGTTGGGCAGGAGAAGAGCTCTCTTTTCTAGTAGTTCAAGAAATAATACCTAAAAGACTGGTAAAAAATAATGTAAGCAAGTCATTAAAAAATGTGTTGTTAAAAGTCAGAACCAACTCATGGCTAACACTCCAATGGGTTTTCAAAGACCGCAAATCACAATGGAGGAGAAATCTCTCCTTTCTCCCTTGGAGAGACTAGTGAATTAGAACTGTGTGCATTCGGGTTGGCAATGCAACACTGTCAGTGTACAGACTAAGGTGTGTCTGGTCCAAGCCATGGTTTTCACAATTACTTACTACACATCATAGAATTAGACAATGACTAGGATGACAGAATTGATGACTTTGCATTCTGGTGCTGGGTAAGAGTATTGATTGTACCATGGACTGCCAAAAGAACAAATAGGTCTGTCCTGGAGAGTAACACCAAGTTGCTAGTTGGAGGCAAGGATCTTAAAGCTCTGTCTCTCGTATTTGGGCATGATGCCAGGAGGGACTAGTCTTTGGAGACGGACATCATGTTTGGAAAGGTGGAAGGACAGCACAGGAATGGAAGACCCTGGATGAGGTGGACTGACAAAGTAACTGGGGTAGGTGTGTTGGAGTCAGTGAGACTGGCTTAGTCTAGAGCAGAGTTCAGAGTTGTCGTACACAGGGTCACTATGAGTCACGGGTGACTCGATAGCACATTAACAACAAGAAGCTATCTATCACTATCCTTTCTCCATACCAATTCAATTCAATCTGTATGCTGGCAAATCATTTGAGAAGCTAGACTGTATGAAGAAGACTGTGGCATCAGGATTGGAGGAAGACTCATTAAAAACCTGCATTATGCAGATGGTAGAACCTTACATGCTCAAAGTGAAAACATAAAATGCTTGCTGCAAGTCAAAGATTACAGTTTTCAATATGGATTACACCTCAACATCAAGACAAAAATCTTCACAAATGAGCCATAAGCAACATCACAATAGATGGAGAACTGATTTAAACTGTCAATGATTTCATCATACTTGGATGAAATCTACACTCGATACTAACCCTGGTGCCAGCAGTCAAGAAATCTAACGATGTATTACATCAGAAAAATCTGCTGACCTCTGCAAAGTTCTAAAGAGCAAGATGTCAGTTTGAAGACTTAAGAGCACCTGCTCCAAGTCATGGTCTTTTCAATACTTCCTATGAATCTGAAAATTGGACAATGAATGAGGATTACACAAGATTCAATGCCTTTTGAGTTGTGGTGTTAGAAAAAGTCCTGAATATCCCATGGAATTAGAAAGAACAGAAACTATGTCTCAGAGAAAAGTTCATCCAAAGTGCACCTTAAGAGGCAAGTATGATGAAACTTAGTCATCTCCCATGTCAGGCATTTTGTTAGAAGGGGCCAATCCTTGCAAAAAGGGAAGAAGACCTTCAATGAGCTGGACTGACAAAGTGAGTAATGGACTCAAGTTACCAAAGATGATGAGGATGGCACAGACCACATGGTTCATTATCCCTTTTTCATAGGCATACTATGACTCATGGTACCTAAAAATAGGCTACAAAAGCTATAGTAGTAAGAATCAGCCAAGAGTTCAGTGTTTTAACTGGGGATGTGAAATGAAAAGAGGTAAAAGCAGTAGGAATTTTCATTTACAACCCCCCAAGAAACTTAATACCTAGTAGATACTTTAAACTTTGTGCATGTGTAACTTTGATTTTTTTTTTTTTAAAAAAAGGCAAAACAAAATTGAGCACAGTGACTGCATAAAGATGCATCATAAATGTTAAGCGTTTTATTATGACAAGACAAATGGTTGTTCATATCACCATAACATTCATGCTAGGATAACAATACTTCTTTCATTAGTAATGCAACTTAATTTTAATATGCTATTTACTATGCCTAGAATATTAGGACATGCTTAATAAAGCAATAAAAAAATTATAAAACATTCCAATTTTCTTTCTTATTTTTCTTAAGCAAAGTATCTAACTTTTATAAATCTACACACAACTTTTAATTTCAGTAACAGAAATAACAAAATTATTTTACTTCCTGGTATTTAACAATAACAAGACTTTAATGTACCAAGACATGCACTACAACCATATAATAGACTCTGTCATCAATATGATGGTCTTGGTTGGCATCTAATATTTTATGGTCCAATTTTAAATTAAGTATTATCTAGTGAAAACAAAAATAGGCAGGTTATGATCAAACAGCTTTCATAAAAAGGGGATACAACCAACTAATAACAACATTAAATGAGAACAAGATAACTTGTGATTAAAGAAATACAAATGAAATAAGAGAGTATTTTTCATGTATTGGCAAATTAAATACAAAACCAAAAAAGAATAATATGTAAATTGATCAGGGAATATACAGGTGGGAGTGGGCACTCATTTACTTCTAACTGGAAGAATAAATATACAGCCTTTGAAGAAAGCAATTGGCAACATTTTATCAAAGATTAAATTTTTTTTAGTCCTTTGAACCAGCTATTCGAATTCACCAGTCACTCTATGGGAAAAATGAGGAGTCTCTTCCTAAAAAGATTTACACAATGAGTTTTAATCCACTTCTAGAAATGTTCCTAAGGATTTCATTAAGATGTACTCAAGTATGGTTACAGGGCTATTTGATGCATCACCGCTCATACTGATAAACTGCACACAATCAAAACACCTCAGGAAGGAGAGTAAATCACTGCAAGCCTTCCTTATGCCAAACGGCAGGCCTCTTTCTCAATGTCATTCTCTCCATCTAGTGCCTCACCTTCATTTCCCACACTGAAACATTTCAGTATCAGATCTTGGCTTTCTCAATCAAAAGATCTGAAATATAAAGGCAAATCTCAGGGTTTAGGGAGAAATCTTCCTCACTGATAAAATTTGAGATGAGAGAGAAATGCCCTTCCTGTTATTTGAAGGCAGATTTATGAGGACATGAACTTGGCAGTTACAGCACTGGCCACGAATGACCATGATGGGGACTAAAGCAAAACCAATATGGTAGAGCAAAAAACCCCATCCTTAGTGAAACCTCTCAACTGTGTGTCAAATGACATTATAAATGTCCTTAGTTGTTTAAGCCAATTATTTCTGGGCATTGCCATGCCAACCAAAAGCATTATATTAAAACCGTATTTAGAGCCGTTCAAAGTTATGCTACAGAAGTATATTTAGTGTTATTTATGAGCAGTGGATGCAGAGTTAAGTTTTAAAAAGCAGTATTATGTTCCCTTTTATTTTTTTAACAAAAACTATTTTGGGAATAATCCATTTTGAAAAAAAACAAAACAGTCTAAAAGGATATACAACGTTTTAAGAGTAGTTATCCAGGGATAGGATCCAAATATTCCCTTTTTGCACATTAGTATTTTCTATAATAGCATGTATTTAAGAGACTGTCACTTTTTTCTGCCAATTCAGTGTGATTTGGGATATAAAGAGGAGGTAAACACATGTTTTATCAAATAGTCTTGAGCTGGAAGTATATGCTTTCTTAACAGGAAAAGTTTTGTTCTCTTTTTTTTCCCAGTTGTTTTGTAAAACAAAATGTGGTATTATCAGGTATTTGCTTTTTAGTGAATACAGAAGATTACAAACAGTTTTCATTTCTGTTACTTAGGGAATCATATCATGACTTTGTACCATTTCGTACTAAAATTTCTTCTGTGAAGCAAAAACAGTCCCAAAATGAAGGATCTTCAGGTGTCATAGGAACAGCAGAAGCTATTAAATCATTGAAGGTCAGAATCTTAAACTGCCTTTGGGTAGGTTTAGCATCATCTGAAGATGAATCCTAAAAATAGGTAAAATATTATTAAACTGCTTACTAATTTTATGGTTGACTTTATAATTACAAAAATAAGAAATACCAAATTACACTTCAATACTTGATCAGAATTTCTAGAACACTGCTTCAATTCTTTATCATAGCTGCAAATATAACATGAAGAATCAGAGAAAGCATCTGGTTCCTGAAATGTCTAACTGTAGATTATCTGACAAGTGACTTTCCACACCCAGAAATAATGATCTAACAGGATTATCGGAACTAAAGGAGACCACAAAAGCTATGATTTTAACCAGCACGTAGGTGATTCTGACAAAGGTGGACTACACAGTAAAATTCTGAGAACTACTACTCTAGAAGGGAGATCTCATACAACCCTTCAACTCATCAGATGCACTAGTCCTCTAGAAATTTATTTATTCAACACTAAATTTAGGTCTTTCATATACTAAGACAGAACCCTTATTCACAACTGAGAACACCACGGATTGCCTGTACTTTACACTTATTATAGATAACGTTTGGATAAACTAACCCAACTACCACTGAGTCTAGTCTGATTCATAGTGACCCCTCCATAGGATTTTGATGGCTATCAATTTTCCCAAAAGACGCTTCTCCCACGGCACATCTGAACAGATCAGCATCAGCACATCTGAGCAGCCAAATCTTTGGTTAACACCTCAAAACATTATGTCCTACTACACCAGAGCTCCTAAATTATAGAAAATATTAGGGCTTTGTGTAATGCTTTGTAGGAGCACAGTTAAACATCACGCTACGATTTACTCTCATACACACACTATAGTAGGGGTTAGTACCTAAACACTGTGGATTAATAAACTGAGGGACAAGAAGAGCAAACAATTTGCCTCATATTCACAAGTTAAATAATAAACTTGGGCCTGGAATCTTCAATGTCCTCTTGTAACTATACTGTTATGTACCATCAAGATGAAATCAACTCACAGCTGACCCTCCAGTGGGTTTTCAGAGACAGTAAATGGCACAGAAGGGGACTGTCTATCTTTTCCTTTGTTCATACAGTCGCTATGAGTCACAGTTGGTGGATTTGAACCTTTTATCTTTGGATTAACAGCACAAGTCCTTACCACTAAGCCACCCTAGCTCTCTTTGGAACTGCACAACCTGTTGTTGTTGTTGTGTGCTATCGAGTGGAACCATCCCACAGCTGACCCTCCAGTGGGTTTTCAGAGGAAGTAATTACATAGGAGAAGAATGCACATCTTCCTAAGGAGTAGCTGGTGGATTCAAACTGCATGTCTACAGGTTCTTACCACAAGGACACCAGAGCTCCCTTTAAACTATACTACCGTGTACTGTAGCGTAGGAACCGACCCACAGCTGACCCTTTGGTAGGTTTTCAGAGGCAGTTAATCACATGGGAAGAGACTACCTCGCCTTCTCCCGTGGAGCAGCCAGTGGCCTTGAACCTGGTGCTTTTCAGGATTGTAGCGTGGCTTCTTGCAATGAGGCTACCAAAATTCCTTTTAAACTATACTCTTGTTGTTGATTGCCTTCAAGTCAAGCAATATGCATAGCGACCCTATGAACAAAAGGCCTGAAGCCCCTCTACAACTGCTGACATTTATCAAAGTTTGTAGAGTTTCCGGAGGCATGTGGTTTAAGAAGTGGATGCCACTCCTTCTTGCAAATACTATAGTAGGGTTCACTAAACAGACTCTATCTAGTAAAATGATAAGGAAATTATTTCATATTTAAATGCTTCAAAAAACTGGAATGTTCCACAGCAACACAATGTATCTGCAGGAGTATAAACTTGGGTCTGCGTCATTAAAAGGCAAGGAAAGGTGTAGATGTGTAGTAAGGATCATCTTTGGGTCACCTTTAACATGCCACTCTAAGAATAACTTGAATCTATTCATAGTACCAATATATCAGAGGTATAGTTTGTAGCCTGAGCTATTTTTCTGTAGGTATGATTGATGAATGCCTATTTCTATTATTCATATTAGCCCATGTGGTTTCCTAAAAAAAGGCAGGTTATATAGTTTCCATTATTAGTATTCCTTAAATAAACATCTCTACAGAATAACAATAAAACATCTAAGAGTCTACAAACTCTACAAATTTTCTAAACTCTATAAATGTACAGAAAAGTTGGTAGTTATAGAACAGAGTTCAGGTCTTTTGTGCAAAACTTAGTTTCTGTCGTATTCGACTTGGTAACACTTAACCACTGCTAAGTGAAACTAGCGCTGTTATATCTGGAGGAATAGTCTTCCTCTTTGTACACAGCTCTTTGTCAATGTGCAGTATGAAGTAACCTGGGTTGCTGTGATGCTGAACCTTGTCCCATTGGTGTCTCAAATACAAGAATGGTTTCCCAATGTGGACAGTATTTAGTGGAGCTCCCAGTAGTAAAACAGGTTTGGAAGCAGAAGTGCAATCCATTTCCTAAAGCACATGCCTCAGGAAATTCTATGAACTTGGAGAAATGACAATAGTTATGGAAAGGTATTAGGTCTTTTTGTTCATACAGTAGCTATGAGTTGTGCTCAACTCGACGGCAAACAACAAACAAGAGTTGTTATTGATATTGGAAGAAATATTGTGACTAAGGTAACTAAATGTGGTGTTATGACACAGTGATGTCTGATACTGCTGAATATGACTCATAGCGACCCTCTGAACAAAAGGTCCAAACTCTGTCCTATCCTGGGCCATCCTCACTATCTCTGACACACTCAAGCCCACTGCTGCAGTCACTGTGTCAATACACCTGGTTGAGAGTCTTCCATCCTCTCATACATAATCTTTAACATGTTTCACATTTTTACTTCAGGAATAATTTAGGAGATAGTTTTTTTAAAAAGAGCGGTGTTAAATCTATATGATGATTTCATTATCTAACAACATTCAACTTCATATACTTATATTCAATAGAGCTTTATCTAAGCTGGGAAGTCACAGTTAAGATGACTCAAGTTTCTACTGAAATAATAACATTATCAATGTTTTATTCTTTATGTGTATCTGAATGTGAGGAAATAGGTAACATGTTTTTCCAATTCTAAGCACACAGCCTGATCTTTCCATTCTTATTCAAAACCAAATAACTCTAGGCTGATATAATCCACATTATTGTTTCTATCAATACTAATTCATGCTCTTTTAGAAAGAAAATCAGAAAAATTCTAAAATCTTACATCTTGATGTTTAGATCCATCAGGTTTCCTAAGTGCTACTGCAACAAAATGATGTTCATCTATCTTGCTTTCCTAGAGAGAAAAAAAGAAATGATTACTAAATATGAAGGCTAGAGATGTTTCTTATTTCCATTTAAAAAACAAAAAATTTCCAATTTTATAAACTCTCAACCTCTATAAATGCATGGATGCATACAAACATATGCACACACATAAAATACTTTCCATCAAACTCTTGATGAGTAAGTCACCTCACGTCCTGGCTCTTCAATCCTAAACGTAACGCATTCCCTATCTCTTATTCTCTTAACGTCACCAAACCAACCAACCAACCAATGTTCCAACTCTTAGCGACCCTCCATCAGGTTTACGGGGGCAACTTGTCAACTTCAACCATAGGTCTTTAAGTTAGCATTCCACCAAATTCAGTAAATTCCATTTTAATACTTCAATTAACCATCTGTATTTCAAATTTTGCTTATTACCATGTCCTTCATAGTTCGTTCCCCTTTAAGAAATAGTCCAAGGTATAAAGTATCTGATCGTTTACATTTTTTGTGATTGGCTACTGTTTAGTTTCAATTTCAAACCACCCCAAGTACAAGAGAATCCAATAATGTCCAGCCATATACCCTCCTTACTTTATATTGCTGCTATTTTGAGCTTAATCTTACTGGGGTGTTGTGTTTTTTTTTTTGTGACACTCTGTCATACCAACTATGGTATCCTTCTCCAGAGATTTGCCTCTCTTGATACTATGCCCAAGATACATGCAACAACAAAGTTTGTCTCTTCCTTACAATCTCTGTCAAGACATTGTGTCACTCTCTCTTTGAAGATCTTTTCTTTTGTTGATCCTGTATTTATCCAAGCATGATATCCTTCTCCAGGGACTGATGCCCCTGTTAACAATAAATACAAAATATGTAAGACAGAGCATCACTACACTTCTACGGAGCATTTCCACTGTACTTCTTCCAAGACGGCTCTGTTCATTCTTCTGCAAGCCCAAGGTATATTCTGTATTCTTGGCCAACGTTAACACCTTAATCTTTAATCTGGAACCTACTATCAAGAAAAGAAAGATTCTAAACACTGGGCAGATTGGCAGCATCATGAGAGATGGTGAAAAGATTATCAGCAGCTTTCGTTTGCTTGGCTCCAAAATTAGTACTTCTGGTACCAGCAGCCAGGAAATTAAAAGACGAATTTCACTGGGACAGTCTGCTGTCAGAGACTTCTCCAAAGTATTTAAGAACAACGACATCAGTCTGGAGACTAAAGTGCACCTGATCCAGGCCATAGTCTTTGTAATTATATGGTGTGCATCAGAAAGCTAGACAATGACTAGGGATGATAGAAGAATTGATGCCTTTGAGCTGCGGTGCTGGAGAAAAGTATGACTGCTAGGAGAACAAGCAGGTTCATCCCAGAGAGGGAGAGATCAGGCTGCTCCTTGGAGGCAAGGATTCTAGGGCTTCATCTGACATACTTTGGACATGTTGTTGCAAGGCAAGAACAGTCCTTGGTGAGGGACGTCATGCCTGGGATGGTGGAGGGACAGCACAAGAAAGGAAGACCCTGGATGAGATGGATTGACTGAGTGACTTGGGTAACGGGTAGGTGTGTCAGAGACAATAAGATTGGCACAGAATAGAGCAGGTTTAGGGCTTCTTTGAGTCACAGAAGACTTGATGGCACAGAACAATAACAACAAAAACAACAACATGACATTGTTTGTTGCTGTTCTGTACTGTAGAGTTGGAACCGACCCATAACTGACCCTCTAACGAGTTTTCAGAGGCAGTTAATCACACGGAAGAGACTGTCCATCCTTCTCCCGTGGAGTGGCTGGTGTCCTTTGGGATTGCAGCACAGCTTCTTGCTACTAGGCCACCACAACATGACATTAGTATTTCTAAAAACAAACCTACCTATTTTGATAAACAAAACATTGCTCATGTTTTATCTGCCCAAGTTTCTCAATGTTTATATTAAAAGATATGCTAACGGGTGATGTTTATTTTTAATAAGCTTGTTTTTAATGCATACATTAAAAAAATTAGATTTTAACACTGTAAACATTCAATGTACTATATTCTGTGAAAAATCATCATAGAAATTTATAGGTCAAGCTTTTATTTTCATTTGTTCACTGTTTTTTGTTCCTATTTCCGCTTTTCTGCCTTCTCAGGATTCTACCACTTTGGTTGGGTCAAGTTTAAAGAATATGAAATTTTCCATTTCTCTAAGGTATTTTTCTAAACAACAGTTTAAATAGAAAAAAAAGGGCTACTTAGATGTTTTATACTTTATACTGTTATTTACACCATATTTAAAGCAGCAAAAAATAAAATTCAGTTGTTTTAGAGAAAAAAGAATAAAGTCACTTCAATGCACAGGTTAAAAAAATACATTAAAAAATAATTGGTTTATAAGGCATAGCTCTTAATACACATCTCTTAACTCACTGCTGTGGAGTGGGAACCAATTCAGAACTGACTCTCCGATGGATTTCCAAGGCTATAAAAAAGGCACAGGAGACTGGCCATCCTTCTCCCACAGAGCTGCTGGTGGATTGTTGCTGTTACTATGTATTGTTGAGCCAGAATAGATCTATAGCAGACCCTCCGCCGATAAGTTTTCAGAGGTAGTAAATCACAGAGGCAGAGATTGTCAATCTTTCTCCCACATTTATGGATCTGAATGGTGAGCCTTCAGGTTGGCTATGCTCAAAACTACAAACTAGGTCACCAGAGCTCTTTGAGTACATGTATAGAAAATAAAAATAAAAATCATACTTCATACATGTGTACAATAATGTATGACTGACAGACACATCATTAATTCCTATACAATTTTGAGTATGTCTGAAAGAACTGCATCCTGACAATGACTACCACTCACAACCACACCTCAAATGGACAATAATTTTCTTTGAACTAAAATCAAGCCCAAAATATTAATGACATGCTTCAATACAAAATTAGTCGTAGGTTTTTAAAAACTAAATATTAATAAGAACTTAAAACTCTAAAGAAAATGTGATTATAATTACTTTTGGAAAACTACTGGAATTATCATTTTAGTAGTCTTATTTAAAGTACTTATCAGAATTACCTGTGGACAATAACCAGTTTTCATTGAGCCTAACAGTTAAAAAAGTAAAATTTAACCACTGATCCTGTTGTAAGCCAAACATCAAATGGCAATGTTTTCAAAATAAAGCTTCTACATATTGACAAAAGCTTTCATCTGCATCACACAAATATCAAATTTAACATAACAAAATGAAAGAAGCTAACTTTAAAAGGATTATCAAACTATGCTATGCCTTCATGGGTAAGTTTTATTTGGGAAATCTTAACTAGAAATACTCAACATCCCACTAAACTGGAAATTCTAAGAAGAGACTGCTATGAATCCTTTCTGCCTAAGGCAGTATATACAAGTGTAACTTTAAAAAAAAATTAAATAAACATACTCCCTTTGTAGTTAACTAGTTCATCTGTAAATTTTTATATGTATAAAAAAATTGTGAATATAAAATCTGGTTATCATCTCTGCTAAACTCAAAGAAAACAAGTATAATTTCTCTTTAGGAGATGGTTCAACGTTAAATGGAAAGAATCTGCTTCAGGAGAACTATATGCTCCTTTGCATTTTTTTTTTTTAATTTTTTTTTTCTTTGCATTTTTAAAATGAAACAAAGTTACCAGACAACTGAAAGAATAATGCTTAGGAACTAAAGCAAAGTTTCATCTATAACATTCAAATTTTACTATTTAATCATGGTCAAGTAGTGGAAATTATATGGCATTAGTTTTAATGTCTCTAGTTCATAAATTTTAATGATTCTTATTATTTAGGCCCTTTGAAAAGCAAAGTAAAGACTTTCTATGGCATAGTTAAAGCATCTGGTGATACTTCTCCAAAGTTAGTTCTAAAAACTGAAAGCCTATGAAAAAAAGAGATTTTTCACCCTTGACATAAGACTCCATGCTTTTCTCTAAAGCATTCCCTTTTATAGACGTGAAATCCAATAAATAAATACTTAAGTAAATAAAAATCCTTGCACTTGCTTCAATAACAGATTCTTGATTATCTTTCAAGCTAGTGTTTTAGGTCTATGAGAGCTATGACTCCTTAAGGGAACATCAGAGAGTAAAAGAAGTAGATAAATACCTTCAAAACATAGTCTATCAAAAGAAGAAGGGTCTTACAGAAAATAGAGAAGGCAGGCAAGTTGACTTGAAATGAGTGAAGGGGAAAAGGAGGGGTTAGGAATCATGAAAGAATTAGCATAAATGAATATAAAGAAGAAAGGATTGACATTATTCAAAAAGAGGTGGTAATTTGCTACAATGTGGAGTATATATAAACAGGAGACAGCTGGCTAAAAAAGAAGAGGCTGAGGCAATACAATGGAACAAGAGGGCAAGTTTAGGAAGCTAACGCAACAGTACATGCCACATGCAAAGACTAGGTTTTCTACATTAGTAGTAAAGCGCCAGGGTATCACATCAGCCTGCTGTAAGACATGAGTGACAAGGGAAGGCAAGGAAGGTCTAGACTTTTCATTATCAATGACTACATGATGATATCCTTAAAAGAAAAGTGGTATAAGAATGAGAGAGTAACTTGAATGAAAATTATGATTTTGAGCTGTATGTAGAATTTGAGGTACCTACAGATTTTTGAGAAACACATAGCAGTGAGCAATTAAGTCTGAAAAAAACTGATTCACAAGTTAGTAAGAATATACAGAACACTGGAGGCTTATGACTGCTAGAATGAAAGCATATGCTTGAGAAGGAGGAAAGACAGATGTCTTAGAAATCGTCAGATGTACTTAAATATGCTCATCCCATGATTGGGTCCTTTGCTTTGTTTTCTGCACTATTATCCTTCATAAACTAATAACCTTCCACCAATGTTGCTGTTCACTGCCACAGATGCAACCATGACTCACACTGACCCTAAGAACCCTGCTTTAGCCTATGGCATTCTTATGATATCCAATATGCTTGAGCCCACTGTTACTGTTAGTTACTACTCTGTCAATCTTGTTGAGGGTCATCTTCTCCTTCTCTGATTCTCATTTTGAGTCATGATGACCTTTTCAGCATGATGTTCATTTTCAAGAACTGGCCTTTCCTGACTAAATGCCGAAAGTATTTGAGATGCCATTTTACCGTCTTTGCCTCTCAAGTACTGCACCGGCCTTGTACTTCCTCCCAGACAGACTTGTTTGTTCTTTTGGCAATCCATGACATACTGAGCACTCTTCGGCAACTGCACAATTCAAAGGCATCAATTCCTGCGTCACACTGCTGTAAATTTAAAGACTAAGGTGCACTGTGACACATCCCATGATATCTTCAATTGCATCCCATGCTTCTGAGAAGTAGACAATTAATTCCCCCAATTGTTCTTTTTATTGGTGGTCTGATTAATTCTTAAGGCTCTCTTCTCCACTTCTTTAGTCTCATCTTGCATGTTAGTCAGATTCCAAAGAGATTTTTCAGTTTTGAAAAAACTTCCTCAGTTGTTTCGTACATTCCTATTCTTCTCTACTGAGGTACAGAACTTTATCTTGGTCCCACGATGACACTGTCCTTTGTTTTGCATGAAGATATGCCAGTTTGCCTTCCACACTGTTAACGCAGTAGGCACCAGAATACAGTCCTGCCCTGATTCAGGCAGAACGTTGGTTTTATACGTAGCCTCAATCTTGTTTCTGGTTCTTGCATGGATTATTTTAATGCTGCCTGCCAGAAAGACTTTTTCCCCAGCTTAACATCTTAGAGCTAACACTCTAAAAAGAATGCATGAGTCTGAGGCAGTTCACTTTTTAGTGACTACACACATTAACTGATACAGGCTATAGAGCCTTGACATACAGGGTAGCCTTAACATGCTCTGCTTACTAAAGATTTCTCCTGCCTCCATTCTTATTTCTATACTTTGTCTCCAAACAGATCTTTTTTAAAAAAAAAATCAAAACGTGGCTAATGGGAAAAGATGTGCAGATGTTTCAGGAGGCAGAATCTGTGCAGTAGGGAAAGGAGAGAAGAACAGAATGCTGCCAAGATGTCCCATGCAGATCACTCATTTATACATAAAAGGGGAGGAATGTAAGGCTCTTCCTATTTGTTTTTGGTTTACCTAGAGTAAGACTCTATAGGGTGGGAACAGAAAGCAACTTCATTCCCTCTATTTCCCTAAAACTACGAGCTGATAACCCATTTTCCCCTTGTGCTGGATAAAATTCTGAGAAAATCTCCTACCTCTGGTCCCTTTTAAATACTAAGCTTTCTCTTCATTGAGATGCTCCATTCAGTCTGACCCAAGTTATACCTTGTCTAATGAAGACACTGATGTGTCAAATGCAATAATGGTTACCCATGGTGGACAGTGTTTAGTGGAGCTCCCCAGTTAAAACAAGCTTGGAAGCAGGAGTGGCATCCACTTCCGAAATAGCTTGCTTCTGGAAACTACGAACTTGGAGAAATGATGAACGTTATACAAGTGTCCAGCCAGGTCTTTAGTTCACAGGGTTGCTATGAGTCCTCTACGACTCTTGGGCTCTTTTTTTTTTTTTTAATTTAGGTTGTTTATTTTTCATTTCAATGAACATCTACAGAGATTTTGGGATTCCATTCATTCATTGTTGCACCCTTCTCCCCGCACAAACCACCCCCCCCTTTTGCTCCTCTCCTTGAAAAGCAAAAGAAAAACTCCCTCATTGGTACACAATCCCCCCCCAACCCCCCAAAACCCAACCCCTACCCCCAAATATAATCCACTCTGCAACCCTCATTGCATACTCCTACGATAAAAATAATGCCCTAAAATATAATACTTTTAGACTATTCTCTCCCCCATAGACTTCAATGCCGTAAACATATTTCATCCAGTTTTTCTCAGTCTTACCCTCACCCCAATGCCAGACTCTTGGGCTCTTAACAACAACAATGAAGAGCATCTTTTCCTCACTCTCTAGCTCTCCCCTAATGTGAGGCTGGAACAATTAAGGAAGGAGGGCATCCTTGATTTCTCCTCCCTTCTGACCATAGTCATGTCCTCCATTCATTCTACTGTCTCTAGCTCTAATAGTGGGAAATCAAGTGTAAACATGGATGGGGTAAGGCGAAGGTAAAGGCAGAAAAGACCATTCCTGACTGCCACAATTATACAACAAAGGTGTTAATTCTTTCTCAGTTACATGCCCACAGGCTGATTCTTTTAATGTCAGGATTAATGTCATCAATACCCCACCATGGACCTTTCCATTATTCCTTTCTCCAGGGATGCTGGTTTACCTTTATGTAGATCACTCTCTCATCAGTTCTTGGTTTCTAGCTACCCATGCCATCAGACTCACTTTGTTAGATTCATCCTCTCGACCTAAGCTTGTTTATAGTTTTTTGTTTGTTTACAGTTTTTAAGAAAAAAATTTCAACGTACGCACAGATGTAATTTTAAAAATTACTCATTTTTGAGACTAGTACATTAAGTGGGAAACACTAGGCTGCCAGTTCAATCAATGCCAACTCACACCATTAGATTTCTGAGGTGCGAGGAGATTTACAAGGAGGAGACTGCTCATCTTTCTCCCTCAAAGTGGCTGGTGAGTTTGAACAGCCAGACCTAAGCAGCCTTTTGGTTAAGACACACCCACAACTTACTACACCACCAGTGTACACAATAAAGAACTTGTATTCAGTCGCTACTTTTAAATATGCCCTTTCTAGTATCTGGACAAAGACTTAGGTAAAGTTGACAGCCTGTCAATCACTATCAGCTGTAACAGTTCTATTTTAATCTTGGAACACATCTTTTCCCCTTGGTTTTACATGTTCTTTCACTCCAATCCTCTTTCACTATGGATTTTCCAGTGTTAGAAGCAGGAAGCAGAGAAGAAGACTGAAAAAGAAGCTAAGAAATAAAAAGTGATGTTGAAATCCAGTTCTCAGAGCTGTGTTACCTCAAATGTTCAAATGCTGAAAGCTTCTCATAAGCTGCATCTGGAATTTTCAGAGGACCACTTCCAGTTTCTCAACTCTGATTCATTTGCAAGGTAATGTCTTTCACAGCTTTGTTGTTTTTGTTTGTAGGTGTCAAGCCAGTACAACAAAATCAAACACTGTCCAGACACCATCTTTACAGTTGTGCTGTTTGAGCCCAATGTTGGAACGGTATTAATTCATTTCACTGAGTCTTCCTTTTTTTAGCTCCTGCTCAACTACACGATATTCTTCTCGAGAGTTGGATCACTCTTGATAGCACTGTTAATGTATGTGAGACAAAGTCTCACCATGCTTATTCTAAGTCAACTGGCCCAAGACAGATTTGTTCATTCTTCTGGAAGCCTGTGACATATTCAATAGTGTCTGTCAACGTCATAATTCAAATGTATCAACTTTCCTTCCGCTCTCCTTATCTACTGGACAGCTTTCACATACTAAAATGCCCATTCTCTTGAATTTCTTACTGGGCTCCTCTCAAGACACTTTGAGCTCAGTGACTAAATTTGCAGCATGTACTTGACACACAAGAACTCTGTCATCTTGCCCCACAAAAAATGACATGTAGTTGAGCCACTTGTTTACTTTTCCCTCATCACCTTGCACCCACACTAGAGCCACTCCAACCAGAGATCCTAGCATCAAACTTTCCAGTTGAGAAGCAGATGCCAAAGTCCTGTATCTGTATTTGTTTATATACACTGCACATACACAAGAAAAATATGAGTATTTTTATGGTCATAACAATTTTGAAAAATTTCTTACCTCAAATGCCCATTCTTTTTCTTCTTTCCCATCCAGAAACAAGCGAGTTTCTCTATAAACTTGGCCTATATCCAGGTTTAATGGAGATATATCAAATTCAAGTCGCTGTAATTCAAATCCTAGTCCAACACCAATGGCTTTTATGAAGCTTTCCTTCAGTGCCTATGATAGAGAGACATGGTTTCACTTAGAGCACTTAGTGGATAAGCTTTTCCTAAAATTGACTCTAGCTCATCTGGATTTTTCATACAATTATTACAACTATAAACTATTTTTGTTAAACATTTAGAAGCATGAATACCAGCCAACAGGGGCAAATCATTTAAAGCTGTCTCTAGTTCCTCATGTATAGAAGGTGATAATATTAGTACTTTACTCATAGGGTCATTGAGAGAATTAAGTTAACTAAGTAATAACTAAGTTATTACACACTTAACATCTGACATCTAGTAAATGCTACATAAGTACATGGTAAGGTGGCATGCGTACAAGTTTCTTTAAGAGAAAAAACAGTATTTACAATGGTGACAGATAAAAGTGAGCATTAAAAAGATTTATTTTCTGAAAATACATGTTTTTATGACACAGTATACACAAAAATCATGAAGTTTACAAGTAATGACCCTTTTACTTTAATCATTCAATGAATTATTGGGGAACTGAAGCACTTTTTGCTCAAAGACATTAGAAAGATATTATGAACTTTTATTCTCAAATTAGGAAAAATGATACCCAGTTCCTATAAAACATATCCAGCTGAGTCCATTCGTCTTTAAAACTTCTGATTGTTTCCCATTCTTTGTTGGTAAATTTTCTTTTCATAATATGAAAGAATTCTGGAATTGAACCACGACCTGCCAATTGAGAAAATATACAATTACCCATTTTATTATCAAGATAAAAAAAAGCTAGTGGTCAATTTTACTTTTTAGTATTGTCAATAATAAACCACACAAAATGACAGCAAATCAAACTAGAAATTATGTGTAATATACCATGAAAAGCAAGATTTAATGCCAAGACAGGACAGTTATTTAATATTAATCAGTACAGTTAAATGGGGAACAAAGTGATACAAAAAGGTGAAAATCATCCTTTCTTCCAAGTTATCACTGTTTCTGTAAAAGAAAAAAAAATATAAACTTCCTTCAAATTAACTGTTTTCCAGCATAATTTCTAACATGAATTTTCTAAATAAAAACTACCTCTCTTAATGCCTATTCTCTTCAAGGATGGTATTTGAACTATCTTTATGGGTTTTACTTGTTTTTATCGGAAGTACCTCCTTAGAGTTTCTATAACCTGTTCAAAAAACAAAAAATTTCCAAACATTCTAAAGACAAATTAAAAATGTCTACTCCCCTCAAGAGGATGCCTTAAACTTTCAAGTTCTATTTGAGTGATACGAGTAGCAGGTGCTAGAGATAACTGAGGCTGACTGCAAAAAGATAACACTCCTGGAATCTAACAAGGACCTAGTTACGTATAAGATTATGTACTGTGAGCCTTGCTTCACAGACATGAGAATCCCTCCTCTGTGACGAGAATTCTTACCCAGGAGAGTACTCCTCACTTCTATCATGGTCATGTTCTCAAGAACTGGTTCAATTTTAAGACGCAAAAGCAGCAATAATAGAAGAAAAGATAAAAGTGTTACTACAGAGACTGACACAAAGCTGTAGCAATGGGAGCACAGCGGAGGTTATGAGACGGCACAGGGCTGGGCAGTGTTTCATTCTGTGTACAAAGCTGCTGAGATGGAGGCAACTCAGCAGCACCTGATAACAGACTAAACAACTTACTAGACTACGTGTTTTATTTCCAGCCCCTGCTTTGTCAAATTATTGCAGCATTTACATAGAAATAATACTTTAAGAAAGGATAAAACATTTTCTTGAATCACTTTGAAAAATCCTTATGTAGATAAATATGAACGAACATAAACTTAAAATTGTAAAAGTCAACTCAAGTTACAAAATAAGTACAAACTCTCCTCTATCTTTGCTGAGAACTAATGAGAATTCCCAATTGTATTCTTTAAAGAGGTTAGCATTCTAAAGAAACTTTAAACATAAACTCTGTTTTATTTTCAAACGTCTAAAACTATAGTGACGTAAACTATGAAAAACTGTAAGAATCATCTTTTTTACATTTAAGAACTTTACGTTTGTGAGCTAAATTCTCTACGTATAAATGTTTGATATGAATGTCGCTCCTTCCAGAAACTCTGATGCTGAAGAAAAAATACTAATCTACCAGATTGCCAGAAATAGAGAGATCTGCCTTCCAAGAAGTACAGGCAGAAAGGATGGAGAGATTTCATCTCCCATATTGGGCATATGATCAGGATGGATCAGTCCCTGGTGAAGGACATCATGCTTTGACCTGGTCAAGTAGAGGATCTGTGAAAAAGGGGAAGATCTTCAATGAGGTGAAATGACATAGTAACTCCAACAATGGCTCAATTCTCTCTACTTGTAAAAACATCAAAGGACCCAGCAGTGCTTCCTTCTGTTTCACTGGGTTTTGCTAGAAACCCACTTGACAGCAACTAACAGTAACAGTAACTCAAATAATTTAGATTAGAGAAATTCTAACTATTTGCCAAGTCTGTTATGAAGAATAGAAGGGAAAAATTTCTCCAGTGCCGATGTAGGCTGAGGAACTCTGATGGCTTTCTCCAACACACCCCCTGTATTTTTCTCCCTTCTCCTCACTTTCAAAAACAGAGAAGTAAACAAACCATTCCTCTTATGACAGAGAGGGAGCTCGGGTGGTCTAGTGGTACGGCAGGTGGTTCAAACCCATCAGCTGCTCCACAGGAGAAAGAGAAAGTTCTCCTCCCCTGTGGTTTACGAGGTCAGTCTTGAGTCAGGTCCTACTCCAAATTAATGAGGAGAGATGTACTTATGACAAATACTTCATGTTATTTAACAAAGATCAATATTTCTACACTAAAGTAAAAAATAACTTTTCAGTTGGCTGTGAAGTGACAGGCATTTGTAGAAGAGCCTTTCTTACTAGATGAAGAATTTCTCTCATGATATAGACAAACTCAGTGAAAGCATCAAATTTTTCTGAGGGCATGCTATAAACAAGTTACTATTTTAGATTTTCTAGGGCAGCACTGTCTACCAAAACTTTCTATGATAAGGTTAATGTACTATATCCACAGTGCCGAAAACTATATAAGACCAGCCACATATAGTAAGAAACACTCGAAAAAATGTAGCTAGTATAACAGAAAATAAAATTTTAGTTTAAATTTAAGTTTGCATAATGGCAAAAGCTGCACTGCATCCAGTTCGAATACACCTGCTGCTCCACAGGAGGATAGGCAATCTCTCCTCTCATGTGATTAACTGCCTCTGAAAACCCACAGGAGGGTCAGTGATGAGTCACTTATGACTAGATGGTACAAAACACCACCAGCAACAGTGTCTATTACAGTATACATGGATGTTTTAGAAGATTCAAAGATTAATCAACCACATCCTTCTGTCTTCAGAGATTTAGTGGAAGAATTTTAGCTTTCTTTTGTAATTGTCACTGAAGGCCTCATTTACAAATGAGAAAAACTGGCTCAAACAAAATTGGAAAATGTTAACACATATAGAACCTAAGGGAGCTGATTCTCAGAAAGGCTAAGGTATAAATTATAAGCCTTCCTCTCTTACTGTATTTTGTGAAAAATTACAATTATCTATAGTTGGGGTTATTTGTTTGTTTTTAGTTTGTTTGGTTGGTTTTTTTTTACAATTATCTGTTGAAACCTAAACTCCCATTTCTAAAATATCAGCTCCAAAATTGGAGATTCGCAACTGGTTGCTTATAACGTAAAGTTGAACTCAATTATCTAATGCATGTTAGTACACTAATGACTTTGTGGTTGTCAGCTGTGGCTGAATTGATTCTTACATGTATGAAGTCAGAACTGGAGTCTATGGGCTTTCAATGCCTTTTAATACTTTGTGTCCTTGACTGGGTTCAAATTACCAACTTTCACACCAGTATTCGAGAACGTAATCATCTGTACTACTCAGAGATGTCACCAGTCACTGATGCCATCACATTCTCAGTGGGCATTTGACAGGAAAATTAACAAGGGTTACATGCTATAAATACCACAATGAGCAGATACACAAGGGTCTTACCTTTACAGGAGTTGACAACATTCACAGTTGTTCAAAAGTTCTAACTATATAAAATGTAAGTCAGTTCTCTCACAGAAGCGTTAAGTCCCTTACCTCTGACTTAAGAACTCCAAATGGTTTCCTCTTGCAGTCTTAGAGGTTAAGACAAATTTCCTAATCCATTTTCAAGTTCACCAGATCCCACTAATGTTTCTAGTCTCTCTCTAGTCTAATCATATTGCAAATAAATGCCAATTGCTTTTAATCTGTTCAAATCAACACTAAAAGACTGTCATCTATTATAAGTAGACAAGAAAAGCTACAAAATCATCATGTGCAACAAAGATGAATTATTAAATGTTTATCTCAGGAGCCCTAAGGCAGAGGATTCATGATTTTTTTTCCTTGGGGGGGGAACGTGTTTAATAGTGTGGTGATTATTCCTCTACATTTGAATACACTAAAACACCTTAGTAAATAATATTGAGTTAAAATGCATGATCAGTACACAATGACTTGTTAAATAATACCTTATCAAAACAGCAAAAGTAAAATTAGAGCTTTTTAATATTAGGAATACTAGATCCAAATGAATCAAACCATTTCCTCTTGAATGGATTCTGGTACAGCCTATAAGTAACAGCACTGAGAGGAAGGGCTAGCTTGGATTTGAACGAGAGCATTACATATTTTGAGAGTCAGCAGAGTTTTTTAGAGAGTAATCCTCCAAAAGCTGTACTTGTTGCCACCTATAGTATCATTCTTTGGTAGTTTCTCAAGTTATAATTTCATAGCATTCAAGAAGCCCTCTGATTTTTAAAGTAAACATGATAGGGCAATCAAAGAAAAAAATTTTAAATAGGCATGGTAATAAAGACTGATTAGCATAAAAAGTAATCTAGCACAATCAGTGGAAAGCAATCATAAAATTAACTATGTACAACTAAAAAGTATCTGGTAAGAGTACTTCTTCACTTATCTTTGAGGGTATTTTTTTTTCTAGTCCACAAAACAAGGATGCAGCAATGAAACCAACCAGCCAGCCTCAAAAATAATCAGCCAAGGAACAACAGTGCCACACTGTGGCCTTCTGCTGCAAATACACAGTAAGTGAATATTGTTTCACCAAGAATCTCAAGTTTTTAAATATATCAGTAAAACACATTTTGTCTTTAATTGATCTGAAATAGTGTATTATTAAACTATAGAAATTATAAACCTTTTAACAATACTGACACATATTCATGACTATCAGGATCTTCTATTTAATCATTCTACAGTGCATTTGATTTAGAACCCCAGAAACCTGGAAGTAACCTCTTTAAGGTGGAATCAATTCAATGGCAGAGAATGCTAGTTATTGCAGATATATGAGCTTAAAAAGCAGCAAACAGACTGGCTAAAAAACATAGACAGGAATTTAGGAAAATCACTGATCTCTTCATCTTCAGGGAAAATACTGCTAGATATTAACTTCTAAATGTGCTTCAATGATCAATGCCATAAACTCAAAAAATTATTACTGTATATTATTATATACTATCTACAAGTTTACAACAGCAACAAAAAAAAAATAAAAACTTAAGAGACAATATACCTGGCCACTACTGTGGTTCTATACAAACTTTCTTCCACTAGGACTAGACATAAGACAGGATTCAGATCCATTCTTCAGAATCCCTGTGAGTCGTAGTTGACTCAGTGGCCCTTAACGACAGTACCACACACAGTCTTGTATGCAGAGAGTGAAGACTAGCACTTACTAAACAAACAGCCTTTGGATTCCAAGTCAACATCCAGAAAATAAAAATCCTCACCCCTAGGTGGCTTAGTGGTAAAGAGTTGCACTGCCAACCCAAAAGCAGACTTGGAACCCACCAACTTCCCTGTGGGACAAAGACGGGCAATCTTCTCCTGTACAATTAACTGCTTCTGCTAAGGCACTAGAAGGTCTGTTATGAGTCAGTTCAAATTCAGTCCTACACAACAACAGACCAATAGGCAACATCACGATAGATGGAACAAAGATTGAAACTGTCAACAATTTAAATGCCAATGAAATTGGGAATGAAATGTTCCACCATCAACACATATGACAGCAGCAGTTAAAACATCAAGACATTGCACTGGCAATAAAAGACTAGCTGTAAAAGACTTCTCTAAAGTGCTACAAAGCAAGGATGTAATTTTAAAGATTGAAGTATACCTCACTAAGTGACAGTATTTTCAACTATTTCTGAACAAGGAAGTGATTGTATTGTTAATTAGGAACTAATCCATCGCTGACTTTCCAGTGGGTTTTTGTTGTTGTTATGCGCCATGGCATCACTTAATGCCTCATAGCGACCCTATGTATAAGAGCCTTAAACCCTGCTCTATCCTGTGCCAACCTGTCTCTGACACATCTACTCCCATTACCCCAATGACTGAATCAATTAATCTCATTGACGGTCTTCCTCTCTTGTGCTGTCCCTCCACCCTCCCAAACATAAAGTCCCTCTCCAAGGACTGGTCCTTCCTTGCAACCTGCCCAAAGTATGTCAGACAAAGCTTCAGAATCCTTGCTTCCAAGCAGCAGCCTGGTTTCACCTTCTCCAAGACAAACCTATTTATTCTTTTAGCAGTCTTATTCAACACTTTTCCAGCATCACAGTTCAAAGGCATCAATTCTCCTATCATCCCTAGTCACTGTCCAGCTCTCTGGTGCATAACATGCAATAGAGCAAAGACTATGGCCTGGATCAGGTACACCTTAGTCGTTGCTCCTCAGTACTCTGGAGAGGTCCCTGACAGCTGATTTTCCCAATGCAATTTGTCTCTTTATTTCCTGGCTGCTGGTATCAAGAGTGTTGACTGTGGGATCAAGTAAACTAAAACTGTTAACAATCTCAATCTCTTCACCATCCATAATGATGCTGCCTGTTCTGCCCACGAAATGCCCCTTAATTAGGATATCCGATCACACATATGAAAATTCAAGAGTGTTTATTAAATTCCACATGTGAAGACTTTCTCCCTCAGTAGGAAGGTGGTGAGGGAAAAAGCCCCGAGTGCCCCTCCACAATTGCTTTTATGGCTTTCCTGGGTGCCACTGTCGGGGCGAGGAGATTGAGATCACAGTTGGTGGGTCGGGGGATCAGTCATGTGGTTTGGCTTTTGACGGGCTGGCTACCTTGCCCGCCTTTACTTTTTTTGTGTCACGCAGACACTAGTTAATTCTTTACTTTGCAAGGACAGATAAGACTTTACCTGGGGCATTTGTGTTTGCCTTAAGCTAAGAATTTTTATGGCCTGCTTCTGGTATTAATGGGGGTTTATAAAAAAAAAAATGGGGTTTATGCTCTCGCCTCACTGCCAATTGGTCCAGTGGTGAGAATCTTTGTTTTCTTGCTGTTGAGCTTCAATCCACTTAGAAGGTTGCAGTCCCTGACCTTCTGCAACAAGACCTTCAGGTCCTCCTTAGTTTCAGCAAGCATGGTTGTGTCATCTGTATAACGCAGGTTGTTGATTAATCTTCCTCTAATCCTGATGCCACATTCCTCCTTGCACAGCCCAGGCAGCAAGTCGCAGACTCCCCACCTTTCTTCCGCAGAGCAGCTGATGGATTCAAACCACTTGCCTTTGTGATGGAGCACAATCTCCTCCTTACTGATTTACTGACTCTAAAAACCTACTGGATGGCCATGGCTCAGTTCAGATTTGAGGGTACTTAAAACCACCAACAAATAAGAAAGACTGAAGAAAATGCTATGATTTTCAATTGTGGTGTAGGAGAAGAGTACTGGGTACTCAATGGACTGTCAAAACAATCTATCTTGGAAGTGCAACCAGGATGCTCTTTAGAGACAAGGATGGGAAAACTACCTCACTTACTGAGAATATGCTGCCAGAAAGGGTCAGTCTTTCTATCTCCAAAAAGCACTCCAGACCTGTTTGTTCTCTCAGCTGGCCACGGGATGTTCAGTGCTCTACTCCACCACCACAGCTCAATGGTGTCAATCTTTTATCTGTCATCCTTATTTAGTGTCCAACTCTCAGATGCATACCAACTAATCAGAAAGACCATGACCTGAATCAGACGCATCTTACTTCTCAAACTGACATCACTATTCCTTAATAATTTGGAGAGGTCCCTAACTGCAGATTTTCCCAGAGCAATGCATCTCCTTATTTCCTGACTGTTGGTGTTACTTGTGGTGCCAAGCAAGATGAAGCTCTTGACAGTTTCATTCTACTCTCTATCCATCATGACACTGTCTATAGGTCCAGTGGTAAGAATCTTTGTTTTCTTGACATTGAGATGCAAATTTCTGATTCGATTAAGATTACAGCCTCAAAAATCTTAAAAAACAGCTCTACTCAACAAACAACACATGGGTTTGCTTTAAGTCAGAATCAACTCAATGACAATGGTTTTTCAGGTTAGGTACATCTTGCAAAATACAGATCAAGGGGAATACAGAACAGTCTAGACAGAAGGGATAGTGGAATGGAGTGCAGTGGTGACCAAGCTGAAGAGAGACCCTAAGAGGGACGGAAATAAAGGAAAGGGGCCTCTGGCAAGAAAAAGGGAGGAGTAAAGAAGAAAACACAAACAAAACCCTATTTTTAATCTTAACTCACTAGTGAGAACTTATAATCCCAGAAGAATCTACTATGAGTATCATTCACTTACTAACAGCTAACCCTCTTCATGGGAGTTTCAGAGGCTGTAATCACACAAGAGAAGATTGCCCATCTTCTTTCTTGGGAGTCACTAGTGGATTAGGACTAGTAAGAGAGGCTCAGCTTTCCGGTTTCCTGTGCAACTCACTTCAGACTGCCTGCACCACCAGAGCTCATTCTGGCGAAATATGCATTTTTTTATATCTTTCAACAATTAATGGAATATTAAAAGAATTGGGGGGAAAAGTTCACTGATCTCCTTTTTCTTATTTCTATAGTCAGTAAGTATTTACTGAGTATCTGCTAGGTGCTAAGTACCCAGTAAAAAGAACAAAGTAAGCATGTCCCTGCACTCACTCATGCAGGAGGCAGATAATAAACAACGCCTGGTAACAAGAAGGACCAGGAATCAAAAGAACAGGCAGGATGTTTGGAGAAACAGGTAGTTAAGAAAGGCCATTCTGACTTATATTTTGCTTTATATTCTTCATGTCTTAGGTAATCAATTAAGCTGAAGAACAGGCAATCAGGGTTTTTTTTTTCAATGACCTTGGGAAAAAGAAAGACCCATCCAACATATTACAAGACCAATGTGCACAGAAATCAGCAGCCAAGAGGAGAGCAACAAGAGATGGGAGACAAAAATGAAGACGGAGATTAGAAGAAGAAATGGTCATGCTACGGGGCTTAAGTTTTATTCAATGGACAATGGGAACTGGCATAAGAACTTTCAGAATACTGCTAAAGGTACATTGCAGGACATGCTGCATAGAACACGCACTGACACAGGATACTTAACCAGGTGTCTAGCATATAGCAGATACTCAGTAAATATTTGTTGACTGTATAAATAATATAAATACCTCCTCCTGTGCAGCCTCTGAAACCCCAAAGAAGAGGGTCAGAGAGGGAGAGAAGCCCTAGAGGTGTCTGTCACTGCTTTCAAGCTGAAACCAACTCATAGCTGAGCCCTCATCAGATTTTCAAAGGCTGTAAATCTTCTAAGAGAGTGCCCAGCTTTCTTTCCACAGAGCAGCTGGTGGATTCGAATTGCCTGCCTTTGAGTTACTTGGCAACAATTCTTCAACCACTAGTAGTTTTTACTGTATCAGGCTTTTATTGGTTTGAATCCAGCAGCCACTGTGTAGCAGAAAGATGGGCAGTCTCCTCACATAAGATTTACAGCTTTGGATATCATGATTCAGAATCAACCTGGCAATAGTGGGTCTAAATTAGGGGAAATGAAAAGGGGAAACCACCTTCTCGGCTATCAAACGATGACATTGTTAGGTGCTGTTGGGATAACTGTGACTCACAGTGACCCTATGAACAGACTGAAACACTGCCTGATGTTGAACTATCCACACCATGGTCAAGCTCACTGTTACAGTCACTGAATCAATCCTTCTTGGAGATTTTATCAAATTTCACCATCAGTATTGGGTTGCTAACAGAACTGTTAGTGGTCTAAACTCACCAGCTCTTCCACAGAAGAAAAAAAAGGCAGTCTGTTTTGATTTATAATCATGGAAACTGTATGGGCACTTCTACTGTCCATTAGAGTTGTTACGAGTTGGGACAGATTCAGTAGCACTGGGGTTGGTACTTCCAGCTAATATAGAATAACCAATTTTAAAGAGCACAGAGAGCTGGAAGCCCAGCAGGTAAGGTTCAATTCCACCAGCTTCTCCACAGAACAAAGGTGGGCAATCTCTTCCTGCTTGATGTACATCAACTGAAAACAGACTAGTGGGTCTGCTATGAGTCAATTCCAACTTGATGGCACATAACATTATAAAAAGCAATTCTATGGTAACCCATTGTCTTCAAGGTGGCTGCAACCATAGCTACCCTCCATTCAGTTCTCAAGTAACTAAATCTTTAGAGGACACTTCCCACTTTCTCCTATGGTGCTGCTGGCAGCTCGGAATTGCTGTTGTAGCACTATGTCATGTTCTGAATAACCTCACCTGAGTTCCTAATCCTATGATAGCCACTTCAAATCTAGGAAATGCAATCACAGCCAAAACCTATGTGTTGTGCATTTTATGCTGTCAATATGCAGCAAAGTTTTAATTAAAAAATGTAAACCTGAAAATGTAAAAATATTTGAAGATGAAATATTTGTCGTTTCCTAATTTTCTTGCTCTGTTTTATTTTGTACACATGGAAATAAAACTGAGTGACTTCTAACACTACTCTTTCTTCATTTTTAAGAATACAAGAACATTCAATGGTAAAAAATCTGAAAATGAAGAGAAAACCAACCACAATTTCCAAATTATAATGACCTAGAAAACATCTCCCGGTAGAATTAGAATTGGAGTGTACTGGCAGACAGTCTGCTGTGGACCCAGAGCATCGTATAATCTCTACCCACTGGAGTCATGACCACGTACCTTGCATAACGTTCCTCTCTTCATTAAGCAGAGCTTAAAGTGCAAGCTCCAGTAATCACTTCAATAGTGAGCATGCAGCTAGGAGGAAACCCAAGGCTTCCTAGAGCCATCAGCATATTCTCTTCTGTAGCACCACTGCAGCAATGGAAGAACTGGGAGGTTGCCCCTAGTAGAAATGCTCAGTAAGGTGGAAGAAAACACCCTAAGTTCTTAAATGATGCTGACCTCTAGGGGGAAAATGAGGAATAAATAAAAGAACTGAGAATTGAGGCTTAATACATATGTTCCAAAGCCTGCTCCACCTTCAAAGTTCAAGACGAATTAACAGTACAAGAGGGCAAACACGCCAATGGAACAATAAATACTATACTACTTCCTCTGTTGCTATCCTACCTAACCTCCATCTTTCAGTGAGAATCTTAATGACATTCCATGTTCAGTATCCCCTTTCACTCTCAAAATGCAATTCAAAGAAGCAAAAAATAGTGCCTACTTCTCAGCCTCCCTGAGAAACCATGGTGTGTCCAGACATAGTAACAATACTAGTGACAATTAGAAAATATTTCTATCCTTAGATGCCACATATCAAAAGTGGTTTTGGTAAGGAATTAGTCAAACAAAAGATCTGGGTGTGGTGATTACTCAAACAAGAATACTCAATTATTGAATGAAAAATACTGGGGGTTTGCAGAGGGATTACAAACAAGGCCCAAAAGAAGAGAATAAGAAACAGACTCTCCGATTTTTGCTCAGCTACTTCCCTAACATTTATGAAAAGTTTCAATTAGTGATAACATAGTTATCCAATACCAGTCTTATGTCAATACTGCCTATCAGGCCAATGACCAATAAAGCCTGTTTCTCAGACAAAATTCCCAGGCAGGTGCCAGCCTGCTGGGCCAAGGACTACCGTGCTGGGTGCGTTCTAACTTACGACCTTTAAATAGGTAAGTTCTGCTTTTACAACAAGAAAATTCATGTAAGGACAACAGAAAGCTTTAAAAGCATATTCAGGAGCCAATTCCCACGGTCACTCTATGGCAGTGACTCTTTTTCATACAAAATGTAGCAAATCATTTCAGGAGATTAAAATAAAGAAACAAAATCCTTTAAAGCTTATCTATGGACTCAAGAGCAAGAAAGTCTACAATGCTTACAAAATCCCTCCTTGAGTCATCTGAGCAAATTTGAGAACATAGTTGCAAAAGAATAATCATGATCAAAGCAGAGAATAAAGAGTCAGTGGGAAAATGACATGAAAGCAAAAGAGAGCACAGCTTCACAGTCTGGACTGTTAGCAGCATACAAGGTTCATTCTCTCATCTGGCATTAAGCATTACCGCTCATGCTCAACTGCTAATCAAAAGGTTGGCAGTTCAAACTCACCTTGTAGTTCTGCAGAAGAAAAGGTTTGGCAATGTGCTTCAATTAAAACTTCAACCTCATTGTCATTAAGTCGTTCCAACTCACAGCAATTTTTCATGGGGTTTCTGAGGTTATGGATCTTGTTTCTAAAACTATGTTATCTTTATGAAAAATGACTGCCCAATTTTCTCACATGTGCAGAGTGTGGTGGATTCAAACTACCAACCTTTAATTTAACAATCCAACAATGTAGCGTATCTTTCCACCAGGGCTCCTCTCCACTATGAAAACAGCAAATGGAAACGCTGTGGTACAGAATTTTATACTCTAGAACATGGACTCCTCAAGGGTTGGATCCATCAAAGAGCAACTAACAAAAACAGGCAGAAAATCTCAAAAGTGAAGATCCTGTGACTGAGCCAGTGTGGATATCAAGCAATTGTACTATGAAATTAACTATATGTAAAGTATCACTGGCACCCAATAAATGACAGCATCAGATAGAAAAAGAGATCGAGGTTACTAACAATCACAGTTTGTTTAGCTCTAGAATCAACAGTCTTGGAACCAGCAGTTAGGAAATCAAAAGACAAACATCACTGGCAAAATCTGCTGTCAGAGCAATATGTCAGTCTAGGGACTAATGTGCAACTAACCCACGCTATGGTCTTTGCAATTAGTTGCCATACATCAGAGAGGGGAAAATGACTAAGGATGACAGATGAAGAATGGATCCCTTTGAGTTGTGGTGCTGGAGAAGAGTGCTGAACATATCGAGGACTGCCAATAAAACAAACAGGTCTGTCCTGCAGAGGGTGAAACCAAGCTGCTCCTTAGAGGCAAAGACTGTGCGTCTCACATACTTCGGGCATGTTGCAAGGAGGGACCAGTCCTTGGAGAGGGTCATCATGCTTGGAAAGGTGGAAGGACAGCTCAAGGGAGGAAGATCCTTGATGAGATGGACTGACTCATTAACTTCGGTAATAGGGGTGAGTGTGTCAGAGACAATGATATTGGCTCAGGATAGGGCAAGTTTCAGAGCTATTGTATAAAGGGTTGCTATAAGTGACAGTCAACAGCACATAACAACAATAATTATGAAATTAGGGTGATGTAGGTACTCTTAATAGTTCTTTCTTCTTAGCCTGTTACTCATCCTCTAATAAAAACATCAGTCTATTCACCTTAGGGTGACTGCGATAAATAAATCAGGCACTACAGGTAAAGCATCACTGTTACCCAATAAAGGTACACTGAAAGTGAGTAAGTGATGATGGGGGTGATGACAGTTGGTGAATCAATAAAACTATCTCAGTTACTAAGAACTTTAATTAGTAGCTTCTACAAGTATTTCTAAGGTAGCATGCAAGCAACAAATATTTTAACAAGTTGATTTTCCTTTTTATTTACATAAATGGACTATACACAGTTCTATTTAAATAGAGAATAAAAACATGCTATTTCTAAGGATTATAGAGAACTTACCTTAAGACTCCATTTTAAATTCTTTCATTACTTAAAGAAGTGAAATAAAATTCCTACAACATATTGTCCATTGTGGGGTTCAATTTAATATACCATCTATAACCTACATATAATTTAAGAGATCTTGAAAATGTTTTTGAATTTAGTTTTACATAGAGTAAGTTGCTAGGAAGGCCTATTCCTTGGACAGGGACATGATGCTGGGAAGGGTGGAGGGTCAGCAAAGGAGAGGCAGACCCCAACCTGGTGTTTGGATAGTGACTGCTGCAATGGGCTCTTGTGTGTCAGGAAGTGTGAGGATCTAAACAGGATTCAGATCTGTTTTTCATAAGGCCACTATGAGTTGTACTCAACTCGACAGTACCTAACAAGAGCAACATGAATTAAAAAGAAAATCTGTGAATTTTCACTTTCTCTGTAAGCAAAGATTCCTCCATAATAAATAATTCTATAATTGTAAAGAAGTCTGATAATATCCAAGATAAATATGACTTTTTAAAAATGCCTTTCTTCAGATAAGTGCTCTCTGGATGTTGAATACCTTTTTCTTAAACTTACATATATGGTATAGTCCATTCAAAGCTGCACTGCTAACCTAAAAGTGGTACCTCTTTGGTGGTCCAAACCCATCAGTGACAGTGTTCTTAAACATATAGTCTACACCCTGGTCTGGGCATATTCAATCACTTTTAATTTCTATGCTATAAAAACACATTACCTGGAAAGCTAGTCTTCATTATATCAATTCCAACTTGTAGCTCAGGTTCAGAAGCAAGTACCGCATAGTCCCCTTGATGAGAGATGTTAAAGTTGAAATTGGGATAAGGATTCAGGGAGTCCTTTGCAAGAACTGGCTTTCCTTTTGCAGTTCTTTGCAAACGAATATTATTCCAAGGTATGTTCAATTTCTCTGCAACCAATTTCCTTATCATCAGGCGACCAGCCTGTTAAGAATATAAGACATATACATATATTAATGCCCACTAGACTTTAAAACTGCCTGTGTTAGATGGAGCTCTGGTAGCCTAGTGGCTAGTCCAAAAGCATGAGGTTGCCAATCCACCAGTTCCTATGCTGGAGAAAAATAAACAGTCTTCTTGCATGCCATTTACAGCCTCTGAAAACCAACTGTGTGGAGGATCAATTATGAATTGGACTCAACAGCATACAATATATTACACAAGGTACATTTTTGTGAACTCTTGTTGCTTTTAAAATTCCACCATTATTAAAAAAAAAATCCATCATCATTAAAGGAATACACAACGCTGTTAAAATTTAAGCAAATTTTAATTATATACAATAAAAAATGATGCTAGCAACTCCTCTGCTAACAGGATGTTAATTTAGAACAAATTCTTCTAGTCTTTCCTAAATATTGTACAGTCTTTCTTCTGAGTATTGGCTTAGTGATAAGGAGCTGTACTGCCACCTGGGGGGTGGATGAAGATGGGCAATCTTCTCCCTTGCCTCTGAAACCTGGAGAGTCAGCTATGACTTGGTTCCAACTTGATGATACATAACAATGTGTAATAAATGAGATCATCCTATACAAAGCATTCTCCCATGTACTGGAATCTTTATATGTCTGTATATACCTGTCTAGTGTATACATTCTTTAAAACAATACTATGTTTCAGTGCACCACAACTTGCTCTATCATTTAATATTTAAGTTAGCTCTAATGTTACTATTTGAAAAAATTTGAAAGGAATAGCCTCTGAGAAATTATTCTAGATCCATGGTGCAATCACTGCAACTAGCATATGGCTTTTTGTCTATGCTTATACTCCATACATTTTCTTCCTAATTATTAAGAAATAAATGAATATAAATATAAACACACACACACAAAATCCAAAAGTACAACATGAAAAACTATGTAGAGCTTGATTGGACTATTTTGTAAAATACTAAGGACTTTTGAACTTTCCTTAAATTTTTACAAGGACTTCAAAATATTTAAAAGTAGTTGACACTTTGCTCAATTACAATTTCTTACCGACTGGAAAAAAGTATAGATAACATATGATAGTATCGTTTTAAGAAAAATCGTCAATTAGCCCACATGTCAAACAATGGTGTTTTGAAATATGGACACTTCAAGAAATCAGTTTTGAAGTGATGGTCATTAGGGGTTATTTCAAATCACTCTGTACTAGAAGTATTTACTATGTAACAAAAACTTTTACTGAAAAACACAAAACTGAAATAAGTGTTCGTATTTAAAACACCATTTTCCCGAAGGCGTCAGGAAGGTGTGCACGGGGCTGCCTTCTCCCTGGGCTTCAGTTTTATAAGGTTCCTTGGGACTTGACAAGTTCCACCAGGTACAGAGATAACAACGCCTCTCTGCTGTCAGTGTGGTCAACGGCCTACCACGTGCAGGGAACGCTGGACCTGGGAGCGTTGGAACCGTTAATAGTCCTATGGAGCATATGTTACGGACCCAAGCAAAGGAAAACATAAATACAGAATTAGGTAGCATATTAAAAACATGAAAACATTATCACAAGGTAAAAATGCTAATCTCTACACTGTTACGAAGCGGTCTTGTCTCCATTTTCAGTTACAATGGGGAAGGGGTTCTCCCCGGGATTCCCCCCCACCCCAGTAACTGAGGCCTCCAGGGAGATTAAAAAGTCCATCGAAAGCAGGCCGCGCACACAGGCACCCGGGCAGCGGTGACCGGCCCTCGTCCCGGGCCAGCATCGGTGCAACCAGAGCACAGACATCGATCTCGTGCAGAAAAGGTGGTCTCAGCAGCCCGGCCCACCTCCCCCAGCATCTTCCGCGCCTGTAAATATCAAAGAATTGTACCATGGCTGCCTTAGCGTCCCGGGCAAAGACGAACTGGCCAATGCGCTCCTTTTCCTCGGGCTGGATCGATCGCACGGCCAGCAGCCATTCTGCTCTGCTCGGCAGCCAGGTGCCGCAGGAAAAGGCCCAGCGCACGCCCTCCATGGCCGGCACCAGGCGGAAGCGCTTGGCAGGGTAAACCATACACTAAAAACAGACCTCCAGCCACCTCTGTGCAGCGATGGCGCGGACGTTAACGTGGCCCCACCCCCTTCCCGGCGTGCGTGCGGAGAGGGCGGGGATTCGCGCTACGTCACTGGGCACGTTGTCTATTGGGAACTCTAAGGCTCGGATCCCGGCCTTCTCCTGACAAAGTAAAGTGGGTACCAGCTGGAGACCAATTAAGAGAGCCTCCTCTGCGTTCTGCGGCAACGTGTGACGTTACGTGGGGCGGAGCTTCACCCACCAGTGACCGAAGGGCGGGACTAAGGCTAAGAGTAAGATCGTTAAGCCACTCACACTTCGGGAAATTCTAACGGGGCAGTAGTGCGAGCCAATCGGAACTAGTCCTTTGGATGCAGGGAGACTTGGGGTGGAGACTTCGGAGACTGCGGTAGATGGGTGAGCTCCCGGGTTTGAGGGGAGGTTTGGGATGTCTGTTGCCCTTTATTCCCGGGAACCAGGCTTATTTAGGATTTTGAGATGAGGGGGTTTTTGGTTTCAGTTGCGCCTGCTGCGCCTTCGTATTCGGCGGCGGGAAAGGTTTTCCCATCTAGGAGGGGACTGCTAGTTTGACGACTGCAAAGTGAATAGTATCCCCTGGAGTTATGCGACACTGCGGCCATAAATTGGCCCCTAGTCGAGTCCCTTAATCCAAGCACGCCGCATTCCCAGGGAGTACTTTCAACTGGTAGCTTGCTCTGTCCTTGAAACCTTTGCTAAGGCAGAACTAAGACTGCGTCCACCGGGCCAGCGAGCAGCTGAACGTAGGCTGATCCCTCACTGTATCCTTACAGTGATCAAGATGCTCTTGTGTGGTTGCCCAGCCTGGGCCCGAACCTTGAGCAGAAAATTGAGGTTTCTGCTGCTGAGACATCAGTGCTGAACTAATAATTTTAGTGGCCCTTCAGAATTACTCTGCTATTTGCTCAGCTATTCTCTCCAAATTGATGAAGGACTATATTGGTGTTTCCGTTTACAGACTTGTTCTGTGTAGGCTGTGACTCCTCTGTGAAAGTCCACGCCTAAAAGTGCTCTTGCGGGTTTTGGTTTAAGGAAAAGTTGATCTCTGCAGACAAATGTAGGTAACTAGGCTTGTTCTGCTCATTCTGCCGGCTTGCCTTCCCACCCGGACGGACAGAAAACATCAGCCAAAGGACAACAGTAGTAATTAATACTTTTGCCTGCCAATTATTTTTGTCCTCAGGGTTCGAGCTATGGATTCTATTCTGGTTTTTAATCTAGTCTATTGTTCCTAATATCATGTTGTTGTTAAGTGTCATCGACTGACTCATGGTGACCCTATTAACAATCGATCTGAACCCCGCCCTGTCCGGTGATTCCTTCATCATCTAACACTCGACCCCACCATTACAGTCACTGTGTTGGTTCATCTCGTTGAAGGTCTTCAACTGATCCTTCACCTTTCCAAGCGTAATGTCCTTTTCCAGAAACCTCTCCTAACAGCATTCCCAAATGACGTGAGATGATGTTTCATATCCTTGTCTCCAAGTATCACCTTGGCTGCACCTTTTCTATTTTGGCAGCCTGTGTCATATTCAGTACTCTTCCTCAACACCACAACTCAACAGAATTGATTTTTCTTTTGTCATCCTACCATGACTTGAATCAGACTCACCATAGTCTTCAATCTGACATCTTTACTCATCAGCACTTTGGAGAGGTCATGACTATAGACTTTCTCAATATAATACTTTTGATTTTCTGGCTGTGATGCCAAGAGTGTTGACTGTAGATCCAAGCAAGATGAAGTCACTGACAGTTTCTATCTCTTTTCTATCCATAATATTCTCTTTTGGCCCGATAGTGAGTGGGTTTTGTTTTCTTAATGTTAAGATGTAACTCATATTGAAGGCTATCGACTTTGATCCTCTGCAGCAAGCATTTCAGGTCCTCACTTTTAGCAAGGAAGGTTATGCCTAATGCAGGTGTTAATGAGCCTGGGGTCCCTCAAATTCATGCATGTGTGAACACAAATCCTCAAAGGGCTGGCAAATGAATTATTTGAATTGATAAATCTATTAACGTGGCTACTATTTTCTAAAGGGAGCTCTGGTGGCTTAGTGGCAAGAACCTTCGCTGCAATCCCAAAGGCACATGTTCAAGGTCACTAGCTACTCCTTCGGAGAAGGATGGGCAATCTTATCCCGTGTGATTAGCTGTCTCTGAAAACCCTCTGAAGGATCAGCTGTGGGTCAGTTCTGACTCTACAGTACACAATAATAACCAACTTTTTTCTTTTAAAATTATTTGTGTAACTTTTAATTATTGTCAGACTTCCTAATAGATGCTGAATGGGAGTCATACTTGTCTGAAGTGCCTAATTAAGTGCATAGTCTAGAGTAATTTCACTTTAAGAAAGGAATAGCTTATATGTAATAATAATATTTTATGTAAAGTTTATTTTACTTATTATGTTTTGTTCCATCAAGTAGACACTGACAAAGCTGACCCTCCGTTGGGTTTTAGAGACTATAAATCACACAGAAGGACATTGTCCATCTTTCTCCCAAGTAAACTGCTGGTGAATTCAACCTACCTACCTTTGGATTGGCACAATTCCATTAAGCCTGTGGAGCACATGATTGGGTTCAATTCTCATTTCTGAACCCTTCCATATCACCTTACTCAAACCAAGTTCCACGTAACTTGTGTTTAATGATAGTCAAATCAAAAGTGTTCTTGGTTTGAATTTTTCACATTGATATTCTCAAATTCCATACCAGAAATATAATTTTATCCGTTTGAACTCATTGATCATAGATTTAAGTGAAATTAAAACTCATTGCTGTCAAGTAAGAACTGATTCATAGCTGAGTGTCCAGTGGGTTTTCAGAGGCTGTAAATTGCATGAAAGAAAGATTGCCCATCTTTTTCCTGCAGGACAGCTGGTGGACTCGAACTGCCTGCCTTTGAATTCATACCAGAATTCTACCATTAGTAGACCACCAGAGTTAATAAGAAGTTGTTGATGAGTTCATTTTACTTGGATCCATAGCCAACATCCATGGTAGCAACAGTCAAGAAATCAGAAGAAATTTGCTGTCAGGAGCATCTTAAAAATTTTTAAAGAGCAAGGATATCAGTGTAAAGACCAAGGTGTGACTGATTGAAGTTTTGATCTTTTCAATTACTTTCTAGTCATCTGAAAGTTGGACATTAAATAAGGAAGACTAAGGAAAGATTTTTGACTTTGAATTATCATATTGGAGAACAGTTTCTAACTTCCAGAAGAACAAACAAATCTGTCTTGAAGGAAATGCAAGTGCAACCAGAGTGCTCCTTTGAGGAAAGGATGTTGAAACTTCATCTCTCTTACTTTAGACATATTTTCAGGAAGAATCAGTCCTTGGAGAGAGAAAGATAGAGGGTTGGCAAAAGATAGGAAGACCGTCAGAGAGATGAAATGACACAGTGACTCACTGGTCTTGGGCATGACGGAGATTGTGAGGCTGGTACAGAATAAGGCAAGGTTCAGATCTGCTGTTCACAGTATTATTGTGAGTCATAGGTGACTCAATGGTACATAACAACATATTTTGGATAGTTTATATTACTATTTTCAATTTTAATTTTCAACTTACTTTAAAACACTGGCAACTGATTCATATTAGAAATGATGTAAAGGTTTTTTTTTCTTATTTTTAAGGCTCTGATGAAGAAAACTGGATTATCAAATATTTAATACTTAATATAAAAAATTTAGTTGACATCTTGTTGTCTTTTGATTATTTCTTTTGAAATAATAACACTATCCACATTCTTAGATTCTAGACACTAACGTGGGTGAAAATTCACATTATGAAAAATGGATGATACCTTGATCAGATCAGAAAATGAAGGTGGCTGCATTGTTACATGACTACTACTCCACTGAGTGTATTAACACACACACCCCCAAGTTAACCTAAAGTCCGAGGCATCATAGCAAGTATTACTCTTGCTTTACACCTCAACATTCATTAATACCAGACCTGTTGTTTACACCCAGAGTAGACAACGTTTTTGTTACTCTTATTGTACGTGCAAAATTTAAGAGATGACCTCAAACAGAATAACAGATGTATGATTAGAATTCCGGTTCGGAAGAGTGAAAGGGAAATCACTGAGAAAGTAGTGGAAAAAGTACTAGAAGAAAACCTCTCAGTTATTTTGAAGAACGGGGAAATCCACATTCAAGAAGCACAGCAAATGCCAAATCTAGACCCAAAAAGAAAAACATCAAGACATATCATAGTCAATTTCTCCAAATTAAAAGATAAGGATAGAATTCTAAAAGCAGCACGAGAAAAAAGAGTCACTTACAAAGGTAAAAAATTAAGTTAAATTCTGATTTCTCAGCAGAAACCATGCAAGCTAGAGAACAGTGGGATGGCATATACAGAAAGTTGAAAAAAAAAAAAAACAATTGCCAGCCAAGGATCCTGTACTCAGCAAAGCTCTCCATCAAATATGAAGGAGAAATTAGATCCTTTGCAGAAAAGAAGGAGCATAGGAAATTGTGAAAATAAGACCAAAACTACAAGAAATTTTAAGTTATTTGGAACATTTCCACATGTGTCTGTTTGCCATTTGAATATCTTCCTCTGTGAAAATTCTTCCTATGTCTTTTGCCTATTTTGTAATTGGCTTATCAGTCTTTTTCTTGTGGAGGCCCAGGAGTGTTCTGTACTCTGTAGAAACTCAGTATAAACTTTTGTTCTAAGACTCTTGTCTGAGATGGCATTACCAAACATTTGTTACCACTCTGTAGGTTTCCTTTTCACCCTGTTGGAAAAAGTTTTTGATGTGCACAGGGATTTAATCTTTAGGAGGTCCCATGCATCAATTTTATCCTCTTTAAATTGTGCATTTCTGTTGAGCTTTATGCTGAGTGAACTAACTCAGTCCCACAAGGGTAATATTGTATCAAACCATTATTTTAGAATGAGTATAAGAATCCAAGAGGGGTGGGAGAAGGAAGCAGAAGGATGTGGATGCGTGGGAGATATGGGGATAGATAAGTCATTGGGTTGAACAATATGATGGGGGGGGGTGAAGGAAATTGAAATAATTTGTATTCGAATTTTGTAAATAAACTAGTAGAAAATAAAATTTTAAAAACTTAAAAAAAATAAATGTCTTATTAACATAATTAAAAAGACATTTTAAGTGAGTCCATCACATGGAGGTGCCAAAGGAAAGTTCATATACAGTAGTAACCAGAAACAACTGAAAAAGAAACACGGCAAAATGGCAAAAGTAAAACCTGGCCTGACAATAATCACACTTAATGTGACTGGATTAAATGCACCAATTAAGAGAAAAAGAGTAGCAAGATAAATAAAAAACAAAGCCCATCAATATGTTGTCTACAAAAGACACATCTAAAAAAAGAAGGAAAAGACAGAATGAAAACCACCATAAAAGATAAGGAAGGGCATTACATACTGATTAAAGGAATGTAGGTATATAGGAAATTACAAAGATAGTATGATTCTATGTACCTTTCATCTGGCTTCCCACCCCCAAAAAAATGACCCATTACCACTGAGATAATTTTGACCCACGTTAGAGTAGAATTGTCCTTCATAGAGTTTTCAGTGGAATTAGAGCTATGATATTTTCTCTGAAGAGAAATTTTTCTGCTAAATGGACTTAAATCCCCAATCTTTTGCTTAGCTGTTGTGCTCTTAACCATTTGTACCACCCAGGAACTCCAATACTTTTATCTTTCATAATTATAGTTGTTGTTGTTGTTGTTGTTGTTGTTGTTAGGTGTCATCAGGTCGAATACAACTCATAGTGACCCTGTGAACAAAAGATCTGAACCCTGTTCTATAGCGTGTCATCCTCACACTTCTTGACACCCAAGAACCTATTGCAGCAGTCACCATGTCAGTCCACCTGGTTTAGGGTCTTTCTTTCCTTTGCCAATCCTCCACCCTTCCCAACGTCGTGTACAAAAAATTTTAAAATTTGGCTCCAGTGATATTGTGTGTGTGTGTGTGTGTGTGTGTAGTTGTATTATTTATAGATTACTATAACTACCACCATTTCACTGTGTGGACCGTAACAAATTACGGCTTACACTGAGAAGAATGGAAATCCCAGAACACTTTCTTAGGCTCATCAAAATCTCTACATAATCCAAGATACTGTTGTCAAACAGAACAAGAGAACACCGCATGGTTTAAATTCATGAAAGGTGTGCATCAGGGTTGTATTTTTTTCTTCTTACCTTTTGAGTCTGTCTGTGGAACAAATAATTCAAGAACCTGGGCTATATGAAGAAAAACAACTTAACTGCCACACCATAGTCGAAAATGGGATCAGTATCTTGTTGATAGGTGCCATCTAATCACTGATAGCTCATGGTGACCCTATGAACAGCAGACCTGACTCTTGCCCTATCCTGCACCATCCTCAATGTCTTTCATATGTTCAAGCCTATTGCTACAGTCACTGTGTCAGCCTAGCTTGTTGAGGATTTTCTTTTCTTTCTCTGACCCTCCACTTTTCCTGACATGATATCGCTCTTCAAGGACTGACAACATTCATAATGTGTTACAAGATGAAGTTTTACCACCCTTGCCTCTGAGGAATGCCCTGGTGGCACTTTCTCCAAGACGTATTTGCTTACTCTTTTGGTATCCATGAAGCATTTAGTACTCTTCTCCAACACCACACTTAAAGCAGTAATTCTTCTTTTGTCATCATTATTCATTCTCTAACTCTCAGATGCATGAGAAATAATTGAAAATATCATGGTTTGGATCAGGTGTCCCAGATCAGTATAGACACGAAAATATCCCTCTTTCTACATGATCGCAGACCTCACTCTTCTCACCCTTTCTCAACCCCTGGCAGGATGTTTTCCATCTTCCCTCTTATTAGTTAAATCACAGACTCTTCAACATTGCATTCATAATTACGTCTGTTAAGATTAGTAGTAGCAGAGCAGTTACAAGAAGTATGAAGTCAACAGTATCCCAAATCTTTGATTTAATCTTAATTCCATGATTTCCAACATCAGAAGTCCACCCTTTGTTCAGTTCCCCCATTTTTCTGTGTCCCTGCAGTTTGGTGGTTACTAGAAGAAGGTCTCCCAGGGTCTCAGATGCATCAGGTGAATGACTCATAACTGTCGGTGATGCAGGCTGATGTTTCAGAAACTGCTGAGCAATATAGACTGTCAGTGTTATAGTACAACTGGAAAGCTAGTGTTTCCAAAAGAGAGCTACCATTTAGCTCTCGTGGGCTTATGTAAGCCTCTAGTAGCATAGGGCTTGTATTCCACCCTAATCCTATCTCCTTAATACAGTAAATACTTTAGCACCAAATAAAGTTATTCAATGGGTAGGAAAGACATTTTAAACAATAAACCTTTCACACTACAAATACAGAGCAATTTCTAGGCTATTCTATTTAAAAATGGTGCATTTTTTTAATTTCAAGGATATTATATAAATTTAATCATATATAACCTTTTGCAATTGATATACTATATAATACCCAATATCTATAAATAGCTACCTAAATTCCTGGAAGTATCACTATTTTGTTTCTATTGGTGAGTGGTAGTCTATGATATGGCTTTAATAGATAATGTTACTCATCTTCTGACAGAAATTTTTATTGTTTACAGTTTTTTACTGTAAAATAAAGCTGCTAGGAGAAATCATGTGCAGGTTTGTGCACACTTAAGTTTTTCTCACTCTGGGAAAAATACGCAGGAGTGTAATTGCTGGGTCACATGGGAAGTGTATGTTTTGTTTTATTTTAGAAACTGCCAGACTATTTCTAATAGTAATTTTCTATCACGTTGTTCACATTCTCACAGGTATTTTGGTTTTGTCACCTAATTTTAATTAGCCATTCTGATAGTTTTAGAAAATTCACACAATAATCTTAATTTTTATTTCCCAATGATTTATTACTTTAACATCCTTTCACGTGCTACTCATCATATGTCCTAATTGCAGTGTTGATTTTTTTTTTAATATTGAGTTTTGAAAGTTCTTTATGTGTTTCAAGAAGTGCTAGTGGAGTGGTGGTTAAAGAATCCAACTGCTAAACTAATGGTCAGCAGTTGGGACAAATCTTTCTTAGAGGAAGTACAACTAGAGTGTTCCTTAGAGGCAAACTTCATCTCACATACTTTGGGCATGTTGTCAGGAGAAAAGGTACCAGATTACTTAAAGAGATGAAGTCCCTCAGTGAGACAGTTTGACATAGTGACTGTCATAATGGGGTCGAACATGTTGGAGATAGTGAAGATGGCACAAGATAGGGCAAAGTTCTGATCTGTTTATATTGTCTCCAGGAGCCATAACAAGTCACCTAACGTGTGTGTGTGTGTGTGTGTGTGTGTTTGTGTGTTGGGGGGAGGGGCACAGTTTACTTACCCGTAGCTAGTTGTTCCAGCACTGGCTGGCAACATTTGTTACTTGTTGAAGAGAACATTCTTCCTCCATTCAATTGCTTTTATACCAGTGTTAAAAATTGGTTATTCATGTAGACTATTTCTGGTTTCGTGACATTGAAAGTGGATGGCTTTAACAGACAGAAATGTATTTGCTTAGGAGACTAGTATTCCAAATTTCAGGGTGCCAGCTCTAAAGGCATGCCTGGTTTTGCCCTGTAAGTTCTGGAGGACACTCTTTGTTTCCTCCTCACCTGTAGGTCAGGCATTCCTTGGAGATCTGTGTCCTGGCCTTCCTCGGTGCCAAGGAGCTTCCTAGCAAAGCAGCCTGGTCCTACTTCTGACAAGTATTTCTTGAGGTTAGCCTACTATTCTCTTCTTATGTTACTAATGAGACAAAAGATGTTGTAAGTTACACCCTATTATTAGATGCATTTAGAATGGTCAGTGGGGTAGCCAGGCACCATCTGACTGATTCTTCTGGTCCCAGGTTGGTGGTGTTGAGGTTTGCATAGTCCAATGTCATTTTGCTTTTCCTCCCTTGTCTTTGTTTCAAGCAGGGAAAAACCAGTAGTTCACCTCAGATGACTCCTCATAAGCTTTTAAGACACCACTTATTCATGGTGGTTGTTGTTGTTATGTACTGTTGAGTAGCCTGCAACTCATAGCAACCCTACTATGTACGGTAGCCCTAAACCCTGCTCTGTCCTGTGCCAATCTTGTTGTCTTTAACACACCTACCACCATTACCCCAGTCACTGAGTCAATCCATCTTATCAAAGGTCTTCCTCTCTTGCACTGTCTCTCCACCCTCTCAAGCATGATGTCCCTCTCCAAGGACTGGTCCCGCCTAGCAACATGTACAAAGCATATCCGACAAAGCTTCAGAATCCTTGTCTCCAAGGAGCAGCCTGGTCTCACCCTCTCTAAAATGAACCTATTTTTTTCTCCTCACAGTCCATGGTAGTATATTCAGTACTTTTCTCCAGAACCACAGTTCAAAGGTATCAATTTTCCTTTTATCATACCTAGTAATTGTCCAGCTCTCTGATGCATAGCAAGTGATTGCAAAGACTCTGGCCTGTTTCAGGTGCACCTTAGTCTCCAGACTGACATCACTATCTCCAGTCCTTTGGAGAGGTCTCTGACAGTAGACTTTCCCAGTGAAATTTGTCTTTTCATTTCCTGGCCGCTGGTACCACTTACTCTTAGAGATCATTATTTTTGTGGAAATTTTTGTTCCATTTAACTTTGATTTTCCCCTCAGAATATAGTCCTTAATCCCCAGGACTATCAACGCATTCCCTCATGAAGTTGAGTTCACATCTCTGCTCCCAGTGACTCTGGTATAAACCTGGATAGATTTACAGCATATACTAATATGAAAATAGAAAGACTATCAGGAAACAGGTTAAGATTCACTCTGCTAATCCCTTTTCATTGAGATAGATTATACATCTTTTAGTTGATGTAATTATTGATATATTAGTCTTTGAAGGCAAATATTTCTCCCCCACCCCCAAGGCTTTTTAATAAGGTGTTTATTTGTTTAAGTAAAATTTTTTATTTTGTACTGGTTTACTCACAGAGTTCATATATATTGTTTTTCACACCAGAGCTTTCCCATTTCCTTTACCCACTCCTCCCTCCACCCATCAAATTGTGCAATCTTATGATTAGCCCCCCCCCCGTTCATGCTCACCCCTCTGCTCCTATCCTACCCCCCCTTTGGATCCTCATACACATTTTACTAGTTATCTTTCTATTTCTTCAATAATGGTCTTACATAGTTTTTGTCCTTATAGAATTGAATTAGTTCATTTAACTTAGTGCTCTGCAGTCCCTCTCAAGTTAGGTCTTGATTTTCAAAATCATTGCTCCTGCATGCTGTGTAGTGTTCCGTCATGTAAATGTACCATCATTTCTCAATCCATTTGATAGTGGATTTTGAAGCTCCATCTGAAATACTTTGGGTATATTGCACGGAGGGCCCAGGCCTTGGAGAGGGCCATCAAACATGGAAAGGTGGAGGGACAGCAAAGAGAGGAAGATCATGGATGAGATGGATTGACTCAGTGACTGGAATGATGGGTTTAGGTGTGTCATAGATAATGACATTGCTTCAAGATAGTGCTGGTCATAGAACTTTTGTACACAGGGTCTCTATGAGTCAGAGTCGAATCAGTGGCGCATAACAACAGTAGTATTTATGTCTCCATTGTTTTCTATTTATTTTCTGGGTTTTATTTCTGTTTATTTTCACCTCCGATTTCTTGTCAGTTATTTGAATTTTCAGTATTCCATTTTTGTTTAACTAAAATGACTTTGACCAACTCTGTACCTTTCCAAGCACAATGTCACTCTCCAAGGAATGACAACATGCCCTAAGTGTGTAAGACAAAGCTTTGTCATCTTTGCCTCCAATGGGCAATCTGGCTAAACTTTCTCCAAGACATACCTACTAGTTCTTTTGGCAGTCTATAGGATATTAAGTACTCTTCTCTAACACCACAGCTTAAAGGCATTATTTCTTCTTTTGTCATTTTTATTCATTGACTAGCTTTCAGATATATAGCAAGTGATCGGAAAGACCATGATGTGAATCACACATGCAACTTAGTCTCCAAATTGACATCATAGCTCCTCAGTAATTTGGAGAGGTCCCTGACAGCAGACTTACCCAGTGTAATACATCTCCTGATCTCCTGACTGCGGGTACCAAGAGTATTGGTTGTGGAGCCAAGTAAGATGAAATCACTGACAATTTTAATCTTTTCTCTGTCTATCATGATATTGTTTTATGGTCCAGTGGTAAGGATTTTTGTGTTCTTGATATTGAAATGTAATCCATTTGATCTTCTGGAGGGTCAGCAAAAGAGAGCAAGACCTTCAATGAGATGGGTTGACACAGTGACTAAAGCAGTGGCCTCAAATGTGTCAGAGATGATGAGGATGGCACAGGATAGGACAGGGTTCAGATCTGTTACTCAGAGAGTTGCTATGAGTTGTCCTCAACTCGACAACAACATAGAGCCTAAGTGTGTAAATTATTTGGTTACTGTTACAACTGTTTGTATTGGCAACATTTTACCAGTTAAATAAAGTGGAGTAAATGTATTCCCTTATATATCCCTTTAATATCTGTCATAATTATTTTAGGTGCTTCCTCTGCAAACATTAAGAACCACACTAAATCATTTTATAATTTTTGCTCTAATTATTAAGCATTCATTCAATAAAATAGTAAGATGAGATGGAAATAACACATAATAACAACATGAGTCATACGTGGCTTGATGGCCCCTAACAACAACAGCATAAGGCATTATTTACCACAACATAATAACAGTGTCAATATGAATCAGAACTGGCTTGACAGCATCTAACCACAACGTACATGTGTTTGCATAATTTATCACAAAAATAAATACTTGTAAGGTAAGTATTTAGTATATATCCCTGCTATGTCCTCATATTTACCCACTAGATGACCTAGACATCAGGATATTGCTGCTTTTAGGATAACTCATGTCAATTACATACCCTTAACATGCCTGTTATCCTAAACTTTGAGAGGATATTTAGAAAACCAGAAGAATCTAAAGTAGTTGTTGTTAATGTGTCTTGGAGTCAACTACAGTTGAAGGTGACCCTATGAGTCACAGATCTGAGCCTTGCTCTATCCTGTGCCCTTCTTATGATCTCCAACACGCTAGAGTCCTTTGTTCTAGTTATATGTATCAGTCCATCTTGTTGAAGGTTTTCTTCTCTCTCTCTGACCCTCTACTTTCCCCAGCATGATGTCTTTTTCAAAAGACTGGTGCCTTCCTCTAGCACACCTGAGGTCTGTGACAAGAAGTTTCACTTCTTGCTTCTAAGGATCATACTGGTTGCACTTCCTTCAGGATAGTGAAGAAAAAAAAGATATCTTTGTATCCTCAGGATGTTGTTGTTATGTGCCGTCAAGTCACTTGCGACTCATAGTGACCCTGTGTACAACGGCCCTAAACCCTGCTCTATCCAGTGCCGATATCACTGCCTCTGACACCCATCCCGATTGCCCCAGTCACTGAATCAATCCACCTGATAGAGGGTCTTCCTCTTCTGCACCGTCCCTCCACCCTCCCAAGCATGATGTCCCTCTCCAAGGACCTCTCCCTCCTTACGACATGTCCAAAGTATGTCAGACGAAGCCTCAGAATCCTTGCCTCCAAGGAGCAGCCTGGTTTAACCCTCTCCAGGATGAATCTGCTTGTTTTCTTGGCAGTCCAGGATACATTCAATATAAAGGAAATTAAATAGTATCTTTAAATGATTGAGAGTATAAAGCTATGGCAAGCAATATCTTCAGTGAGGTAAACTGAATCTCCAGATAATTGTGTGGTTCTCCAGGGTAGGCAAAGTATAGACCTCCCATGTTTACTACAGGTTACTGACACTCCAGCCCAAGAATAAACTAGAGAAGAGAAACAGAGACCTGGAATCACACCCTGGCTATATTATACCATTGAGAACTTGCTTTGAGACACTGTCTTAACATTACCTGAAGTCAAAATAGAAAATTCTTTGCCATCAAGTTGGAACCAACCTGTAGCTGACCCTCCAATAGGTTTTTAGAGGCTGTAAATTGCATAAATTGCACAGGATCAATTGCCCATCTTTTCTGCGGAGCAGCTGGTAGACTTGAGCCACCTGCCTTGGAGTTGTCAGCACAACTGTTTACTCACTAGGCTACCAGTCTATAGTGTAGACTAAAGGAGCCTTGATGGCACAGTGCTTAAGCATAGAACTACTAAACAAAGGTTATATCCCATTAGCCACTCTGCTCTTCTACTCTCATAAAAACAACCTTAGGACCCTATGGGACAGTTCTGCTCAGTCCTGTGGGGTCTATATGAGTCAGAAACAATTCAAAGGCTTACAGCGCCAACAATGTAGAATAATTGTGACCATAGCACCTGTGTAATTGATCTCTGTCCCTTTCAAGTATAATAGAATTCTCCCTCTTTAAACAATCCTTTACATCCTAATGGGATCAATAAGAAAGGCTAACTCAAGCCTCCTACCAATTTACTCTTTTCCAATGATCCTGAAACTGTGGATAACACCTATTTACACTGATAGTATTTGTGATCAACTTGGCTTTTAAGTGCTTAGAATCCTTAGAGCACTGCTTTCCTGCCCAAGAAACCTTGGTAGTATAATGAATGTGTAATGTGATAAGCTGCTAACTCAAAAGTTAGCCATGCAAATCCACCTGATGCTCCTAGTGAGAAAAATGGGCAGTCTCCTCCTATGAAGATTTATAATCTCAGGAACCTGATGGAGGGCTGCAATAATTTGAACTAACCTCATGTGGGAACCTCATGTGAATTGCTTGTCTTTTATGTTAAATTTCTAATAGAAAATAAACACATCTATTTTTAGCATGTTTGATTTATGCTATTTTAATTTTTTTTTTGTACCAACACAGTTAGGTATAATTTAACCCCATCATACAGACGAAGAAGAATCAAAGATTCATTTCCTTAAATTATATCACAACCAAATCTTTAAACTGGTATCTGGATTCTTACCTATCTGATCGTGTAGACCTACTCTCTCTCCTATTCATGTTCTGTCATACCCTTAGGAACACAAGTAATTTTTTAGAAAAATTGAATTTAAAACCTGTGTAATATTATTATGAAATGAGGATAACATGCTTCATTTTCAAAGTTATATGTGAAAAATTATAGAAGAAATATGCTTTGCAAACTGAGGATTTCTCTTGGCACATTAGCAATTTGTAATTCTATTTACATCACACTTTAAATTGAGATACTCTTTTTCCATTTTAAATCATAAATTATAAATGTTGTTTTTGTTATTATGTGCATTGAGTTAAAACCGACTCATAGTTAAGTCAATTTTCAGAGGCTGTAAATCACACAGTAGAAGATTACCTTTCTTTCTCAGAACAGTTGATGGATTTGAACTGTGTGCCTTCAGGTTGACAGCACAACTCCTTACCACTGGACCACTAGAGCTCCACATAAACACTCATAACAACTGATCTCATTATCTTTCCTATTGTTCTTGAGTATCCTAACTCACAGCTACTTAGAATACTTCTCTAATAACTACCTCAAGTAAATTATTATTTTCTAGCAGTACTGCCACTGCATCTAACTTTTACTGCCTCCTACACACACTCACTAACTCACAAAAACACATGCTTCCTTACAGTAGATCATCTGTCTAAAAGAATTTTCTATGAACAATGAAATGCTTTCTTTCCAAAATGTTCTTCCCAACATAATAAGCCAACTCCATTACTATTGAGTAAACTTCAACTCTTAGTCACCCTCAATTGGGTTTGGTTTTTTGGTTTTGTTTTTTTTGGATTGTAAAAATTTTATTCTCTTTAATAACTATAATAATTCCACCAAAATTATACAAAGTACATTCAGTACTTAGGGGTGGCGGAGGATGAAGATGAGAGGGAAGTCAGCCTGACATGCAGCGTTGTCAGGAGACTGGAGCCCAGCTGGGCTAGGGGAAGTCAGGACCAGAGGTCCAGTTGTAATCCAAAAAGCAAACATTGACCATAGATGCTTGGGTTGTTGTGTTGTGTTGCTTTGTTGTTGTTTTTTAATAAAGGCCACTCCGGAGAAAGCAGGATGAATGTGCATGTTCTGGGGGGTGGGGGGGAGACTGGCTCAGGCCTCTTGCTGTTAGGTGCGGGCTGGCACTCAGGCGAGCTCCAGGTTGGTGGGGGGCAGGTTTCTATGCTTGAAATACTGTACAGTTTATTGGGGCAGCTCCGCCAGCACAGCTTTGGCCAAGGTCTCCATTGTGCATTGTGGAACTCTCAAAAGGGCACAAACTGCACAATGTCATGGGCTGCCTTCTCACCCATGTGGGAGCACAGCGTGAGGAGGCTGTCCTCACCCAGTCACTCCACAGCCACAAAAGTCGGTGTTGCCCACACCCGCAATGATGATGGACAAGTGCAGCTTAGAAGCCTGTACTATAGCCTGCCTGGTCTCCTCCATGTCACTGATGACACCATCCATGATGATGAGAAGGATGAAGTATTCCATGGCCTGACCTGCAAACTCAGCCACATTGTTGATGATGTGGGAGGAGTTGGTGGGACCTTAGGAGCAGAAGTGTGGCAAGCAGGCTGAGTATGCCTGGACAATGCCATCCACGCCTAAGCGGAGGGGTTGGTGGGATTGAAGTTGATGGCAAACTCGTGTGAAACCTTCCAGTCTGGAGGTAGTGGGGCCCCAAATCCCAGAGCTGGAAGCATCTTGTCACTGTCGTAGTCCTGAATGATCTGTCTAACAGCCCAGATGGCCTACACGTACTCCTTAGTGCCCATGGGGTTGATATAGTGCTAAGAGGACAGGTAAAGGGGGTTCCCATTTCCATTGGGTTTTTGAGGCTGTAAATCTTTATAACAGACTGCCCATTTTCTTTCTTCCACAAAGTGGCTGTTGGACACAAACTGCTAACCTTTGTTCAGTATACCACCAACTAGCCTTCCCACCTAAATAGTTATTCACTATATGAGGCAAGTTTCTCCTTGGAGGCAAAGATTTTGAAGCTCTGTCTCCCATACTTTGGACACGTGGCCAGGAGGGACCAGTCCTTGGAGAAGGACATCATGCTTGGAAAGGTGGCAGAACAGCACAGGAAGGGGAGACCCCAGATGAAATGGATTAACTCAGTGACTGGAGCAATGGGAGCTGGTGTGTCAGAGTCAGTAAGACTGGCTCGGATAGGGTAGGGTTCAGTGCTGTTGTACATAGGGTTGCTATGAGTCACAGGCAACTCAACAACACATAACAACAACAAATGTGGCTACTAAGCAGTTTGAATATGAGTGAATCAACCAGAAAACTGAAATTTTAACTTTTAAGTATTTTAAGGTTAAATAATCATACACAACTCATGTTAGTGGTTACACAGTGCAATGATAAGTTGTTTTATTCTTTAAAATGTAATTCTAATCAATGCTGAAGTACCATTCAGATTCTTCTAATATTCAACCCTGGACTTAAGTAAAATCAGATCTTTTAATGAAAAAAAAATCCTTCGCAGGAGATTTTCCCAGTGCAACACATTTTTTTTATTTCTTGACTACTGTCACAACAGGTATTGATTGTGGATCCAAGTAAAAGAAAATTGTTGACAACTTCAGTCTTTTCTCCATCTATTTTAAAGTCGCCTATCAGTCAAGTGTTGAGAATTTTTGTCTTTTAAATGTTTAGATAATAGTCTATTTTAGGCTGTAGTTAATAGTTAATAGGCTGTAGTTTTGGGTCTTCAGTGAGTGAGTTCTTTAAGTTTTCTTCACTTTCTGCAAACAAGATTGTGTCATCTGCGTAATGCAAATTGTTATTAAGTCCTCCTTCAATCCTAAGGCCACATTATTCTTTATGTAGTCCAGGTTTTCAAATTATTTGCTCAGATTGAATAGGTATAGAGGAAGCAAACAGTCTTAATATACACCATTCCCGATTGTAAATTGTGCATTGTTTCCTTGTTCTGTCAGACAGCTTCTTCTTGGTCTGTGTATAGGTTTTGCATAAGCACAATTCAGTGTTCAGAATTCCCATTCTTCTCAATGTCATCCAATCTTTATTATGATCCACAGTTAAATAATCTTTATCAACATTTTACACACGTGGTATTAGTGATTTTATTAAATAATTTCCTCATTCTGTTGGAGCTTTTTTTTTTTTTAATGGAAACAAATATGGACCTTTTCCAGTTGACCCAGGGAGGTGTTCTAAATTTCTAGACCACATTGCCACTGCTATTGGAGTGAGATGGTATCTCGCTGTGATTTTTGTTTGCCTCTCTCTGATTGCTAGTGATTCTGAGCATTTCTTCAAGTATCTGTTGACCATCTGAATGTCTCCGTCTATGAAAAATCTTTTCATGTGTTTTGCCCATTTTGTAGTTGGGTTATCAGCCTTTTTCTTGTGGAGGCCCTCTAGTATTCTGTAAACTTTCATTATGAGATCCTCTCTGAGAAGGGATTGCCGATTACCCCCCACCCCCGCCCCAAGTCAGTAGTGGGGTTTTTTTCACTCTATTGGTTAAAGTTTTTGATGCACCCAGGGTTTTAATCTTTAGAAGGTCCCGTTCATTGATGTTATCCTCTCCTGGTTATGCATTTCTGGTTGTGTTTGCCAACCAGTTTATACCATAAACTAAGCCTTCTAAGTTTGGTCCAGTTATATCTCTTATGATTTTTATGGTTTGGGGCTTTACCCCTCTGTCTCTGATCTGCCTTGAGTTGATTTTGGGGTTATGATCTGAAATAGAAACCCTGCATAAGCTTTCTGCAGGTAGTAGTCCAATTTTGCCAGTGCCGTCCGTTGTTGAAGAGGTTGTCATTTCTCCATTCAATGGACTTTGCTTCTGTGTTAAATACCAGCTGACTGTAGTTTAATGGATTAATTTCCAGGTTTTCAGTTCTGCTTCATCAATTGATATGTCTGTTATTGTACCATTACCATGCTGTTTTGGTTAGTATAGCTGTGTACGAGGTGTTAAGATCAGGGAGTGATGTGCCTCCCATTTCATTCTTGTTTTTCAGAAGGGCTTTGCTCATTCAACGTTTCTTTCCTTTCCAGATAAAGTTGCCAATTCCCTTTTCTATCTCTTTGAAAGATGTATTTGGTATCTGTATTGAGATTGCATTAACTTGTAGAATGCTTTTGGTAGCATTGTCATTTTTAATATATTGAGTCTTCCTATCTGTGAACAAGGACCATTTTTCCATTTATTTAAGTCATTTATTGTTTCTTGCAGTAGTGTTTTGTAGTTTTCTTTAAAAGGGTCTTCTGTGTCTCTGTTTAGGTTTATTTCCAAGCGTATAAATTTGTGATTGGTTATTAAGTGTTATTGCATTCTTAGTTTCCTTTTCTATGTCCCCTTTGTTACTGTAGAGGAAGAAATTAAATTGAGTTTTGGTTGAGTGCAGTACCCTGAGTACATCCATTAGGTAAAGTTGACTGGTTTTATAGTTTAGATCTTCTGCATCTTTGCTAAATTAACTTTCAAAATGGACCTATCCTTTGGTGGAAGTGATGTGTTATAGACTTGTGCAACTACTGTTGTGCTATTTCTTTCTTTAAGTCTGTTAACTGTTTCATGTATTTTGCAGGTCTGTCAATTCATGTGTAGATGTTGACCAAGGTAATATCTTGTTATCTATTCTATAGTTCCCTTCCTTATAGTTTATGGTGGTTTTTATCCTGAAATTTGTTTTATCAGTGGTTAGTATTGCCACTTCTGCTTTTTCGTGGGTTCCATTTGCTTGGTATGTTGTTGGTTTTTTCCTACCTTTGATTTTTAGTCCTTTTCCTCATTTCTTAAATGTGTCTCTTGTAGGCAATATATTGATGGCCTTTGCTTTTTTATCCATTCGGCTACCCTTTTTCTCTTAATTGTTGCATTTGGTCCTGTTGAAAACTTCTGCCATTTTGGTCTTGATATTCTGGATTGCATTTTCATGCATTTCTGTTTGTTTTGATTTTTTTTTTTTTTTCAGGTACTGTGTTGGCTGTATATTCTCTGTCCTGTGATGATTTTTTTTAAGTTCTTATACCTCTTTGTCTGTAGTTTCAATTCTTGCTTCCATCTTTTGCATATTCTCCTGTGGTTGTTCATGTTTCTCTACCTTGATTTCTTTCTTCTGGCTCTGTGTCTCCGGAGTATTTGCTTTTTATGACTTTGATTCTTTCTTCCATCATTTTCACCTTCTTCCATATCTGTTCATATAACTCTGAGCCTTCAGTGTATTTCTCTGGTTCCTTGTGTCTGGGTGTTCACTTTATTTATGGCTTTCATCATTTACACCATCTTCCATAGATGTTCGTATGACTCTCTGTCAGTATATTTCTTCTGCCTCTCTGTCTCTGAGATCTTCATTGGGTGTTAAATATGCTCTGAATTTTCAGGAGGTTTATTTTGTTTTTCTTTTTCCATAATGTTTGACGCTGCCTGCTGCTTTCTTGGCATTATGTAAAGTTTTTATTGGTGTATATTAGACCATTTCTATTGTATCTATTGTATCTACCATCTCATTCTCTGTAGGTTGCTGAGGTTCTTTATCTTGATGATGTTATTTATTAGTTGCAGACTTAAGTATTATTTTTATGAGGGAGGGCACCTTACTATTGCAGGACTCCTTTCTGGGCCTGTGCAATGGGAAAGTTCACCTTTAAGTCCTTTAACATCTCCCTGAATTGCAGGACAGCCTTGCTGGAGTCTCACCTAATTGCACCCTGCCTCTTCTAAAGTTTGTAATTGTGCATGGTGGTGGTAGTGCACGGTAGCCAGAGATCACCTTCCCTGGCAATCAGCTGCATTCTCTGTGTCCTTGGTGAGGTCCGGGAGGACAGGGCCCATACCTCTATCCTGTTACCCTTGCAGTTCTTGCACATAGCCTGGTGGGGAATCTATTGAGTCTACACTCACCTCTTCTAAAGTTTGTAAATGTTCTTGGTGGTGCTGGTGAGCACAGCCTCAGAGACCACCTTCCCCTGGCAGGCAGCTGCACTCTCTCTCTCCCATGTGGAGTCAAAGGGGGGAAGGGCCCAACCTCCATCAAACCACCTTTTCAGTTACTTCATATAACCTGATGGCGATCTCTCCTCCAGCCTGTGCCTGCTTCCTATAAAGTTTGCAGGTGTCTTTAGGGGTGCTGGCAAGCATAACAGCTAGAGAGCACCTTCCCCTGGCAGGTAGCTGCACTTGAAAGTTTACAGACACTTTGGATTTCCATTCATACATTGTTGCACACCAAGATCAACATTTTTAACAGTTGCTTTATTACCAGAAGAAAATGGAAAATTGGGGAAAGGGTATTTGTGCCTAGATATTAACTACTAGAGAAATAATTCCCCTTTAATATAATACTAAGACTGTTGTTAATTGCCTTCTAGTCAAGCATGACTCATAGTGACCCTATGAACAAAAGGCCTGAAGCCCCTCTACAACTATTGACATTTATCAAAGTTCATAGAATTTCTGGAGGCATGTGGTTTAGGAAGTGGACTACATGTAATAATCAAAGCTTCAAACTTTGATTCTGGTTCAGCTTCCTGCTGAAAGTATATATTTCTGACTCATCTAAACAGAATCAGAACCTACATTTTATGTATGCATGGGGATCACCTGAGGAATTATAAGATTCATTTAGAGAATATTGTTAATATGCACATTCTAATTTAGTATTATTTGGATAAGAAATGTAAATTTGCATCAGGGATCAAGCCAGAATGAATTACTTTGAAACCTTTGCAGTAAGTTCCTGTAGAAAACAGTTTTGTCTGTATCCAATGTATTCAACCATACTTTTTGCTATTTACCACAACTATATAGCCTTAAGTGCTACCCTTTTTCTAGGGAACTCTGGTGTACTAGTGGAGGAAGTTCCAGTGGCCTAGTGACAAGAAGCCACATTGCAATCCCAATGGCACATGGTTCAAATACACCAGTTGCTCTGTGGGAGAAAGATGGGCAATCTCCCATGCGATTAACTAACTGCCTCTGAAAACCTGGGGGAAGGTGTGAAGGTCCACTGTGGGTCAGTTCCAACTCTTCGGTACACAACAACAAACAACATCTTTTTTTAATTATAAAGCTCTCCACTATTACATGTTATAAAACAAACTTAGTATCTTAGAAACATTGTTGACACTGAAGGAAAATTCTATAAGACTCTGCTATATCTGTGATTTATTTCCTTTTTTTCTTTTTTAATTCTAGTTCTAAGAACAGGTGGAATTGGCTATGGATAATTTATATTATTCCAATCAACAAACTTCATGTAATGGAATTCCATCTGAGAAGAAAAACAGCTTCCTTGTATCAGAAGACCATGGGCAGAAAGTCTTAAGTATATTACAGAATTTCAGAGAACAGAATGTCTTTTATGATTTCAAAATAATCATGAAAGATGAGATAATCCCATGCCATCGTTGTGTGCTAGCAGCCTGCAGTGACTTTTTCAGGTACTTCGTCTAATCTTTCTATGCTCTGATTTTATAATGTTCATAATTATTATTTTCTTAACCATGCACAATTTCTCTCCCACAGGTACAAGCAGTAGTTTGTGTTTTTTTTTTTGTTTCTTAAAAATGTTAATTAGAAACAAGATTATCTAGTGACTCATGAAAAAGAAAATGAAGATCTTATTTTACAGCTCAGGTCTTCCTAGGTCAGCATCTCGCAAAGTTTTGTGGAATTTTTGTAAACATCTCATTTCATTAGTAACAATCAGTGCAAAGCTGGTTCCTAAGAGGCAGAGGTTAAACACATCCCAGATTTTTAACTGCAGTACCACTTCATCACATGTTGACCACCCTTCTTCCCCACAGCACTCTTCTTTCTTCATTGGCTTAAGTCCTATGATGCAATTTCTCACAGAACTCACAAACTGCATTTACAGGTAATATGATTTGTTCAGGAAGAAATAGGTTAAAACTTGAGATCAAGATTGATTTGGAAGTAAAACAACAGAATAAACTTTGTAACAATAGACCTGCCACTCAGGATCAAAGTCAGGAAGAGCACAGGCAAGGTCTGGAGGGTTCCCTGACAGTGAAAAGCACATTTGTCCTTCCTCTGTGTTGGTTAGTTTTGCATGCCCCTCAGAGGCTGCACACCCCCTCAGGACACACCTCCTTTTGGCAACATACCGCGACACTTGTCCTCTCAGTGCGCCGGGCTCTTTCTTCCCAATGTTGTTGATTGCCTTCGAGTCAAGCACGACTCATAGCAACCCTATAATTATTGACATTTATCAAAGTTCATAGAGTTTCTAGAGGCATGTTGCTTAGGAAGTGGATGCCACTCCTGTTTCCTTTATGTATATATATAAAATAAAAACTATAAATCATGGGTAATTGGGCATGCTTCCACAGTTCGATGGATTTTGACTGAAACTGGAAAATAACATTTTGTATTTCCAAAGCCCTTTAAATCTTGAACCTTTCATGGTGGATTTTTAGTAAGTCGTTTTAAGCATAATCCAAACTATAGACAAGATAGAATACAAACCTCCAGATCCATTTTCCATCATATCTAAACACTAGTCTGGATGGTCATAAAAGGAGGGAAAGAAACTGAAACTGACTCTAGGCTGCTTGTTCATGTAAAAAAAAAAATTTATATAAATAAATAAATCTGTAAAAAAAAAGAATACCTTTTATTTTTTCAGGAGTGAGGGCAATGCTTCATTGCAGGGATCCACCTCTCCTATTAACTTCTTGTCCTATTGTTCTCAATGGAAATTTATTAGTGAATAAGAACAGTGTGTTCTATCACTAAGTTTACAAGGCAGGACCCCTAAGACCTTTGGGTGTTCTCCCAGGAGGAAACCTCCATGAGTTTATGGCGGGTACTCACCAGCCAGAGCAGGATTTAAGGGTGGCACCAAGTAAGATTTAATAAACAGACACCCCTAAAGGGTACAAATTCTACTGTTTTTAATGCTCTCACCATGATTTTTTCTGCCAAAACCTAATTATAGTTTGCACTTACTGACTATAGACTGTCTGTCCTTCATTCAGCAGACTTCTATGGATATGTATTATCTCTGAACACCCACTCTGCAGTTCCATGCTTTTATTTTGTAGGAACCTTCGTTCAGTGCCATAGCACAGTTTCCTGCTTGAAGTGGGAGAGAAGGCTGCAGCAGTCTCTGATTAGCTGAGAAGACTGTGCCTGAGCACCTCTTATGTGAGCAGACTCTTCTCAGGTCCCAGAGGTCCCTCCCATCTCTCATCTGTGTCAGCTTTTCTTCCACATGACTCTTCTCTGTTCTCTTACCCTACACATCTCCCCTTCGACACCAGAAATGTAGTGGTTAAGTACTTGGCCTGTTAATACAAATGCCCTGAATCTAAATCCCAGTGTTCACTCTTGTTAACTACTGACTTAACCTAGTTACTTATCTTCTCAGGTCTCAGGCTTCTCTTTTAAAAATTAGAATAAAAATAGCACCTAACTCATAGGGTCATTATACAGATGAAATGCATTAATTTGTAAGTAATTTTTAGTAAAATGTGCATTGCATTCAATAATGATGTTGTTGTGTACCATTGAGTGTGAACCAACCCAAAGCTGACCCTCTGGCGTGTGTTCCAAGGCCATTTAATTGAACGAGGGGAGATTGCTCATTTTTCTCCCATGGAGCAGCGAGTGGACTCAATCTGCGTGCCTTCGGGATTGCAGCCCAGTTTCTTGCCATGTTAGCTGCTATTATTATTTGCAGATCTTACCAAAAGAGTGGAAGAAATCTGTTGTGAACACACGGATTTATTTCCCTTAATGTTTTCATGCTAACAAGAAGTTCATGCAAATATTTACATTTGTAGTATTCTGTTCTCTTATTTGAAGCTATTTATTAACTCCATCAGCACATAATCTTGTGCACAGTGCTTTCCTCAGCTCACCTCTACATTATTGTGAGTCTGATTTTACTTTTTAAAATTACTGTTATAAAATAGTAAGATGCCTTTAAGATCTTTTACCTGTTTTGACGCAGCACAGTTGATAGGCTTACCATAACTTGCACCCTTAATTGTTTATAATATTTTGCTAATGGAGTTGCACTAGCATCCCAAAGGAACACAGTTCAAATCCACCAGCTTCTCTGTGACAGAAGATGGACACTCTCCTCCCTTACAATGTACTGCCTCTGAAAACCCACTGAAGGGTCAGCTATATGTTGGTCCACCTCATGACAGTAGCTAACAAAAGTACACATAAGAATAGGTACAGATGTACATGGATGTTCTGTCATTTACAACTCTTGCATTGTGGGCCATTAATTGATAATATTTTTGTCCTAATCAAGTTCAATGGAATATAGAGAAGAAAATAAAATTAAAATGCACAGGACAGAAAAATAAACAACACATAATAGATGCCCTTTTACAATGTGTTTGGAAATGATATGTAAAACAGTCCAAACAAGACATTGAATTGGAATCACAAACACTCTAACCAGTTTATGATAAATTTAAGAAAGATGCTACTGGATGATTTAAATATAAGTAGGATGAAATAGAAATACGAGCTTTTCATGTGTTAATAGGTAAGGTAACTTCTCAGAAATGTGGGTGCTTAGAACTATATAAAATCTGATAGAAAATGTCTGCTTTCTTAAAGTAACAATAGCTAAAACTTTGCATGTTAATTAGTTCATTTATTCCTCTCAGCAAGCCAATGAAATAAGTACTACTGAATGGGTACTGAAATGTCCCCATTTTCTGATGAAGAATATGAAGTATCACGAATTTAAGTAAACTCCCAAAGGAGACACAGCTAGTGAGTAGCAAGAGGTCAGCTTTGAATATTCTCTAGTCTGACTAGACATTTTAATGACCTAATATAATTATTATCACTGATTGATAGACAGTTTTTTGAAAGACTATATAATGTATATTTCTGTGTGTTTTATGGTATATTGGGAATAATGGGGAGATATTTTGTCATCCTTCCTTTCCTTAAAGGGCATTCTGTATTTGGATAACCTTTTCTATTTTTCAGTTGTAGTTCATCTTTAAAGAGCTCTGGTGACCTAGTTGTAAGGAGCTGCCAACCCAAAGGCATGCCGTTTGAATCCTCTAGCTGTTCATGGGAGAGAGATGGGCAACCTCCTCACATACAATTTAAAACCTTTGAAAACCCATTGGAGAGTCATCTGTGAGTCAGTTCCTACTCGAAGACACTCAGCAGTTCTTCTTTAATATTGTTTAGTTACCTTCTAGAGTAGGCTCCAGCAAATTGGCTTTCCTTCTACTTCAGCTCTTACAGGCACTGCTTACAAGAATATTCTGGATAGACTGACACAAATACAAACAAGGATTAAGGCAAAAATAAAGCCATCTAGTCAGTCTTTTTTTTATTATTAATTTATTTTATTTTTCATTTCAATGAACATCTACAGAGATTTTGGAATTCCATTCATTTATTGTTGCACCCCATCCAGTCAGTCTTAATCTCAGTATATTACCAATTTTTGTATTTGAGTGTAAGGTTAAAAATGAACAGCTCTAGATAGAAAGTTAATAGAAGGATAGATGGTAATTATTGTTATAAAGAATAGTAAAATACATATAGTTCCCTGCCCTTAGAACTCCAGACAGTTTATGTTTTTGCATAAATTGTACTAAGTTCCCTATTACTAAACTTGTATCAGATTTACTGATAAATCAGAATGTGTTATAAAGAACTTTAAAGCTAATCTAGTTATTCACATGGGAACCCATCTCCATTTCTCAGTGGCTTCTGTCATTGAAACTTATTTTCAGTCTTTTTTGACATGATGACACAGTAGTACTATTATTTTGTTTTATTTATTAAATTGTGTTCCTTTTCCCCTAAAGTGTTTTTATGACATAGTGATTGGTTTACTTTTACATGGTGGATCTTCCTACAAAAATAGATTTTTTAAAAAATAGATTTGTAGGAGGCATCTAGTCTGTCTCTTCTTTCACAAGTTTTTGTTGATGTTGTGTACCGTCAAGTCAGAACTGACCCATAGCTGACCCTCTGGCAGGTTTTCTGAGGCTGTTAACTGCATGGGAAGAAATTGATTAATGGTTCAAAAGACATTTTTATATCCCAAACCCAGACATATTGTATATAAATGCATATTTTAAGTGATTTTGTTATCAGCACAGTTCTACTAGTTAACTCATTTAAAAAAATGTGGCAGACAGATTTTGCTTTAACTTTATGAATAATATGTAAGAACATCAAATCTGTGTATAGAATTTGAATCTTTTTTACAGTCTTTCTTATTTTAATAACTGCAGCTTAGCTATTCTGTGTGTGTATATGTCTGTATATTTTTTTATTTTTTTTATTTTTTCACAACCCCCCCCGCACCTCCCCAAACCCCACCCCCTACCCCCAAATATAATCCACTCTGCAACCCTCATTGCATATTCCTATGATAAAAATAATGCCCTAAAATATAATACTTTTGTCTGTATATTTTTTAATAAGAAAATACATAATGTATCACTTGATAACATTGAGGAGTTCTGGTGATAGAGGGATTAAGCACTGACTTGATAACCAAAAGATGAGTAGTTCAAGCCTACTGGCTGCTCTGCAGGAGAAAAATGTGGCTCTCTGCTTTCATAATGATTTGGAAATTGTATGGCCAGTTCTACTCTGTCTGATAGAGGCTCCACGAGTCAGAATTGACTTGGCAACAATGAGTTTGGTAATGGTTTGTTAACATTGGATAAATAATATGGCAGGTAAGTATTACAAAATATTAATTTGTTGGATTTTTTCATTATATAGTATATTTCTTTAAAATAATAAGACCTTTATTTGAAACATGTAATGACTTTATACCTGTTACACATCAGTAGAATTACTTTTTTAATTGAGATTTTAATGAAAGATTATAGAGAATTTGTATTTCCATTTATTCATTATTACACATTTTCCTCCAAGCCCACCCCTCCCCCCATTCTCTTTTCTCTTTGAAAAAAATGTTTTATTTTTCATTGTTATACAGTTCCCCACCCCAGCCCCCGTAGTCCACTTTACTGTGCAGCTCTTTTTCTGGCTGTTGTCATGCAAATAATACCTAATCATATATTCCATTTAAGCAGTTCTTTCCCTCATCTGATTCAATGCCATGTACATTATTTATCTCCTCTCTTCTTAGTTTTCCCCAACCACCATGTCAGGCCTGTTTTATAACAGTGGGATTATACAGTATTTGTCTTTTTTGTGACTGAGATATTTCACTCAGCATGATGTCCTCCAGGGTCACACATTTTGTATAATATTTTCATGAGTTCCTTGTTTTTCAATGCAGCATAGTATTCCATTGTGTGAATATACCACAGTTTCTCTATCCATTCGTTTGTTGATGGGCACTTGGGTTGTTCCATCCCTTTGCTATTGTGAACAGTGCAGCAATAAACATAGGTGGTTTCTTTAGGATAAATTCCCAGTAGTGAAATTGCTGGATCAGATGGTATTTCTATTTCTAACTTTTTGAGAAAGCACCGTATCACCTTCCACAGTGGTTGCACCATTTTACACTCCCACCAACAGTGAATAAGGGTTCCACTTTCTCCACAACCTTGCCAGCATTTGTTTGCTACTCTGTTGAATTTTGCTGTTGTTACTGGGGTGAGATGATATCTCATAGTTGTTTTAATTTACATCTCTCTTTAAGCTAGGGATTTTGAACATTTCTTCATGTTTTTGTTTGCCATCTGAATGTCTTCTTTGGTGAAGTGTCTGTTCATATCCTGGGCCCATTTTGTGATTGGGTTGTTTACTTTTATCTTGTTATGGTACTCAAGTAATCTATAAATTCTATATATAAGTCCTTTATCAGACATGTCATTCCCAAATATTCTTTCCTAGTCTATGGCATCCTTTTTTACTCTATTGGAGAAGTTTTTTGATGTGCATAGGGATTTGATTCTTAGACAGTCCCATTCATCTATTTTACCCTCTCCTGGTTGTAGGTAAAATATTAATTTCATAGGTCTTAAAAATATATAACTGTATACAGTTTTAAAACAACTTTAGGGTAATGAAAGCATTTTTAAATAACATTGAAAATAATTGTTGAGTCACATATTCCTGTTTACTTGTTCTCCTGTGTTCTTCTTTATTCTCACAGGGCAATGTTTGAAGTAAACATGAGAGAAAGAGACGATGGAAGTGTTACCATTACTAATTTGCCCTCCAAAGCAGTAAAAGCATTTCTTGATTATGCTTATACTGGAAAAACCAAGATAACAGAAGACAATGTAGAAATGTTCTTTCAGTTGGCATCCTTCTTTCAAGTTTCCTTCCTGTCTAAAGCGTGCAGTGACTTTTTAATAAAAAGTATTGATCTTGTCAATTGTTTACAGTTATTATCCATATCAGATAGCTATGGCTCTCCCCGGTTATTTGATCATGCCTTGTATTTTGTCCAGCATCACTTTTCTTTACTGTTTAAATCCAGTGATTTCTTAGAGATGAATTTTGGAGTACTGCAAAAATGTCTAGAATCAGATGAGTTAAATGTTCCTGAGGAAGAAACTGTCCTGAAAGTGGTGCTTAGTTGGACTAAACATAACTTAGAATCAAGGCAGAAGTACCTGCCTCACTTGATTAAAAACGTGAGGTTGCATCAGTTGTCTGAGGAGACGCTCCAGGACGTCCTGCTCAGTGAAGAGTGCTTACTCAAAAGCACAAACTGCTTTGATATGATCGTGGATGCAATCAAGTGTGTGCGACATTCCGGTGGCCTTTTCCCTGACGCTCGGCCATCCACAACTGAAAAATACATATTTGTCCACAAAACGGAGGAAAATGGAGAAAATCAGTATACATTCTGCTATAATATAAAAGCAGATTCCTGGAAAATACTGCCCCAGTCACACCTGATTGATTTGCCGGGGTCCAGCCTGTCCAGTTACGGAGAGAAAATATTCTTGACAGGTGGTTGCAAAGGGAAGTGCTGCAGGACAATTCGCCTTCATATTGCTGAGCCCTATCATGACGCCACTGATCAAGCCTGGTGCTACTGTCCGGTCAAAAATGATTTCTTCCTGGTATCACCTATGAAAACACCAAGAACCATGCATGCGTCGGTTATGGCACTCAATCGGTTATTTGTCATAGGTGGGAAGACTCGAGAATCTCAGGCCATTAGAAGCCTCTTAGATGTTGAATCGTACAATCCCCTTTCTAACGAATGGGTGTCTGTTAGCCCACTGCCCAGAGGCATATACTACCCAGAAGCAAGTGCATGCCAAAATGTCATTTATGTGCTTGGGTCGGAGGTAGAGATTACTGATGCCTTTAACCCATCTCTTGATTGTTTTTTTAAATACAATGCTTCAACTGATCAGTGGTCTGAACTGGTAGCAGAGTTTGGACAGTTTTTTCATGCAACACTGATTAAAGCAGTCCCAGTGAATTACACATTGTATATATGTGACCTTTCCACCTATAAAGTGTATAGTTTTTGTCCAGATACTTGTGTTTGGAAGGGTGAAGGATCATTTGAATGTGCAGGGTTTAATGCAGGTGCAATTGGAATTGAAGACAAAATTTATATATTGGGGGGTGATTATGCTCCAGATGAAATCACAGATGAAGTGCAGGTCTACCACAGCAGCAGGTCTGAATGGGAAGAAGTTTCACCAATGCCAAAAGCCTTAACTGAATTTTACTGCCAAGTGGTCCAATTTAATAAATATAGAGATCCTTGGTTTTCTAATCATTTCTAAAAATGGCATATATTTGGCCAAAAACATGTTCTAAAAATATATAGTAAATTTGTTAACCATAACAGTTGGGGAGAAGGTCTCGTCTAATAACCTTAATAGAGAATTACTGTATATACACACTCTACATGCATTAACAGTCCCCAATATTTAAAGTACATTTTACCAAAAGTGAGACTGATTATCATTTAATCATTGAAATACATAATTTAATCATGATGTGTGAGAATTATAGTTTGGTCTTCAAAGAACTTCATCCATGAAAGGCTAGTGAAACATCTAAGTTCACAGATTTATACTATTTTGATGGGAGAAAGCTCTTTAGGTAATTGTTATTATGTGTTGTTGAGTCGCCTATGGCTCATAGCTCTGAACCTTGCCCTGTCTTTATTTAGCCAGTCTCACTGACCCAAACACACCTCTCCCATCACCCCATTTACTGTATGAATCCATCTCCTTCAGTGTCTTCCCGTTTTGTGTTGTCCCTCCACCCTTCCAAGCTGGTATCCCTCTCCAGCAACTGGTCTCTCCTAACAACATGTCCAAATTATGTCAGACTAATTTTCAAAATCTTTGCCTCCAAGGAGCAACCTGGTTTCAGTTTTTCCGGGACAAACGTGTTTGTTCTCTTAGAAGTCCATGGAATGAATGTTCAGTACTCTTTTTTTAGCACCACAACTCAATGTATGTTATTAAACATTTTATTATGTAAAGCAAAAAGTAGAGTTGAGAATCCTGTAGGTATGAGCATTCTTGAGTTCCTATCCTTTCTGATAATTTATTAATTCCTTTTAAACATTTCATTTTATAAAAGGTAATAGATTTTCTTAAGTGTCTAGATAGTACATGGAACTTTTTAAAAATTCAGTAAGAGTGTTCTGTTTCATGTTATTATACACAGTGTCTGTCACTTGTAGTAGTTGAAATACTTTTAGAATTGCAGAATCTGTTCCCAGTGTCTCTTACTTTCAGTTTCTGTATATCATACATCTTATTTTTGGCTCAAGCTTAGTGAACTAGCATTCTTAGTATTTCTAAATTAAACCTGACCTGAAATTATTTGAACATGTCTCTCATTGAGTGGAGATCTTGGAATATGGGTTAAGAGTCCTAAAATAGATCCCCCCCCCCATATCAGTGCCATGTGCCTGTGTAATTGATAATATTAAAAAGCTGGCCTTTAGATAAGTTATACTTCTTAACCTTTAAATGTACAAATTTGAGTTGTAACTTCTTACACTTGAGGACTTAAATTAGTACTATGACAGCTTTCCACAGTAATACCAACTAATTTTACATTACCATGTTGGCTTACTATGTCATTCAATTATTCATAGTATGTTACTTTTGTATTTAAAAAAATGACAGACTTTTCTTATTGGTAGTAATGTTTACAGTTCACATGTATTTAAGTGTTTTAAGCATCTTTAGCTCAAACCATGCAAGAATATTATTCATCCTTGTTCTCACCTGGGATGATTCTGCATTGCAATGATGGACAAACTTTATTTAAGGACCCTGATTGAAGTCTTTGAAAATGTATTAATTGAATTTCTCTGTAGCAAATGTAGTTGGTTGCCAACAAAAGGAAGACCCTCAAAGATATATTTACACAGTGGCTATAACAGGCTGAAACCACAATGATAGTGAAAATGGGCAGGATTCTATTATAGGTCAATATGGGTCAGAAATGCTTAGACAGTCCCTAACAATACTTTGTAAAAGGAGCCCTGGGGCACAGTAGTTCAATGCTAGGCTGCAAACTGAAAGGTCAGAAGTTTGAATTTACCAAATGCTCCTTTTATTCACGGGAAAAAAAGACTTCCTTCTCTGCACCCTTAAAGATTACAATTTAGGAAACTGTAGAGCAGTTCTACTCTGTCCTTTAGTAGTGGTGTTTTGTACTGTTAAGTTGGACTAGACCCTTGAAAGGCAGTGAATCACACAGTAGGAGACTGTCCATCTTTCTCCTGCAGAGCAGCTAGTGGATTCGAACTGCCTGCCTTTGGGATTGCCATGGATCTATGGATCTTCTTTGAGAGTGTCCATTAGAGTCACTATTAAGTCAGAATCCGCTGGAGAGCACGTAACAGCAACAACACACTTTGTGGTAAATGTTAACCAATGACAAACGTATATATTCTCAGAAATGTATCCATAAGTGGAATATGCCTAAATGAAGGTCTTTTTATTTTACCATGTAAACTTTTGCAACCATAAATTCAAAATAGAACGGAATGTTAAGCAATGTTATTATGCAATTCCAAGATTATATTATCTGTAATCAGATGGCAGTTGCATGAAAAGTACAGGATAGTCTTCCATCTTGCATAAGCCCTTGATTGAATGGCTTGGCCCTTTGCTTTCTTTGTATTTTCAAAAAGAACACGAAAGAAGAAAAATTCAGCAGAATGTGAGCTTGTGTGCACGTATGAGAGTATTTGTGTAACTTTGAAACCAAATTACCTGAGAAGCACCATAATGCAATGGGTAGCCTGCAGTTTTATTTCCTGAGCTGTTAATTTAAGCATGTACATATATATCTCATTAAGAATCAACATAAAGACTGTATTAGTTGTTGGCTATGTTGTTGATTGCCTTCGAGTCAAGGCCAACTCAGCAACCCTATGAGCAAAAGGCCTGAAGCCCCTTTACAACTATCCACATTCATCAAAGTTCATAGAGTTTCAGGAAGCATGTGCTTTAGGAAGTAGAAACCACTCCTGCTTCCAATTGTTAATCTTTTCCACAAAAGAAGGAAACTAAAGCAAAATATAATCCTATCCAGATTTGCTTCATTACTATGTTAACTTGATAATTGTCTAGTTACTTATGGTAATGTATCTAGAAATATCCTTGTTACCAAGTCCTGTTTGACTCCTTCAGTTGATTACTTTTTTAAAACACTTTTTTTTTGCCTTAGGGTCTGCAGTTGCTGCAGGTTACATACTGATCATTTTCACTTACTGCTATCTCTTTATATCTGCAACTCTTGGATTTTTGTGATCTCTGGATCTTTTCACATCTTCTGTGCTTTTCTTGATTGGGAGAAAAGCACTCTGTCTATATGTAAACCCCCAACTATGCCTTTACTTACCATTCTTCCTTGATAGTATACCAGTCTGCTCTGGGCTTCATTCCAGTAAGAAGTCATCTTCACTCTGAGATTTTTTTTCATCTGCTTGGGATGATAGCACTTCATTTGATCGGTATGTTTTTTCATAATCTTAAAGCAACCTGACTGTGTAATCACAAGGCCAGTGACTAAATTGCTTATATCTTTCTCATCTTGCTAATCAACATATCTTCATTATATGGGAACCAAATATGTAATGTGGCCTAAACAGATAAGTTTACCTCTACCCCCAGGGATGGACTTTTTTCCCTTCTATGTTAAGTAAAAGGAAATTATATCCTTTTTTTTCTTTTGCCTTTTCCTTTAGTTATATTTATGCCTAATAGTGTATTCTCTTCTAAAGCAGAAAGAAGATATATGGCATTATTAAACATAAAAGCATTCCATTTATGTGAGATCTATTCTGATTGGGTATTCCTACAATCATCTTCAATTATTGAGTTAAAAGATGAAGCATCTTTGGTTCCTCTGTAGCCTTTGACACTAAATAGTATGAACAATATTTGCATAATAAAATTAACTGCATTCTCGTAACAGTTGGCTTTGTTATTAACAAAGAAAAAGAATGTCTTTATCACAGCAGTATTCATTATTGATGTCCTTCAAAGCCAAAACAGTGTTTCTTTGAGAAGAAACCAGGAACTGTGATTCAATTTTGTTTTCTCCCAATCCCAAGAAGAAAAACTAAATACTGATTTAGTGAAGTGCATTCAAGATGAACCATTTGAAAATCAGAGTCATGTTTAGAAGGAAGCATCTGTTTATATTTTAAGATTTAGAAGCAATAATCATAATTAAATATCCAGTCTGGCATTTATAGTATCACTTGTATTTTAGTCTCAGTCTAATTGGACTCACTATCCTGAGAACACTGGAACTGAAAATGTAAAACCCAAATTTCAAGGAGCTGATCTAGAGTCAAGGGCTGAACTTTACAGTAAAGGAAGGTATATTTCTATTCAATGTGAATAACATTTTTTCTCAATGTAAAGAATATACACTACTTTGCCAAGCTATACTTCATGATGGGTCTGTTTTTCAAAGATTATAATATTAACCCAATGATATAATCCTACATAAGAGTGGAGAACCAAAGATTTTGACATTATATTTACACATTTTCAATCTCACTAGTTATCCAACTCCAATTTTATTTAACATCTGGGACATTCTGTATTCCATGATTCTGCATATTCAATATTTCAACAGGACTTGACTCTTAAAACTATCATATTGAGAGCATTTTCATTGAATTAAACTTGCTTTTCTTTTAATTACAGTGGCAAAGTCTCTAAATTGGTGCTGGCATTTAGAGTAGTTGGCAATGAGTATTCTTTCCTTCTGCTGTAGGTACACATTTATTTTATAATAAATAGAAACTTAAAGGTCAGCACCTACAATTTTCTTCCAGACTTGATCTTATTTCCTTTTAAATATATTTATACAAATATAGCAATTCTAGATTATAAAAGTTTAAAATATATATTAAATCTATATGTGTTTGTAAACTATTTAGTAGCATTATGTTATTTAATATTTAATCTCTAAATAGAGAATGTAGTCCAACATGACACATTTATCAAAAAGTATTCTAAATCATAACTCATTTAAATTTGAAAAGAACCTTATAATTAATAGAGCTTCTAACCTGGACTAGAAGGGCCTTTTAAATTCTTTAACACATTTTTATACATTAACTAATTAAATGTTCTCAAGAGGTTAAGAAATCATTGCTTCCAGATTTCAAAAGTTCTGTTAGAAAGTTCTTCCTAACACTGAAAACATTCTACCTCCCTGTGATAACCGGCAGACCTTAGTCTGTGCCCTTAGGCAGACAGAGCATGAATTTTTCTTAAAACAAGGCCATAATTATATAATCATGGGGTCATGTAGCTTTATTCATCTTACTAACTTTGAAGATACCTCCCATCATAGAAGTCCAACTGGCTCAAATTGTGCTATTTTCAAAAAAAGTATTAAGATTATTGGAATAACTCATAGTGTAGTTAGTTCTCTGCTAGTAGAATAGCACATTGTAGTTTAAATATCTCTTTACATGTTGATCTTCATTTAACTGAAAGCTTTTGCGCATAAGAACATTATGGTTTCTTGACTCAGCAACTAGCGCAGTGCTAGTCACATAAGACAACCAATAATCACATTCTATGAGGACAACTATGTAAAACATTTATTGCAGTATTGTTGAATGAGCCTAAAATACCTGTACATTTCCAATTTATTTCCATGTACAAAAAACTATTTTAATGTGCATTAGAATCTTACATTTTAAATGCTTGCCTAGTGCACTTTACCTATTCATTTATGTGTTATTTTTGTATTAGTTGATATATTGCTCATGTTCAAAATCTCTAAAGAAAATTAGTAAAGGTAATGAAACAACTTTCTTAAGTATATGGATATGTTAATCTGTGAACAGTTTTCTATAAAAGAGAAATTAAATTACTCAATGCACTGTCTGACTTTGAGAATGTATAGCTGATTGTACAGTTAGTTAAAAAGTAAATGTATAGTTTTGTTTCCCCTCCCCCTAGTATTCAATTCAAGGTCATTTATCCACCTAATTATTTTGCTTGGAGATTATGTATTCTTAGTGGATTATTAAAAAAAATACTGTTTCATTTCAAAGGCAGTAACGGATAAGACAGTGATTGCTGGTTTCATTTGTAAACAGACCACCCCATTTCACATACAGGAGCATAATAGTATCAATGATCTTTTCTCCACTTTGAAGGCATGCTACCTAAAAGTACTTTCATTGCATATACAGGTAGTTTATTTTATTTCTGTAATAATAGAATGCAGGTTTTACCATATACTATGAGAAATAAAGTTAGCATCTTTTCCAATGTTAGCCATATTGTACATAATATTTTAATCCTAATAAATAATTTATTAAAATATATTTCATAACAATTACATATTCTATCTTGTATCTATTGCTGTTAGAAACAAAAGAGGTAAATGGTAAGAATGCTGCTGAAACATCATGGGGACTGTAAACAATGTCACAGAACAATTTGTATATGAATTGATGATTGGGAATTTAATTTGCTGTGTAAACTGCCACCTAAATCACAATAAAATATTGAAAACAGAATGAAATAAAAGTGATAAAGGTGGACACCAGGGTGCTCACTTTCTTGCTATTCCCTCCCTTTCCCAGATTTCTTGGATTTTGAAGTAGTCCTAATGGACTCATAACTGTTGTTGCTGTGTGTCATCGAGTCAACTTGGACTCATAGCAATCCTTTACACAATAGCTCTGAACCCTGCTCTATATCATACTGTCTTTAACACACTATCCTCATTACCCCAGTTACTATGTCAGTTAATTTCCTATGGGGGTCTTCTCCTTTGCTCTCCCTCCACCCTTCTGAGCATGATGTCCTTCTCCAAATACTGCTCCCTCCTGACAACATGCCCAAAGTATGTGATATGGAGCCTCGGAATCCTAGCCTCCAAAGGGGCAGCTTTGTTTCATCTTCTCCGAGACAGACTTGTTTCTTTTGACAGTCTGTTGTATGTTCAACACTCTTCTCTAGAACCACAACTCAAAGGCATAGATTCTTCTGTTATCTTTGGGAGTCACAAGACGGGGAGAGACCCCAAGCTCTAATTTAGCAAAGAAAGATCAAGTGTTCATGAACAAGAAGTGACAGCATTGGAAACTAATGTCATACACAAACTTAGCAACTGGGCAACTCTATGTCATTAAACATGAGCTGTACAAGGACTATCCTATTAGCAGGGTATAAACCTTCCCACCTCGTGCATTAGATGCTCATGGAGTAGAAAAGGTAGATTACTCACTCATTACTCATTACAACTACTGATTCAGTGACTGGGGCAATCAGGATGGGAGTGTCAGAGAAAGTGTGATTGGCACAGGACAGAGCAGAGTTTGTACATAGGGTCACTATGAGTCGCAAGCAACTTGACGGCACATAAAAACATTGGATTTCTAACCCTCCACTGGGTTTCAGAGGCTGTAAATCACACAAGAGAAGACTGCTCATCTTTACCCTTGAGAAGCCATTGGTGGATTCAAACCACCAGAGAAATAGGACCATTGAGTTTACAGTGCAACTCCCTAAGTGCTATGTCACCATAGCCCCCTGGAGAAGGGGAAGGGGTCCAAAATCTGAGAGAACAAGTGGTAATTGAAAAAAGTTGCTTAAATGTTCGCATTGGACAGATGCCTTCTTAAATCCAATTCCTGTAATTTTTTCGCTTTCTGGAAAGGTCTGTTATGTTTTGTTTTCTTTCTTTTATTTGATGAGCTGTGATTTACTAAGTGACCTTTACTCCCAATTCCTTCTTCCAGCCCACTGCCAAAGTGGAAACAATTCTCTGTAGACTGAACCCTTGGGAAATACTTCTGGCCTTATTTCACATACTTGCAACGGCCAGTCTGCTTCCCCAAATTTGTAAGAATCTCATAATTCTGCTCATTCATAATTCTTTGTTCCAAATTCAATGGTCAGAACTCCTTGCCTTATTAGTGAAATTCTTTTTAATATTCCCGGGCAGAGGTCTTTAACATTTGCTAAAACTTAAGGATGTTATCATAGCTAATTGACTTGTCACCAGTTTGCCGGATGATGCATCCTTCAAAACAGGATTTCCTCTCTCAATATTTTCATACACTCAGGACCCCAGTGATGTTTTCCTCTTGCGTCATTAAAGAGAACACTTAATTAGCCATCTCAGTCTGATGTATTATCATCGAAATCTCAAAATCAAATCCACTACTGCCTTGGTTATTCCAAGTCATAGCAATATTCTAGGACTGAGTTGAATTGTCACATAGAGTTTCTAAGGTTGTAAATCTTTTAAAGTAAACACTATCTCATATTTCTCTCATGGAGTGGATGGTGGGCTTGAACAACTTTTAGGCTAGTAGCCCAATGCTTAGCCTACAACCCCACCTGAGTTCCTTGGCATTTAAAGTGTCCTTCAGATATCTAAGTCTCTCTCCTCACTCACCTTCCATACAGGGGGCCCAGTTCAATTCTCAGCCAATGCACTTCATGCCACGTGTGCACTACCTGCTGGTCAGTGGAGACTTTTGTGTTGATTCTGAAGAGATTTCATCAGAATTTGCCTAATAAGATGAATAGGAAGAAAGAACTAGTGATCTACTGCTGATCAAAAATGAGCCAATGAAAATCCTCTGGAGCACAAAATCCTGTTCCCAACCAGTCACAGCAACAGCATAGGACCAAATAGAGCATTTAATTATATTGTCCACGAAGTCACCAAGCATCAAAGGCCAATTCAGTGTCAGCTAACATCCACCACCCCCTCTCAGAGCAGGAGGAAGGAGAAACCTTGTGACAAATTCCAAGGTCCAGACCTACAATAATTGCAAAGAACCTTAAAAATATCGGTTATCTCCTTTCCCAAGCAATGTTGGGCAAGTAGTCTTCTACAGTTATAAAATACATCTTGTCACACTCTATTTGTTTTAGATTAGCCAGGATAGAGATTTAAATTGATTAGCATGTATACTTTTCCAGAGAAAATAATAACCTTGAAAAAGTAAAAATCTTTTACTATGAATATAAAGTTTTAAAATGCTTATAAAGTTATGAGATGTTGGAAACAAATATAAAATATTGAAAATCCTGGGCAATGTAACACTAATCTACATAAGGAAGTTCAATTAATGAGAATGGCAGACTATGGTATTAAATACTCTGTAAACCCTTCTTTTCCAGGATAAAGTCCCTTTGCACTTATTAAATGTTTCAGTTTTAAAGACTTTCATGAAATGTAATGAGCCAAGACTTAAGAGATCCAATTTAAACATATTCATGAAAAAACTCAAGAGGAAATCTATATACACTATTTTTAAAATAGAATTTAGGCATACATATTTAAAAGATCATCCTAGTATTTATAGTCTTACATTCCAGTGCACCTGATAAATATTTTTGCATTTCTTCTAAGTTCAGGGCTTATTTAACTTGATTTTGCTTTCGTAATAATTAGTGAATCTTCCAGGTGAAGTTAATTACCCTTTTCTAACCCTGACCAAAATGTGTGCTGTAAAAAGAGTCTAAATTTTTAATCAAGAAAAGCCTTTCCCTGTGGGCTTTTCAAATTTAAAAATCCAATTAGCCTTAATGTTTTCCTTTTAGGGATTAACCACCCCTTTATATTATGAAACATTAATTGGAACTCAAGCTATTTATAGAGTTTTTTAAGCAACCTTTTGAAAAAATCAGTAAATCCAATACTTCCTTCACAAATATTATTCACCTTGTATTTATTCCTGAAGGAATAAAATAATGAACAGAATTATTTCATTTAAATATATTCACCATTTCTCCTCCAAGTACATATTAATTTCTGAGAATTTATACAAAGGAAATTATTCAAATGATTAAAATATAAACATCTAAGTTTTTCTCATTTATGAAAGAAATGTTAAAACTCCACTCAATATTGTTTGGTGTTGAAAAGTCTACCAGGATGTACAATGTCAGGCAGTGTTAAAAGCTGCTTAAAGAAACAAATTGTCTGGGTGGGATGCCTAGTAAAAATATTGACTCTAGGATTTAATTTTGTAGATTTTTATTAAGTTCTAGAGCTGGGCCCTAGATGTGTGTGATGTGTGTGTGTGTGTGTGTGTGTGTGTGTGTGTGTGTGTGTGTGTGTGTGTTTAACAAGCCCTTCAAATAATTCTTATTGTTATCAGTGTTGGGAATACACTGAGAGAGAATGGAGTAGAGGTATTGAATTATGAGGCTGAAGTTGAGATGTGAGGCTGAGAATCCAGTTATGAAGTCAGGCCCAGGTTTGGAAACCATTTCAATAATGGAGAGTTATAAACTTGAGCAGATCACTTATAGTCTGTGCCCCGGTTCTTAGGTGATAGAATTGAGATAATAGTAGTACTTCTCACAAGAGTTTGTGAGAATTAAGTTAGAGAGTATAAGTTTTGGCTTGTCACAGTGACAAAAAGGAAATGTTCAACAATTGTCTCTGTATGCTCTTTTTTTTTTTCTTTCTCATTTTACCTCAGCAGAAGCCATCTTCCTCTACCTCTCCAAAATACTAAATTATTTAACCCACCAACTAGGAACAAAATATTAAATATGAAAATTACTTAATTCTGCTTTGACAGTGAGACTGGATGGGACAATGTAAAACTGCCTAATGTAACTTTATTAGACAGGAAAAGAAATATTATTGGATCTAATAATCCTATTACTAGGTATGTAACCTAAAAAAATAAGAACAATGGCATGAATAGGTACACACCCATTCATGCCCATTGCAGCATTATTTACAATAGAAAAGATGGAAACAATCCGGCTGTTTATTTATGGATAAAGAAAATATGATACATCCACACAATGGAGTAATATGCAACATCATAATAAACAATACAGACACAAAACATTACATAGCATGGATGCATCTAGAGGACATATGATGAATGAAATAAGTCAGTCATCAAAGGACAAATAGTGTCTAAGACCAAGTATTGTGAAAAGCTAAGGAAAGGATAATAGACAGGTGGTATAATTTCTGGATAGGTACCAGTTATGTGACAAGAAGTTGAAATAAGTTAAACTGCTAATAAATATTTATCAAAATAGGTGAAGGGAAAAGCAATATTCAACAACACAATAAAGATAGAGAAGACACAGAGAGCTGTAGAAGGATTAAAGGAAATCAGAATTACAGGGAGGAAGTAGAGAAAGTGTAATTTCATAGTGCATATTAAAATTAATATTTGTTGCTGATGTGACATCGAGTCACTTGTGACTCATAGTGACCCTATGTACAATATCCCTGAACCCTGTTCTAGCCTGTGCTAATTTTATTCTGTCTGACACACCATACCTCAGTCACAGAATCAATCCATCTCATCCAGGGTCTTCATCTTTTGCTCTGTCCCTCCATTTTTCCAACTATGATGTACTCCACAGACCAGTCCATCCTTGCAACATGGCCGAAATATGTCAAATGAAGCCTCAGAATCTTTACTTCCAAGGAACAGCCTGGTTTTACCCACTCTAGGATGAAACTTTGTTCACCTGGCAGTCCACGGTATATTCAATACTCTTCCCCAGCACCACAGCGCAAAAGTATTAATTCTCCTTGTATCATCCCTAGTCATTCTCCTCAGCTGGCCCAGTGGACAGAAGACGATGCTACCAAGCCGAAGGTGGGTGACTTTTAATCTGTGGCCCTTGTGCCTGTCTTTCATTGTTTTTGCTCAGACCTTCCCCTAGGTCGTATGACCCTGATGTGCAAGTTGCCGTACAGCTGTCACTTGTGGTTGCTGTGAGGTTGAACCCTGTGACACTGATGTGTCGAATGCGTTAATGGCTGGTTACCCAAGGCGGACACAGAGTGGGGTGGAGCTCCCTGATTAAAACAAGCGTGGAAGGAGGAGTGTCATCCACTACCATAATAGCTTGCCTCTGGAAATCCTATGAACCTGGAGAAAGGATGAGAGACACCCAAGCGTCAAGAACTCTCCTTCATAGGGTCGTTGTGAGTCCCCTGCGACTCGATGGCACTTAACAATAACAACAACAACATTCTCCAGCTTTCTGATGCATAGCAAGTAATTACAAAATTGGGAAGGGTGTACGTCAGGGATGTGTCCTGGCTCCATACCTTTTCAACCTGTATGCAGAGCAGATTATCCGAGAGGCTGGGCTCTATGAGGAGAGGCGTGGCGTTAGGATTGGTGGAGGATCTATCAACAATCTGCGTTATGCAGATGACACAACCTTGCTCGCTGAAACTGAGGAGGACCTCATGCACTTACTGCAGAGGGTCAAGGACTGCAGCCTTCAATATGGACTGAGGCTCAATGTCAAGAAGACAAAGATTCTCACCACTGTACCAATCGGTAGCATCAGGATGGATGGCGAAGAGATTGAGATTGTTCACAGCTTCAGTTTGCTCGGCTCCACGGTCAACACTCTTGGCACCAGTAGCCAGGAAATCCAAAAACGTATTGTGATGGGAAAGTCTGCGGTTAGGGACCTCTCCAAAATACTCAAGAGCAATAGTATCTCTCTGGAGACTAAGGTCTGCCTGATACAGGCCATGGTTTTTGCAATCACTTGTTATGCATCAGAGAGTTGGACAATGACTAGGGAGGATAGAGGGAAAATTGACGCCTTTGAGCTGTGGTGCTGGAGAAGAGTATTGAATGTACCATCGACTGCCAAGAAAACAAACAGATTCATCGTAGAGAGGATTAAACCAGGCTGCTCCTTGGAGGCAAGGATTCTGGGGCTTCGTCTGACATACTTTGGACATGTTGTAAGGAGAGACAGGTCTTTAGAGAGGGACATCGTGCTGGGTAGAGTGGAGGGACAGCGCAGGAGGGCAAGACGCTCTATGAGGTGGATTGATTCAGTGACTGGGGTACTCGGGATGGGTGTGTCAGAGGCAATGAGATTGGCACAGGATAGAGTACGGTTTAGGGCTGTTGTGCATAGGGTCGCTATGAGTCGCAAACGACTCGACGGCACATAACAACAACATCATGGTTCTGGATCAGGCACAACTTGGTCTCTAGATTGACATTGTTGCTCTTCAGTCCTCTGGTGAGAAAACAAAATAAGTATGAGTGGTTGAATGAAAAAATATTTTGCTTTGTAACCTTTCACTGGAATCACAGTGAAGAAAAAAAATCTCCCCAGAGGAAAGGCTCAGAAGCAATAAAGACCTTCCTCCAGAACCCACAGAGAGAAAAACCTTTCCCTGGAGCCAGGGCCCTGGTTTCACTTAAAGTGTGAGAAGACAAGCTTCTATTATGTTAAAAACAAGGAAACCTTACTAATGTACAATTTAGATTGACCTCACCCTACTTCATCTTTCTCCAGCCGTAGTCTTTGGATTAGCAGTGTAACTCACTGCGACTATGCCACCAAAGCGTCCCTGTTGGTTCACAAGACCCTGTAAAACCAAACCTGAACCAAAGCAAGTTGATTTGACTCACAGGGACCCTAGGTCAGGTATCCTAGGCTGTTAATCTTTCAAAAATGAAGCAGCCCATCTTTCTCCATTTTGATGGCTGGTGGATTTCAACCACCAACCTCTCTGCAGCCTGACACATCACCCCCTATGTCATAAAATAAGTGACAATTTTCTCCATTAAAACGGAACGGAAACTTTATTTAATGTTTTGTTTTCACAAACTGTAATGCAGAAAAATTTTATACTGTTTAAGTGTACCAAATCAAATTTTTTTCTGTAGTAATCTTTATATCATCCCTATATAATATGTCATTCTGGAAATTCTCATGTATTACTCAGAACACTAATTTTTTCCCCCTGGCAAACTAATTATCAAAAACGTTCATCAAAATAACATGAAATAGGGGCCCCCATATTGATAACTGGAAATAAGAAATGAGGGTGGCCAGTCATGGGAAAAAATCCATTTTTATGTATAATGATCCTTCTTGTTAATAATTAAAGAGTCTTCCCTTGATCCTGAAAATGTAATTAATGCAATATCTGGAGAATAAAATAAATCAAAGACAATAAATAAATTACATGTAACAGGGCATATTGAGGGGCTTTATATGAAACAGGGTCAAGATTGGGGTGGAGAGGGCAGGGCGGAAGGATGAAAAACAATGATTTTTTTTTTACAGCAAAAATATCTCAACAGCTGGTGCAAGCTGTCATCCTCATGTCCACCTCAGCCAGGCCAGTATCTCTGGCCTTAAGTGACCTTCATTACATATTACAAAGAGATATGACAATATTTTTTGAGAAAAAAAATATAGTGAAGAGTAGAACACATTTGATAGCTTTTCTTTCCTTGTCAAATATCAGTTGACCATAGATAGCTGGGTCTATTTCTGGGTTCTCATTCTATCCCATTGGTCTATGTGCCTGTCATTGTACCAGGACCTTGCTGTTTTGGTTGCCACTGCTGTGTCGTAGGTTTTGATGTCAGGGAGTGTGATGCCTCCAACCTCATTTTTGTTTCTCAGAGGTATTTTGCTTATTCAGGGTCTCTTGTTTCTCCAAATACATTTTTTTATTTGATAGAAAAGTTTTATTTTGTATTATGATTAGTATTGTTATAAAATTTGCAGAAAGGTTGTCTTTTCATTCATTCATTCTAGCATATTTTCCTCTCTTCCTTTCCCTTTTCCCGCCCACAATTCTCTTTGTATTGCATATCTTGGTCCAGATTGTCAATTGTCATAATGCTTAATCATGCATTCCTTTCAGACAATCTTTCCTCTCATCTGTTCCAGTGCAGTGTACATTATCTAGACACTCTTTCCTTTTTCTCTCCCCACCCCATTAACCCTATTTTTATAACGGCTGTGTGCTTCTTGTCCTTTATTTTCTTGGTGTGGTAGATTATATTTATTGTTTTTCTTGTGTTGAATTATCTTTGCATGCCTCCTATGAAGCCTACTTAAACATGATATAGTAGTGTTTTGATATGTTACTGGATTCTACGGACTAATATTTGATTAAGGATTTTTCTATCTATGTTTGAGATATAATGGTCTATAGTTTTCTATTTAGATGGTGTAGTTACCTGACTTTGGTATAGGGGATAAGTTTGCTTCATATAAAGGACACAAAACCCAACTCAGGATGAATCAGGGACCTAGGAATAGATCCAGAGAATAAAACAAACAAATAAAAAAGCATAGTAGTATAATCGAAGACTATAAAGTTCATCAGCGAAAAGCTAGTAACAACTGTAGAAGCCCTTTTCTATGGCATGTATAGAAATCTGAACAAAACAAAAACCTACAACCAGAAGAGAGATGAATGGGATATTCTAAAAATAAAATCCTTAAATATATCCAAATACTTCTCAAACAGGGTAAAACAGAAGCCAAAGATGGGGAGGGCGGGAATATGTATTGGTGACATAGCTGATAAGGGACTCAGATCTAAAATTTATATACTCAACAAGAAAAAGGAAAACAACTCAATCAAAAATGGTATAAGATATGGATAGACTCTTTACCAAAGAGAAAATAAAATTGTCAATAGACATGAAGAAATGCTCAAAATCCCTAGCTATCAGAGAGATGCAAATCAAAACAACTATATCATCTCATTCCAGCCACAATAGCAAAGTTCGACAAGGCAGAAAACAACAAATGCTGACAAGTATGTGGAGAGATTGGAACTCTTCTTCACTGCTGGTGGAAATGTAAAATGGTAAAACTACGATGGAAGGAAGTCTGGTGCTTTCTCAAAAAGTTAGAACTAGAAATACCATTTGACCCAGCTATCCCACTATTGAGAATATACCCTAAAGACTCCAGAGCCATGACACTGCAGATGTAGGCACATTTATGTTTATTGCAACATTATTAACAATAGACAAGACATAGAAGTAGCCCAAGTGTCAACAAAAAAATAGATTGAAAAAGTGTGGTACATCCACTCAGTGAAATACTTTGCAACACTGACAAAAAAAATGAGCTTATAAAACACTACACAAAATGGATAAGTCTGGAAGATATTATGCTGAGTGAATATCTCAATCACAAAAGGAAAAGTTATGCATAAGAGCATTATTATTAAAAAGGGATGAACACAGGGGTAGGGGAGAGAGAAGGGATAGAATGGATGGATAATGAACACTACACTGGAATAAGTGAACAGCAGGACTATCTGAAAGGAATGGATATTTAAACATATACATGACAATTAGCGATCAGGATCAAGACATGTATTACAAAATGAATTGGAGAGTGAGGAAAATGTGTTTCAATGAATGTATATAAATCCATCTTTTCTGTAAACTTTCAGTAAAAACAATTTTTAAAAGAAGTCAGATTGGCCTTTGGAGGCTTCTCATTTACCTATCTCCCTTCTAATTTACTTTATATTCCCTCCTTATCTTATTTTTCTTCCATATATCCTTTTTATTCTCTTTCTTTTTTTTTTTTTTTTTTTTCAAATATGGGAGCTCTAGTGGCCTAGTGACAGGAAGCTGTACTGCAATCCTGAAGGCACACACTCCATGGGAGAAGGATGGACAATCTCACAGTCTCCTTCCATGTGATTAACTGCCTCTGAAAACCCACCAGAGGGTCAGCTTTGAGTTGGTTTTGACTCTACGTTTCACAACAGCAACAATAACATATCCTATTTTTTAAAGAAATGTGCTATATGAATTAGTTTCAGCTAATGAGTTTTCCATAATAATTTATAGTAGGAATTTCATCAGGAAAATGTTTATATCAAAACTTTATTTTTTAAGCTCATAACTTTCTCAACTAGAGTTTTTGTTGTACACATTCATTTCCCTTACTTGTGAATATTGATCACATTTTACAATGTATTTTGCAATGTGAAGTAGATTTTTATGATTAAGTCACCTCTTACCGTTTTAGTTCGCTCCATGGCAAGTTTGGGTGGCAAATCTATAAGGAGCTGTTCAGCTAATAATACAAAGGTGGCACCTCTCTGATGGTTTGAGTCCTCAGTGGCTCTGAGAGAGAAATGGACATTCTCCTCCTATGTGACTTACAGCCTCTGAAAACCCACTGGAAAGTCAGCTATGGGTCAGTTCCAATACTATAGTAATACATTTGAGCTGGAATTTGGGGTAGGAAGTCAGCTGCCCTTACCAGTAAGATAGATATCTAGCCTTTTAGTAGCTCAGTTTCTTCATCTGAAAAATGGGAATAATAATATGTTTTTAATTAGGGTGTGTGTAACAGTTTAGTGGTAATAGTAATATGTTTTTAATTAGGGTGTGTGTAATAGATGCAAAGTCTTTCAGGTAGTGCAAGGATCATAAACAACATATAGGGGTTGTTGTTTTTATGTGTCATCAAGTCAGCTATGACTCATAGAAATTCTATAAACAATGGCTCTGAAGCTAGCCCTATCCTGAGCCAACTTCATCATCTCTGACATATATGATCCCGTGGACACAGTTATTATGTCAACCTATCTTGTCCAGGGTCTTCCTCTCCTTCACTGACACTCTACCCTTTCAAGCACTCTCCTCTCATGCAATTAACTGTCTCTGAAAACCTGCTGGAGAGTCAGCAATGAGTCAATTCCAACCTGACAGTACACAACAGTAATAACAGGCAGGCATTGGTGAGCTGAGATTGACTGGCATGGGCCCTTTTGAATCCGACAATCAAGTGATGTACTATGCCAGGAATGAACAGTGAAGAAAAATGGAGTTGGATTCATAGCCTAAAATACCATTTCTAGGTCCATCCTGAAGTACAATGTTGTGAGTGACAGAATACTATTCATATGTGAACAAGAAAGACCTGGTAATACCACTATTATCTAAATATATATATATACCTACAATTAAAGGGGAAAAAAAGGAAATAGAAGATTTCTACTAACTGATCAAATATACAACCAAGATTTATTAATAATAATTGGTGACTGGGAACAAGGAAGAAGGATGACTACACAGGTTTGGTGACAGAAATGTGGCTAGAGACAGAATGATAGAATTTTGTATCATCAATAATTTATTCATTGCAAATACCTTTTATATAAAACAAACGGCAACTATACACATAGAACTATATACTAAATGAACTACACAGGAATCAGAACAATTACATCTGTGGAAAAAATGATTGGAGAAGCTCAGTATCAGCTGTAAAAATCAGGCCAGAGGCTGATCTTGGAACAGATTGTTACCTACTCATATGCAAGTTTAAATTGAAGCTAAAGAAAATGAAAACAAATCCACAAAGAACCAAAATATGACCTTGAGTCTGTCAAGTAAGAATTTAAAAACCATCTCAAAAACTGGTTTGAGGCATTAAACACTAGTGAACGAAAACCAGATGCTCTGTAGGATGATATCAAGAATACAATCCTGCAAATAACATATGTTGGCAAGGTTTTGGAGAAACTGGAGCTCTTATTCACTGTTGGTGGGAGTGTAAAATTGTGCAACTACTATGGAAGACAGTATGATGCTTTCTCAAAAAGTTGGAAATAGAAATTTATTTTGACCCAGCATTGCACTACTATGAATATAATCTAAAGAAACCAGAACTACCACACAAGCAGATATATGCACACCTATGTTTATTGCTGTTTTGTTCACAATTGCAAAGAGTTGGAAACTACCCAAGTGCCCATCAACAAACGAATGGATAGAGAAGCTGTGGTGCACTGAAAAACAAAGAACTCATGAAATAGTATACAGAACAGGTGACCATAGAGGAAATTATGCTGAGTGAAATATCTCAGTCACAAAAAGATACTGTTATAGAACAGGACTGATATGGAGGTTGGGGAGAAACTAAGAAAAAAGAGGATAAATAATGTGCACTGCATTGAAACAGATGAGGGAGAGAACTGTATAAAAGGAATATATGATTAGGTATTATTGGCATGACAAGAGTCCAGATTAAGAGTTGTATAATAAAGTAGTTGGCAGTGAGGGGGCGGAGGGGACTGTATAACAATGAAATAATTTTTTTCCAAAGAAAAAAGCAAACTGGGGGGAGGAGGGGGAGGGAGGAAAATGTGCAACAACAAATGAATGGAAATCCAAGTTCTTTATAAACTTTCATTAAAATAAAAAAGTTTTAAAAATTTATAATATGGATGTCTTGGAATATTGTACAATGTTTTCATGTAATAATGTATTATTAATCAAATTATGACAAAAAAGACAGAACAACAACAAAAAAAGAATACTGTCCGTGAAGAAAGTAAAATGTCATTACAAAAACAGAGGAGGAAGAAAAGACCAAAATAAATACTGAATTTGGTCTTTGGTATAAAGGCTAGTTTTTATTTTTAGTTCTTTTTGTAAGTTTGACATTTTAAGTTATATATTTATTTTGAGATTTTTAAAAAATTTTTATTTTATAAATTTTAATTAATATTTACAGAGATTTTGGGTTTTCATTCATTCATTCATTGTTGCACATTTTTCTTTATTCCCCTCCCCCCAGTTCACCTCTCTCTTTGAAAAGCAAAAGATAAACTTATTCATTGGTATACAATCCCCCCCCAATTCTGACCCTGACCCCGTCCCCTACCCCACGCCAAATGCACTCCATCATGCAACCCTAATTCTGGATTCCTGTGATAATCATAATCTGCTATCATATATCACTTTTAAACTGTTCTCTACCCTCATCTGTTTCAATTTAGTATACATAATCAATCCAGTTTTTCTCAGTTTTACCCCAACCCTGATGTCAGTCACTTTCTACAACAGTGGCACCATGCAGTATTTGTCCTTTTGTGACTGAGATATTTTACTCAGATTCTTTTTAAAACATAAAATGAAAAATAAAAAATATAAAGAACAATATATACTTTTTAAACTGTCTATTTGTTCAATTATCTAATACACTATTTTATTTTATTTAACACTCAATACAATTTTTTCTTTCTATTATGCCTAAGAAGTTAAAACTACCCTAAAGACATTGGCAAAAACACAAGGCCCTAGGAACTGATAGGATATCAACTGATAGATTTCAACTAACAGATAGATAGAGCTCTGAATGTGCTCACCAGTTGATGCTGGGAAATTTGAAGGATAGCTGCCTGGCTAACTGACTGGAAGATATCCTTATTTGTTACTATTCCCATGAAAGGTGAGCCAACAGAATGTGGAAATTATAGAAAAATATTAATACCACATACAAGGAAAGTATTTCTGAAGATTATCCAAAAAAAGGCTAGAAAAGTACATCGGTCAAGAACTACCAGAAGAGCAAGCTGGGTTCAAATGAGACTGTAGTACCAAAGATATCATTTCTGATGTCACATAAATCCTGGTTGAAAGCAGAGAGAACTAGAAGAATGTGTGTTTGTATTTTACTGATTGTACAAAGGCATTTGACTCTGTGAATCATGACAAATTCTGACTAACATTGAGAAGAATGGGAATTCCAGAACACTTAATTATGCTTATTCAAAAGTTACACCTACACCAAGAAGATGTTGTCCACACAGACCAAGGGAACCCTGTATGGCTTAAAATTAGGAAAAGTGTATCTCAGGGTTAAATCCTTTCCCCACACCTATTCCGTTTGTATGCTGGGTAAACAATTAGAGAAGCTGAACTCTATGAAGAAGATTGTGGTATCAGATTCAGAGGAAAGATTCTTAACAACCTTGGTTATACAGATGACACAATCTTGCTTGTTTTAAAGTGAGGAGTACTTGAAGTACTTGCTGCAGAAGATTGAAGACTATAGCCTTCAATATGAATTACATTGCAACATGAAGAAAGCAAAATTTCTCATGACTAGACCAGTATGCAACATTCTGGTAAACTGAGAAAAGAGATAAATTTGCAATGATTTAATTTTATTTGGATCAGCAGTCAACACCCTTCACCATTGTTACCAACAGTCAGGAGATCAGGAGACACATTGCATTGAGAAAGTCAGTTGTCAGGGACCTCTCCAAAATAATGTTGTTGTTGTTGTTGTTAAGTGCTGTTGAGTCACTCACAACTTACAGCAAACTCAACAACAAAAGACTTTTCCCTTATTCTGTAACTATTGTTGTTCCCCTAAGTTCACAGTTTTCAGAGGCATGTTGTTTAGGAAGTGGATGACACTCCTGCTTCCAAACATGTCCTATCTGGTAGCTTCACCAATTACTGTTCATCATGGGTGACCATTGTGGCCTTTGACACACACCAGTGGCACAGTGTTCAGTATCACAGTAACCCCAAGTTACCTAAGTACAGTGAATTGACAGACCAGTGCTGGACTACTTAGAAGAAATTTCATTTAAAAAAAATTATTAAACAATAGTCTGATCCAACTCTTGACCAAAATAAGAAGAACCCATCTTCCAGAATCCAACTGCTTCACACATGAACCTCTAAATTGGAGACTTAGGGCCCCAGCCAACTTTTAAATGCATAGGCCCGCTCACCAGTTTCTGACTGGTTCTAAACAAGAGGCTTCCAGCTCCCAGCTCATTTTTAGCCAAATCCAGCCAATCCAATCAGCTTACACAAGGTTGCGAATGAAATAAAAACAGCTAAACAGTCCACACCCAACCCTCAGACAAAAGAAGAAGAATCCACCTTCCAGAATCCAACTGCTTCACACATGACCCTCCAAAGTCCTAGGGAGAAACAATCTCAGTTTAAAGACTAAGATGTGCTTGATTAACGTCATGGTCTTTTTCAGTCACATGCTGGACAATAAATAAAAATGAAAAATTCATACTTTTGAGCTGTGGTATTGGAGAATAGTATAAAATATTTCATGGAATGCCAAAAGAACAACTCTATCTTGGAGCAGATGCAGCCAGAATACTCCTTGAAGGTAAGGATAACAAAACTTCATCTCATATCTTTTGAGTATGTTGCTAGGAGAGAAAAGTTGGAGGGTTAATGAAAGAAAGACCCTCAAAAAAGACGAATTGACACAGTAAATGTTACAATGTGCTCAAGTATGTCAGAGATCATGAGGATGGCACAGGATAGGTCAGAGTTTAGATCTGCTGTTCATCAGGTCATTATGAGTCATACTCTACTCAAAGGCACTTAGATACAATAATAATACTACTACTTTATCTAGGATGTTATTATTATTCAATACCTTCTGAAAACAGGAAGTGCTCTAAGAAAAATTACAGTGATCCCACAGTAATAGATTTCAGACCACTCATGGATCCACAGGGATTTTTACTAATAATATTTCAGTATTTTTAGCACAATATTTGGTACTATTGCTCTGGTATCACTTGGTAGAATAAACCACATTTTTTTACAATTATTTCCTTTCGGCAAAATGGGATGAATATACAAATGATATTTTCAAGGTTAAATCTATATAAAACCAAGAATTGACTCATTTACCCTTTCCTCTGTATGCTTTATCCCTTGAGGACTAAATGCATTCATTAAAGCCAACCTAGATTTGCAGCTCTGCCTTTTCACTGCTTAATAGATTTTTGTTTGATTACAGTATTGATTTAATATTTTAAAGATGCAAATATGTACAGCCTTCTTGCTGAATTGCTTTTTCTTAAATGGAGTAAAATACAGTCACTCCTTCTAATTCTTATTTCCCTTTTGTGTCTTGATTTTTTTTTAAATGTGTTATAAATGCAAAATAAAGAAGTAGTTTAAACCTAGACTGGGTCTAAGTGGCCATATAATACCCTCAAATTAATCCAAGCTACCAATTTTGGCTCTGACTGGTTGTAGCAAGTGAATTAATATAGTCTAGCATATACTAAGAGACAGACTGACATGTAGCAAATTGCCTACAACTAACACAGGATCCTGAGATGTGATATTTTTAAAATGATTTGGGGAGGACTGGCCCCTAATGGAAATTTGATGTGAGAAAAGGTAGGTTACCAGGAGTCCTGCTTACTCTGGGACTATCAAACAAAGGTAACCGAACAAAGAGTTTCAAAGAATTATGTTGTGTTTATTGAGGAAGTGAAGGGAGGCACCAGTGGCTGCTCTTCTGCTGGAATTTCCTCTGATACTTTGACCATTTACAGACAGATAGGTGCGAGGAAGGGAGCTATGGCTCTCTGGCCCTTGAAATCTCCCCATGGTTCCTCAGGAGAAACATGGATTTCCTCCTGTGAAATTTAGAGCTTTGGAAACCCAATGGAGGGTCAGCTATTAGTAAGTTCCAACTTAATACCAATGAAAGATTAGAAAAAGGGTGCTATTTGGGAAAAGTCTCAAGTTTATGCTAAATAAATTCAAGAAGATACAGGTCTAGAAAAAGGAGACTTACAAAATTTAACATGTAGGTTTATTCTTTCAGAAACCTATGGGGAAAAAAAGTCTGCTTTTAACCCAACAGGAACAATAACATGTAGTAACAAAAACAATGAGTAAGACTGATAACAGCATTGATAGAAAGGGCAGGATTGGTATCAGCAACATAACAAAATCCAGTGCTGCTTTCAAGATAGATTCCAAAGCATCTGGAAATGAAATTAAATTCTAATTTAAGATCTGAGACATAAAGCTTATACATCTATGGGTACTTTATATCCTTTATCTTATTAAAACATTATAACCCTAGATAAATAGACACTTCCATTGTATGAATTAACATACAATGTATGTTATATTGTATAATGTATAATGTATGTATACATTATAGATGTATAAACTAAGACTTATATAGTTGCATTTTTTTGCCAAAGTTTGCACAGTTAGGGAGAAGGTGAGCTCAACTCAGAACCTACATCTACTTTGTTGGAATCTACAACTATTTTGCCTTTTATGAGATGCATATTATTTTATTAAGTAGATTATTAAATTGATTATATCACTAAATTGCAAGAAACTGTTGCTGGACTTGGGAGCTCAAAGCCATAGCCCAAGGGTATATTAAGTTTAATTGACATAACAGAGTCCAGAAAGGTAATGTTCTACATCCTGCTTTGGAGAATTATGACCGAGATCTTAAAAGCTTGAGAGCAAATATATACAGTGCAACTTCTGATGTCTTCCTGCCTTGGGCAAAGAAGAATGAATAAAATCAGGCTATTAATCAAAACTTCATCGCCATAGGCTCTTGCTCATATGTTATTTCTTTAAATTCCTCTGTATCTGCCAATTCCTTTCTATACAATGACTCAGTATATTCCTTCCATCTTCTTTTAATACTTCCTGGATCATTTAATATTCTGCCCAAAGCATCCTTGATAACAGCAACTCTA
>NW_006399806.1:1885785-1893529 GCF_000299155.1 Elephantulus edwardii
GGTTGGCACAGGATAGAGCAGGGTTTAGGGCTGTTGTGCATAGGGTCGCTATGAGTCGGAAACGACTCGACGACACATAACAACAACAACAACATTAATCAAAAGGCCTAAAGGATCATATAAATTCCATGACTTCAAGAGCAGAACTAGATCTTGCCTGGCAACCACTGATGGTCATTCCAAAAGGGATCACTGTAGATGGTATCTGATAAAGTGGGAGAAAAATCTAGAACAAAATGAAAAATTGTGATTAAAGACCAGGCTAAACAACAAATAGACCTAACAGGTGATTGAAAGGAGACTTGGTTAACAGTTGAATCCACTAGCTGCCCCATGGATGAAAGATGAGCTCTTTCCTCCATAAATATTTAGAGTTGCAGAAACTCTATGAAGTGTCACAGAAGTTGGAATTGACTCAACAGAAATGGGTCTGGTTTAAGGTGATTAATAATGCCATGGAGAAATACACGCCTTAGAGCTATCAACTATATATAATAATCGCATGGGTAGTATTTGCCAGTGACAAAGCTTCAAAGACAAGTTGTGGTTTGTTGTTGCGTGTCATCAAGTCAGAATTGACCCATAGCTGACTCTCCAGCAGGCTTTCAGAGGCAGTAAATTACAAAGGGGGAGACTGACTGCAGAACAGCTGCTGGATTCCAACCGCATGCCTCGGGGATAACAGCAAAGTTTCTTACCATAACTCCTCTAGGAGACAAGAAGGGACAGAAAACGATCTCTGGGGCCTTGTGGTAAGAAGCTAAAGGCATCAGGTTCAAATCCACCAGCTGCTCTGTGGGAGTAGGGTGGGCAATCTCCTTCTGTGCAATTCACTGCCTCTGAAAACCTGTTGGAGGGTCAGCTAAGAGTCAGTTCCAACTCAAAACAAACAACAACAGCATACAGGGAACCCTGGGAGGAAGTGGGAATTTGGGGGATTGTAATCAACGGCACAAAAACATAAATATATGAATTATTGAAAGGAAAACCAATTTGTTCGGTAAATTTTCACTATAATCACAATAAAAAGTTTAGGAAAAAACAAAAAAAGGGAACTTAATCAATGTTTTCTATTTTATTACCGGAAGAAATAAACATTTAGGCTTTGTTCGCCATTATAAGGTCATTATCCATAGGAATTTTTCTTGAAAAGTGAGTCCTTCCATTAAATTGAATGAACTGTATTATCGACCAGTTCTGCAGATTAAGCGTTTCTCAGCTGACTGTAAATTTAAATGTGCTTGCCCTATGGAAATGAAGACAAACAGCCAATACAATTTTACTGCCTTTTTTAGTTCTCCTTTGCTTTCCTATTATTTAGAGACAGCACAATTGATGTTTATTTCCTCTTTCAAATTACCTTAGTCAAGAAACAATGAGCCACAGAATTCCTGTAAGGCTTTGTGATTTGTTCAAATGATTGGAAAGTAATTTTGATCATTCCAAAATGCCTTCTAATCATAAAGGTTTGAACTTTAAAAAAATCTGGAAGGAGACTTGCTAATAATTTATGGGTGCTTTTATTAGTCTAATAGAGCAATCTGTAGGTTTTAGTAAGAGGTATTCCACCTAAATTGAATATTACCTCAAAATCTAGAAAAACAAAACAAGATCTAATCAGCAATAAACATGCTTGTAATTGAAAAAGGTGATCATAATATAATGAAACATACATATACAGGCACACAAAAACCAATATTACAAAGATGCAGACATTTACAAAGAGTAATAATAATAACGATAATAGGGAGCTCTGATGGCCTAGTGACAAGAAGCTGTGTAGCAATTCTGAAGGCACGCTGTTTGAGGCCACTAGCTGCTGTGGGATGAGGGGAGGATGGACAATCTCCTGCCATGAGATTAACTGCCTCTGAAACCCACCAGAGGGTCATTTATGGGTACTTTTCCAACTCAGTTGTGTACAACAATAAGGACAATAATGGTTTGTCTCTGCATTGTATTTTGCAAATGACTTTAACCTTCTTTTCAGTATTACAGTAAATGCACAATGTAGATAGGCAAGGACTAGTAACCCTGGCTTAAAGATGTGAAGAACTTCTATCACCAGTGTCAGAAATGGAATTGTTATTTGCCATAGAATCACCTGCAACATATAGTGGCCCTATCTTCTGTATCCTGCCCTGTCCTGAGCCAGTCTCACCAATTATGACACGCCAACTCCCATTGCCCCAGTTAGTATATCAATCTATCTCATTGGAGGTCTTCCTCTCCTGCACCGTCCCTCCATCCTTCCAAGCATGATGTCCTTCTCTCAGGACAGGTTTCTCTTGGCCATGTGAGACAGAGCTTCAAAATCCTAGCCTCCAAGGAGAAACTTGGTTTCACCCTCCAAGACAGACCTATTTGTTTTCTTGGCAGTCCATGGTATGTTCAAGACTCTTCTCTGGCACCACAATTCAAAGGCATCGATTCTTCCTCTGCCATCTTTAGTCATTGTCTAGCTCTCTAATGCATAGCGATTGCGAAGACTATGGCCTGTATTAGGCGTTCCTTAGTCTCTAGACTGACATAGTTGATTCTCAGCACTTTGGAGAGGTCCCTGACAGTAGATGTTCCCAATGCAATTCATCTTTTGATTTCCTGACTGCTGGTGTTAAGTGTGTTGATTGGGGAGTCGAGCAAGTTGTAATTGTTAACAACCTTAATCTTTTCTCCATCTGATATGGTGCTGCCAATTGGCCCAGTGGTGAGAATCTTTATCTTCTTGATACTGAGCTTCAATCTATAATGAAGACTAAGTCTTTGACCTTCTGCAGCAAGAGCTTCAGGTCCTCTTCAGTTTCAACAAGCAAGTTTGTGTTATCTGCATAACATAGGTTGTTGATGAGTCTTCCTCCAATCTTGATGCCACATTTCTTCTCATAAAGCCCTAAGAACTCTTTTTTTTGTTATCTTGGCTACGTAACAAATCACACCCCAAATTCAGTGGTTTAGAACCACCATCATTGGCCTTGATTTTACACACTAGGATTTTTCTCTTCTCTGGTTTTAAGGATTAGGATTTCTGGAAGGATTTCACTGGGTGGTTTGTTTCTGGCTCATTAAGCATCAACTCACAGCTTCCAAGATGGGTTCTTCACTCATGTGTCAGCCACCTCAGTGCTTCTTGGCTTCTTCTCTCCTTCTTGTTGTATTTTATCTTCTAGGATATGATGGGCTACTCAGAACAACTTGTATTATCAGGATGGTCATGCTTTTTATATGGTGTCTGACTTCCAAGAGGCAAGGTAGAAATTTCCAACCCAATTAAGGACTATAGCTGGGACTGACACAGATACAGTCCCAAATGTGTATATGTATGTGTATACACTGCCAATTCATAGCATGCCCCTATACATATTTATGGGAGGAAACTACTTATCTTTCCTCTGAGGAATGATGGGTGGGTTTGAACCACCAACATTTTGACTAGTAAACTGACACATTACAACTCACCACCAGAGCTCCTTGTGTACGTGTGTGTAAGCAGTCACAGGATTTTTTAAGCCAGATTCTAGGGGTGGGGCAAAGTCACACTGCAGAAGAAAGTAAGAGATGCAGGATACCAGAACAGCCATCTATGGAAAAGATAACTTTCCATAAACTCAGATCTCTTTTAATCTCCATTCAGTGATGTCTTCACTACAGCACACTGATCCACATGAATAATAACAACAAATAATCAGTGTATTACTTTAAACTTATATACTAATGGCTAACATATAACCATCTAAAAGGCAATATACAGAAGAGGCTGGTTTGATGTAATTAATTATTTAATCAATATTTTGAAAGCAGGAATTATAGAAAGGCTTCAGGCCTTTTGTTCATAGGTAGCTATGAGTTGTGCTCGACTTGACGGCAATCAACAACAACAAGCAATATTAATTAATGAAAGTAAAATGTGAATGATTATATGAAAAACTTGTATGATTTGCAAAATCTTGATGAAAACAAAATTAAGATAAATTTTAAAAAACAAAGTATAATCACTTTTGAAAGGAGGTGTGGCATCCACTTCCGTAATAGCTTGCCTCCGGAAACCCTATGAACCTGGAGAGAGGATGAGAGACACCCAAGTGTAGAGGACTCTCCTTCATAGGGTCAGTATGAGTTGCCTGCGACTCGACGGCACTTAACAACAACAACAACATATTCATTTTTATTTCACATCAAATCCAGTCACAGACTGTGGAATATTTTGTACCAGTGTTCCTATCAATGTTAGTTTGTTTATGCTTAGAGAAATGGCTAACTCCAATTTTACAGATCCTCAATTATGAATTAGTTAATTGTTTTCTCTTTTATGTACTCATTGTTGCATATTTTCTGTCCCCCCTGTCCTTTTCCTTTCTCAGTCTACAAAACATATAATACATATAATGTGCTTCATACAATCATTCTTGTTAATTATGTTTTATAAAATCACCATTAAACTTCCATTCATTTATTGATGGGCACTTAGGTTACTTCCATGTCTTTGCTATTGTGAATAATGCAGCAATAAACGTGGGAATACATACATCTGTTTGAGTTGTGGCTTTGGTTTCTTTAGGATAAACTCTGATTTCCCAGTAGTGGAATTGCTGGGTCAAATGTTATTTCTATTTCCAAGTTTTACATAAAGCACCAATAAAATCTTGTAGTGCTTATGTGCTTAACCAAATCCAGTTTACTACCCACTGACTCTCTAATTCTGGCTGTTTTTCCTTTATACATCTCATTTAGTTCTTCCTCCTGTAGTGTCGTGTCGTCAAGGTCTACTCTTCAGCTCTCTCTTCACTAAATTTTAATGCTTACCTACCTCCTATAACTATCAAAGAGATAGAAACCCACCCATTCATTAGAATGTAGCCTAGCCTATGTTTATTGGCTAAGAATTTCTACTTCCTCTCTCCCTCCTTTTCCTGTAGGGGGAAATAATATTAGATATGAGAATCCTCACATGATTAAAATCTCAGGTAACGTACAATCAGAGGGAAAGTTCACTTGGTGTTAGGGAGACCAAGTAGAAATTATACTGGAAAGACCCAGTAGTTGAAAATAATACAGAAAATTGATAGAAAAGAGGGAGGAAAGATAAAATGGTTTTGAGGAAGAAAGGTAAAAAAAAAAAAAGTCTGATGAGTGCTTCAAGAGAATAATGCAGGCAGGACTGGTTAAGATAGGTAGCAGCAAGACCAGGACGGAGGCAGAGAGATGGCATGGAGGCTCACTCCTTCATACAGACAAAAGAGATGAGAGCCTGAAGTGAGGTACTGAGAAAATAGAATGGAACAATTTTAAAAGACACTGAAGAAAAATTCTAAAAGAGCAATTAGGTTTGAGGCTAAGAAAGATACACAGCAATTCTATTTCGATGTTGAACAAGGTTCTTACTTTTGTTAGCTGTGGTAAACCTCCTTACAGATTAGTATATGTTGAATCAAATGGCACTAGATGCCCTTTCTTTTCAGTTAAAATAGTGCTTCATTGCTTTGGAAGCTTGCCCTGAAATAATGGTTATTACTTTAGTCAGTGGTGCTGCAAAACCACTTTGTTCTCTGTAAAGAAATAAACAGAAAATAGTACTTGACTTTTTTTTGGGGGGAGGGTCACATAATTTAAAACAATATTCAGAGTCTGCACGCACAAAGTGGAAACAATGATAATCAAATGGCCAACATACTAAAGACCAAGTGAATTGTTTCTTAATAACTGCCACCAGCAGTACACTGTTGCTGTGTTAGCAATTAACTACAAAGCAAAGCTGGAAGCTGTGGTGGCATAGTCTTTATTCAGCTGTGCTCTTAACACAAAGGCATTATGTTTCCAGCAGTTCAAATCCACCAGAGACACCTCTGCAGAAAGATGTGCTGTCTTCCCGCATTATAATTTACAGCCTCAAAAACTTGATGGAAGATCACTATAAGTCAGAATTGACTTGATTTCAGTTGAGTCTAATAAACATTGGACTCAAAGGAGTAAGGAGCTCTGTTAGCATAATAATTAACTGTCTTAGCTGCTGACTGAAAGGTCAGCAAATCAAATCCACGTAGCTGCCCTGAAGGAGACAGAGAGGGCAGTACGTCTATAAACATTGGTAAGGAGCGATGCTGCCTACTCAGATGCACGCGGTTCAAATTCACTAGTTGTTTTGTGGGAGAAAGATGAACCGTCTTCTCCAGTGCAGTTTACTGCCTCTGAAAACCCACTGGAGAGTCAGCTATGAATTGGTTCTGGCCTAACTGGATATAGCAACAACAAAGGGTGATTCTACTGACATTTAGGGTTACTGTGAGTTGGAATTGACTCAGTGGCAATGGATTTGGTTTGATTTTGGAATGTTTGAGTTCCTTTGTCTGTGCAAAATGTCTTCTTTTTATGACTCTTATGTTTTGTTTTCTTTTGCTTCAGCTATTATTATTACTTTGCTTTAGAGGAGACTTCAGTGTAGTACTGCTTATTTTCATTTGATGTTACAGATTTGAAGAAGGAAAGGAAATCATAGAATAGATAAATGAGAGATTGCGGAAGAACTTTGTCTTAAACTTAATAAAATTATTATTGTTGTTGTTGCTGTTAGGTGCAGTACAAACTATAGCAACCCTGTGAACAATGGTTCTGAGCTTTGTCCTATCCTGTCTGTGCCTTCCTCATCATCTCTGTCATACTTGAGCCCATTGTTAGAGTCACTTAATCTATCCACCTCCCTAAGAATCTTCCTGTTTTTGCCTTTCGAAGGATGTCTTCCATTCCCCTCCAAGAGGGGTTAGGAGAACGAATCCTTCCTAATAACAGATCTATAACAAGTGAGATGAAACTTCACCATCCTTGTCTCCAAGGAGCACCCTGGTTGCACTTCTTCGAGGACTTTTTTGCTTGTTCTCTTTGTAGTCCATGGGCTATTCAGTATGCTTCTTAAACACCGCAGTTCAAAGGCACCCGTTCTTCTTCTGTCATCCATATTTATTGTCCACCTTTTAGATGCATAGCAAGCAATTGAAAAGACAACAGCTTGAATCACGTGCACCTCAGACTTTTAAATTGACAACATTCTTCTTAGTATCTTGGAGAGGTCCTTGACAACAAAGCTTCCCAATGCTTGAAGAAGAAGGCCTTCATAAGACTAAATCCATGGACTCAAATTTAGTAACAATTGGTGACAGGATGGCACCAAACTGGGTAGTGTTTTGCTCTATTGTACATAGGGTTTCTATGAGTTGGAAATGAGTTCACAGTACCTAACAATAAACAGCCATGGGAGATATATGAGAGACACACAAACAACAAAGCAGAGACTAAGCTTAGCTACTTAACCTGAACTGACTATGTCATTTACGGAGCCTGTTGTCATGTACTGTTAAGTTGCAACCAACCTCAGGTTGACTCTCTGGCAGATTTTCAGAGGCAGTTAATTACACAGAGGGAGATTGCCCATTCCGTAAAGCAGCTAGTATACTAAAATTGTTTGTCTTTGGAATTGCAATGCAGCTTCTTACCACTGGGCCACTAGAGTTCCCTTATGGAGCTGAGTGCCAGTGTTGTCGCTGGTGCCACAGCCTCCTCTCTCTTCTAAACCTGGCTTGAATCACTGGAAGTTTCCTGTTGATGCACTATTCTAATCTTCACAAGATTTTACTTGCCTGGTCTGATACCAATGTTGTTAGGAAATTTTAACATTCTATTGAGAATACCAGAAGAATGTCTATCTGTGTTTCATTGATTATGCAAAGGCATTTGACTGCGTGGATCATAACAAACT
>NW_006399806.1:1894590-1902392 GCF_000299155.1 Elephantulus edwardii
TGTCTAGGCAGCTGTCTTCTAAATTTTTAGCAGTCTGATGGACACATTCAGGACTGCATGTTTTTGTTGAAATATGTCAGTTGGTTACCATAATCCTGGGGCCTTATTTTTGCTAATGCCTTCTGTAGGAGTTAAGTTGACCAAGGCAGGAATTACCTGGGTTAAAAGAATGTAATTCAGGCAAAAGAACATTCTCCTCTAGGTGTGTTTGCTTACAATAAAAAAAAAATCACTCTGTTTTATGTATGTGTGTGTATATACATTCAAAACCTTGACTCTCCTGCTGACACTCTCATCTAATAAATATGCAGTTATGGAAATGGGGAAGGTCAATGAAAAACAAACACTTATCTATTGAGAAATCTCTCAATAAAAGCTATGAGGTTATACAAGTCAGGAGGACACTCAACCATGATTTCCTCTCCCTTCACCTCTTGACTAAAGTCCTGCGTAGTTCATTCCATTGCCAGTCACTTTCCTATTGGTCAGACAAGTGCAACATATAGTACCATGATGTGATTTGGGAGGAGCAGCGAGGGGATGAAAAGTGAAGCAATCCATACTTTTCATCTCAGTTAAGTTAGTGTCAGTTGGCACTGCCAAGTGGAGGTAATTATTCCTAAGAGGATTTTTGAAAATGAAGCACGGGCTAATTAAAGACCAGAGAATAAATATTAAAACTTTTCAACAGCTCTTAAAGGACATTCATCATGTGCCTCATGCTGTCATCTCGCTGCCACATGGGGCTGTCTCATCTTTGACCCTTAGATGGTGTTTGCCCTTCCCCTAGAACTCCAGCCAGAGACCACTGGTATTCTTTTTAACCATGGATTTCTCTTGCAATTAGTGTTTCTCTGACTGGTAATGTACTCTTTGACTTTCTTTTTCCACTGCTGTTGCAAGTAAATTATCTTCCCATCTTGTAGAGGGTGTGGATTAGTAACTTTTTAAAATCCAACCTTGCTAAAGTAAGTGGTCACTTATATAAGTAGCTCCTTAATGCTACAAATTGGCAGTACTAAAGAGTTAATATGCTTTTCTTTGAGAAGTTTGAAGTCATGTTTGTTGTTTGTGACATTCCTGGATGGAAGGATCTACTTATTCACAGCAACTCAGGATTCAACATCAATACTGGGGACCACTACTGCCAGGGGGCCTCCAAGAACTGAGACTGATAAGCAGTTGTAGGAATGGTTAGACCATTAGAAGGCAGTGTCCAGACCATCAAAAAGTAGGGTGCTATTGACTTTCAAGATCAGCCACAGCATTGGACTTTTACACTAGCAATAACAGGAGTGCTAGCAGAGGATTGTATTGCTCCTACTGATGGGATTCAACATCTCCCATCCTACTAGCTGAAATGTTGGTATTCTTATTGATGTGAAATGTTGGGTAATTAAGTTCTTAATTAATGTAAAAGTAGTTTTCTCAGTTCTAGCTTTCCTTTTAAGGTCTTTTCCCACTGAAAGTGTAAAATTAAAAGTGTAAACGTAAAAAATAGCTTTTAAAACCAAAACTCACACCTTGCAGCTTTGTGCAGAATTAAAAATAGTTGAATATTGCAGCCTTTTGTTTATATGTCTGGTGTGTCTAACAGCGGACACACACTAGACTCTGCAAATGAAGCATTAGACCTTCTTGGGACTGTGGCAGAAACAAAGGCACAGACCCACCATTTGCAATAGTATGGTGGCTAAAAAGTTATTGCTTTGATTTCTGCTATCTATTAACTTCATATTGATAACATTATGTTAATTGTTCAAAATTATGCCATTATGCTAACTCTTGAAGATATTTCTTTCTTACCAGAGTATTTATGTTCTCTAATTATTTACCTGCAAGAGAAAATATGAACCATAAATCTCCAAAAGTTTTAAGAACCAGAAATGTTGGTAAAATTTCTATAGGCTGTGTAGGTAATCGAGTGAAACCTGTGTGCTGTTCGAAGCCAAAGTATAAATTTACTAAAGATACCACTCCAAAGTACTGAAGAGCAAAGATGTCTGACTGGGGACTAAGGTGTGCCTGATCAAAGCCATAGTCTTTGCGGTTACTTGCTATGCATCAGAGAGCTGGACTATGACTAGTCATGACAGAAGGAGAATTGAGGAGAATTGATTTGAACTGTGGTGCTGTTGACTATACCATGTACTGCTAGGAGAACAAAGAGGTTCATCCTAGAGAGGGTGAAACCAGGCTTTTCCTTGGACGTAAGTATTCTGAAGCTTCATCTGACATACTTTGGACATTTTGCAAGGCAGGGCCGGTCCTTGAAGAAATACATTATACTTGGGATGGTGCAGGGACAGCCTAAAAGAGGAAGACCCTCGATGAGGGAGACAATGAGATTGGCACAGGACAGAGCAGAGTTTAGGACCGTTGTATATAGGATCACTATGAGTCACAGGCAACTCAATGGCACATAACAACAAACAGCATCTATAAGTGGTGAGGGAAATGTGAATCTTCGTCAGCACTGATTAAACAGTTGTAGAAGGTATGAGAAGTTTGTGTAAATCTGTGACTGAGTAGAAAAATAATAACAGTGGTATTTTTTTAGGAGAAAAAGTAGCCTCATCTTAAAGTAGAAGATCTATTTTTTTTTCCTCAGAAAGAGAGTGATTAGAAAGTAAGCATAAGAGATTAGAAAGTAAAAGTAAGTGAATAAAGTGTAAGAAAAGGTGAATAAAAAGAGAATTTTACTTTAATGAATTATTCTTCAGAATTTCTAAATAAGAAAATCAAGGCAAATTAACTTTACTCTTGAAACTTTAATCTTAATTCAAAATATTCTTTTTTAAAAATATACCCCAACAAGACAAAACAAGACAAACGGGACATGTCTTTACTACTACTGGTATCTGTATTAAAGCCCATTGTATAAAGCAAATAATATATTTCACATCATAAAGAACGTGTAAAAGAAAAACAAAGGGGAGAAATAGGGATTTTGCTGACCAAGACAAGAATTGTCTAAGTTAAAAAGAATGTAATCTAGAGAATGTATTCAGGGCAAAAGAAAAGCAGCTTTCGGCATATGTGTTTAAAAAATAAGAAAAATCACTCTATTTTATGCGGTGTGTGTGTGTGTGTGTGTGTGTGTGTGTGTGTGATCTGAACCCAGTCCTATCTTGTGCCATCTTCACACTTTCTGATACTCTAGAGCCCTTTGTGACAAACACCATGTCAACCTACGTGGTTGAGAGTCTTCCTTTCTGTTACTGACCGTCTACCCTTCCAAGCAACATCTCCCTCTCCAAGGAATAGCTACTACTAGCAACATGTCCAAAGTATGTGAGGCAAAGCCTCATCATTCTTGCCTCCAAAGAGGACTCTGGCTGCACCCTCTCCAAGACATATCTGTTCATTCTCTTGGCCATCCATGGGATGTTCAGTGCTCTTCTCCAACACCATAGCTCAAAGACATAAATTTCTTTTCCTGTCACCCTTATTCATTTGTCCAGCTCTTAGATGCATAGCAAGTAATTGGAAAGACTGTGGCCTGAATCAGACACACAGGCTTCAAACTGACATTACTACTCCTCAATAATTTGGAAAGCTCCCTAACTGAAGCATTTCCCAGAGCAATGTGTCTCCTTATTTCCTGCCTGATTGCTGGGATTTGTGATTTATTGACTATGAAAAGGCATTTGATTATGTGGATCATCACAAGTTGTGGCTGACAATGAGAACAGGAATCCCAGAACATTTGATTGTACTCATGCAGAATCTATACCTGGACTAGGAGACTATTGTGTGAACAGAGTAGGGAAGCACTTAATAGTTTAAAATTAAGAAGGGAGTGTGTCAAGGTTTTATTCTCTCTCCATACCTATTCAATCTGTATGGTGAGAAAGTTATCCGAGAAGCTAGACCCTATGAGAAATAATGTGGCATCAGGATTAGAGGGAGACTCATCAAGAATCTGCATTATGCCTGCTGAAAGTGAAGAGGACTTGAAGCAGTTGTTGCAGAAGATCAAGGAATGCAGCCTTCAGTATGGATTGCATCTCAGTGTCAGGAAAACAAAGATTCTTACAGCTGGACCGACACACAGCCTCATGATGGATGGAGAGGAAAAGGAAACGCATCAACAACTTCATCTTGCTTGGATCCACAGTTAACATCCTTAGTCCCAGCAGTCAGGAAGCATATAGAGTGATTCTATTCTATAAGGTCACAATGAGCTGGAATTGACCTGATTACAAAGAGGTTTTCACTATGAGCCAAACATGGTAGTGTTGTTGTTAATGATGCGTGCTGTGGAGTCAGAATTGACCCATAGCTGACCCTCCAGTGGATTTTCAGAGGCCCAGGAAATTACACAAGAGGTTATTACCCATCCTTCTCCTGTGGAGAAGTTGATGGACTCCAACCAAGTGCCTTTGGGATTGCAATGTAGTTTCTTACTACTGGGACACCAGAGCTTCTCATATATGTACAATTGAGTTGGAACCAACTCATAGCCACCCCTCCAGTGGCTTTTGTGAGACAATCAATCACACAAAGGTACATTGCCTATCCTGTGCAGAAGCTGGTGGATTCCAAGTTACATGCCTTTGGGATTGCAGCACAACTTCTCACCACTAGGCCAACAAAGCTGTTCAGTAAGATCTAAATAAATATTTTATCAAGTTAATAATTGAATAAACTAGATAATAACTAGACAAATAATATTAGTGGTGCTAGAAACTCTTAGGTTGTTGTTGGTTTTTTTTATGGTAAAAGTGAGCAAGCACAGTACTACCCTTCCTGGGTTTACAGTGTTGTTTTTGTTGTTGTTAAATGCCATTGAGTCATAGATGACTCATAGCAACCCTATGAACAAAAAACCCGAACCCTTGTATAACTTTCATCATTTCTCCATGTTCATAGAGTTTCTTGAGGCAAGCCATTTCAGAAGTGGATCTCACTGCTGCTTCCAAGCTTGTTTTAAGCAGGAAGCTCCACCAAACACTGTCCACCACGGGTAATCATTATCACATTTGACACTTCAATGTCACAGTGTTTAGAATCACAGCAACCATGAGCTACCTCTGTACAGCAAATGGACAGACCAGTGCTTTACCACATAGAAGAATGTTTGACCAAATACAGTTAAAACCAGGCCTGAGGGCCACAGGTTAAAATCACCCACCTCTGGCTTGGTAGTGAAAATAATTACAGAAAGAGGAAGGAAAAGTAAAATCAAGTTCACTAGTAAATTATAGGAAAAAGCAGATGAGTTATTACCATATAATGAGAATCTTTTGCAAGCAAGAAAAAGAGGCAGCTAAAAAAGAAAGGGACCTTCAAAGGGATGAGAATCAATGAGTGCTTGCTTTAATGACTTTGTCTAAGGGGCAGTACCTTAGTCTAAGGCATGTGCTCTCATGCACTACTGCTTAAAAAAGAAAAAAAATCCATTTCAGTATTGTAGATAGATATTCCTATTTTCAAAAGCTCAGAGAAAATGGCTTGAAATAGCATGAAATGACAATACAGACATGCCTTAACCTCCATGCTTCAATTTCCCTGACTGCAAATAGGGAGAATCATTATTAGAACAAAAATGAGAATTTCTATTTCCTTTATTGTGTCTTCGTGGGCTCTCTGGGTTTCTTATTAAATCACAGACAGTGAAACAAATTGCTTTCATCTCTTGAAGGGTTTGTTTCTTTCTTAAATGGTTTTGAACTTTTTATCTCCCTTTTTGAGAATTCATACAGAAGGAAATATTTTAAAAAAATAATGGCTGGCCAGAATAGAATAGTAAATATATTTGGCAAAGTTACTGATTGTCACTATGGTAACATTGAATGTGTTTGACATTTAGTCTTTTCCTTATTCTCTGTTGCTATAGTAATGAAACTATGAATTCTGATACCATTTGGAAATCTCATTAAAATTAAGCCCTTCTCACCTCTCAAAAGGGAAGGGAGGGCCAGTACTATCAAAGCACAGAATTCACTTGGATGCATGCTAGCACTAATATACTTTGCTGCACTGTAACTAAACTGGAAAGCGTATCTGGAAAAGTAGAGAAAGAAGAAGGAAAAAAAATTAGAAAGTGGAGCTAAGGGAAAACAAGTTTTGCTCATACAATAATCAACATTTAACCTTAAACATTTATAAAATAGCTTTGTTTTAATAGATGTTGATATTTACCAGGCAATATTAATGGACTGTTGTTGTTGTCATTAGGTGTTCTCAAATCAAGTATGACCCAAAGCGACCCTGTTAACAACAGATCTAAGCCCTGTCTGATACTGTACCATCCTCACAACTCCTGAAACATTAGAACTCATGTGGCAATCACTGTGTCAATTCACCTGATTGAAGATCTCCTTTCCTTGGCTGACCCTCTACCATTTCAAGCATCATGTCCTTCTCCTAGGAATAGCCCCTCCTCCTAGCAACATGCCTGAAGTATGTGAGGCTTCATCATCCCTGCTTACAGAGAGCACTTTAGCTGCACCCTTTCCAAGACATTTGTTTGTTCTTTTGACAGTCCACTGGAAATTCACTGCTCTTCTCCAACACCACAGCTTAAAGGCAACACTTCTTCTGTCATTCATATTCATTGTCCAGCTCTCAGATAAGAGTAATCAGAAAGTAATCAGAAAGACCATGGACTGAATCAGATACACCTTAATTCTCAAACTGACATCATTATTCCTCAATAATATGGAAAGGTCCCTAATTGTAGAGTTTCCAAGTGTGAATCAAGGTCACATACTTTCACTACAGCTATTTAACATGTATACTAAAACAAACAAAAAAATCTAAGAAGATGGACTACACTGAGAAGAACATAGCACCAGGATGAAGCTCAAATACTATGACCTTCACTATGGTACACCTCAGTGTAAAAGAAAAATCCAATAAGCAACAACATGGTAAACAAAGAAAAGACTAAGTTGTCCAGAATTTTATTTAAACTGTATTTTAAACAAACTGCCAGGAATAAGAAAGCAGGAAAGAAAAAAGGTATTATATTGAGTAAACGTGCTGTAAAGAATTTCTTTAAAATGCAAAAGAATAAGAAAATCACTTTGAGGACTAAGGTGCACCTGATTTTTTCAACTATCTCATATGCAGGTGAAAGTTGGACAATGAAGATGGAAGATTGGAAGAATTTATGACTTTGCATTGTGGTGTTGGAGAAAATTATTGAATATACTATGAACTCACAAAAGAACAAACAAATCTTGTCTTGGGCAAAGGGCAACTAAAGTGCTAATTAAAAGTGAGTATTATGACACTTGATTTGATATATCTTGGACATTATAATAATGGGCTACAATGTCAGGCTAAAGAGTTATTAAAGAAAGAGTTATTAAACTTATTTTTCAATTTGTCAAAGGCAGGAATTATAATTATTGATGCAGCTTCTTAAATTATTCAAGTAACAGAAACTAGCAGCTAGAGAAACACATCATGCTTATTAAGAAAGAGAGTGAAAAAGAGAAAAATCTTCAATAAGCTGGACTGACCCACTATCTGCAACAGTAGAGATGGTGAGATCAAACAGGATCAGCTAGGTTTCCTTCTAGTCTACGTAGGAGTTACTATGTGACACAGACAATGTGATGGCACTCAACAACAACAAACTTCATACTGTGTATAAATGTTGTTGTTGTTGTTGTTGTTGTTATGTGCCGTTGAGTCGCCTGCAACTCATAGCGACCCTATGTCAACAGCCCTAAACTCCGCTCTGTCCTGTGCCAGTCGCACTGTCTCTGACACTCCCATCCCAATTATCCCAGTCACTGAATCAATCCACCTCATAGAGGGCCTTCCTCTCCTGTGCTGTCCCTCCA
>NW_006399806.1:1905017-1932120 GCF_000299155.1 Elephantulus edwardii
ATTTCCATACTTGAAAACTCAACCTCCTTTGCCGTTTCTGTTATCTAAATGTGTTCTGTGTATAAATAAGATCTGTTATTTCTTTTTTTCTCTATACAGATCATTTGTGTGCAAAGTGTGAAAAAAGCCTTGAACAATATGTTGTGGTGGCATTGTTGTTGTTAGGTGCCATCGAGTCAAGTACAACTCCTAGTGACCTCATGAACAAAAGATCTGTAACCTGTTCTATCCTGTGCCATCTTCACACTTCACATTATATAGTTATACAAATGTAAATGGTGTCTAGAGTTTGCCTACACAAATTGAGTTTGTTGCACAGTTTGTCATTTTTTAGAGGATAGAGATAGGATTCTTAGTAAGTTTTCTTGAGTCCTTGAAAACAGAAGCAATACTTATAAATGCTTTTCTGAAAAGACAGGTGGGATGCTGGAAAAAAAAATGCCGAGTAAAGTATTTTACAAGATTTTGGTAGAGATCCATCACTCTTCTCTCAGTTTGTCATTTTATTGTGACTGGTATGTTCCTGAGATGCTTGGTTCTATGACATTGATGTTTTCAGCAGCAGTATGGTCACCCAAAGCGGACAATTTCAGCAGAAGATCTAGACTAAGGCAGTTTATGAAGCAAAACACCCACCTCTGAAATGATTGTCCAGTAAAAATCTTAGGAGAAACAGCAGGACACTGTCTGATATAGAGCCAGAATCGAACCTATCATGTTAGAAGGCACTCAAATATAACAGGAAAAGCAACCTTCTCAAAATAAATTCTACCTGGTAACATGGATAGAGTAAAAGAGTCCAGATTACAATGTTGATGTCAACTCAAAATGAGGAGAAACAGCTGCAAAAATGCATTAAGAGTCTGAGTATAGAATGTAAGAAGTGAACTGAGGAAAACAAAAATATATCAAAATTAAATGCATAAAATTAATGTCCTTAGCATTATTAAGGTCCAATGGACTGGTATTAGCTACTTGGAACCAAACAATAATATGGCCTAGTAGTTGAGAATGGGAATCCCAGAACAATTGATTGTGCTTAGGTAAAACCTATACTTGGACTAGGAAGAAGTCATCAGAACAGAGCAAGGAAGCTGCATGCTTCAAAATCAGGAAAGGAGTGGTCAGGGATGCCTCCAATCTCTATGACTTTTCAACCTATATGTAGAACAAATCATTTGGGAAGCTGGACTTTATGAGGATGAATGTGGCATCATGATTGGAAGAAGACTCATCTACAACCTACATTATGCAGATGATGACCTTGCTTGCAGAAACTGAAGAGGACCTGAAATGTTAGCTGCAGAAGGTCAAAGACTATCGTCTTCAGTATGGATTGAAGCTCAATATAAAGAACACAAAGATTCTCACCACTAGGCCAATTGTCTACACCATGATAGATGGAGAAGAGAGTGAGGTTGTTAACAATTTCAGTTCACGTTAATCCATAGTAAACAGTCTTGGCACTATGTTGTTAATGTTAGGTGCCGTCGAGTCAAGTACGACTCATAGCAGCCCTATGAACAACAACAACAACAACAACAACAATCCAAACCCAATCCTGTTCTGTGCCATCCTCACACTTCCTGATACACAAGAGCCCATTGCAGCAATTGCTGTGTCAATCCATCTAGTTGAGGGTCTTCCTCTCCTTCGCTGACCCTCCACACTTCCCAACATCATGGCCCTTTCCAAGGAATAGTCCCTCCTAACAACATGTCCAATGTACGTGAGGCAAATCCTCATCATTATTGCCTTTAAAGAGTACTCTGGTGTCACCATCCTCAAGACATATCTCTTCATTCTCTTGGTCAGTTCTTTTCTCCAACACCACACCACAAAGACATCAATTCTTTTACTGTCATCCTTATTCATTGTACAGGTCTTGGATGCATAGCTAGTAATTAGGTAGACTTTGGCCTGAATTGGACACACCTTAGTGCTCAACCTGACATCAGTACACCTTAAAAATTTGGAAAAGGTAAGTGTTATTTACTCTTGGTTCTAGCAGTTAAGACATCAAAAGAATAATTGCTCTGGGGAAAGCTGCTGTCAGAAACCAACTCAAGGTGGATGATGGACCTAGGACTAAAGCCAAGGACTATAATCTTCATTAAAGGAAAAAAAGCTTGGAAGAATGCTAGAAGTCCTAATTCACAACATAAAAAGTCTTCCAAGTATCCTGAAAAACCTACAACCAGGAGAAGATAAAATAGATGAATGGGACCTTCTAACCCTATGCACATCCAAAAACTTCTCAAAGAGGGTATAAAGGGAAGCCACAGACTGGGAAAATGTATTTGGTAATGACAGATCAGAAAGGGACTTATAACAAAGGGGGGGAGGGGGGAGGGGGGAGAAGGGTTCAACAATGAATGAATGGAATTCCAAAATCTCTGTAGATGTTCATTGAAATGAAAAATAAACAAACTAAATTTAAAAAAAAAAGAAAGAAAGGGACTTATATCCAGAATTTATAAAATACTTGAGCACCACAATAAGATAAAGGTAAATAATCCAATAGAAAAATGAGCACAGGATATGAACTGAAACTTTACCAAAGAAGACACTCAGATGCCTAATAAGCACCTGAAGAAATGTTCAAAATCCCTAGATCAAAGAAAGGGAGATGCAAATCAAAACAACTATGTGATATCATCTCTCCCCAGTCAGAATAGCAAAATAGAACAGCAAGCAACAAATGCTGGCAAGGTTGTGGAGAAACTGGAACCCTTATTCACTGTTGGTGGGAGTGTAAAATGGTGCAACCACTGTGGAAGGTGGTATGGCGCTTTCTCAAAAAGTTGCAAATAGAGATACCATTCGACCAAGCAATTCCACTACTGGGAATATACCCCAAAGAGACCATAACTGACATCCAAGCAGATATATGCATACTCATGTTTATTGTGGCCTTGTTCACAATAGCAAGGAGTTGGAAACAACCTAAGTGTCCATCAACAAACAAATAGATAGAGAAGCTGTGCTATAATTCATACAGTGGAATACTATGCTGCATGGAAAAACAAGGTACTCATGCAATATTATTAAAAAATTGGTGACCCTGGAGGACATTATGCAGAGCGAAGTATCTCAGTCACAATAAGACAAATACTGCATGGTGCCACTATTGTAAAACAGGACTGACCTCGGGATTGGCGGGGGTGGGGGGGGAGACTGAGAGAACAGCAGAGTTCAGAGATGTTGTACTAGGGTTGCTATGAGTCACAGACAACACGATGGCACATAACAACAACAACAACAATGTTGGGAATGACACATTGAAGAAGAATGACACCAAAATGACAATCCTATCAACGACAGGATAATGTCCATAAATGTAGAAAGGGCTATTATTAGTTAATAGGACTATTATTCAATCACTAATACTGAAGGTAAAGAAATGGGATGATTTCTGCCAAATTCTAGAACTTGAAATTGAGCAAACATGTAAAAAAATGCACTAATAATAACCAGTGTTTAGAACAGAAAGCTTGAAATAAAGGTGAAGGGGATGCTTGGTGATTGGAAAATACAGTCTTGGTGATACAGATGAGGCTGCTAGTCTCATGATAGAATTTTGTACAATCAGGGAGTTATTAACTGGATATGCCTCTGAAAATAGAAATGCCAATATTAAATATGAACCACATAGGAAGAAATACACAGGAATAAAAACTACAAAAGCAGTGGAAAGAGATGTTTGGAGAAGCTCAGTATCATTTGTCAGACAAATTGGGGCTGTATGTGAAACAGACAAATATTTTCCTCTATTAAATACAGGAGCGGAGGAAAATTAGAGCTAATCTGCAAAAGTCAAAATACCATCTTGGCTGTGTCCCAACTAAATTTAGGGATCATCTATATGAAGAATAGATTTGATGCAATGAACACTGATGACTGAAAAACAAAAGTGCTGTGGAATGACATCAAGTAAAAGTAAAAGGTCATTAAATGGACGGGAAATAAAGACCAAAATTTCATTATATAAAGTTCACATTTAAGTGTGTGTCCTTTTATCTAATGATCTTATTTTGGAGGGACACCTTAGAAGTGGAAGTAGAGTGGATGAAAAGGACTGCTTTCTTCAGATAGACTTTATGCCAGACACAGCTGGTGAGAAGCAGAGGGAAATTTTTCCAGATCAAAACCAATACAAAGCAAAAAACCAGTTATGTAGACCAAGTAAGGCCTAAGGCCATTTTCAAATCTAGGAACTGAAAGAATTGGGATAAGGAGGGAGTGAGAGAGATACTGATGAGCAATGAAGTCAAAAGGAAAGGGATCCTATCTTTATCTTTTTAACACTGTAAAGAGTTTATATTTTTAAACCAATGTTTTAAAGATGTTCATAGATGTACAGATAGTTTTTACATTTGATGCTGGCCTGCAGACAGGCTGGGACAGAATAAGGCTCTCAATTTCTCTTTACCATTTTACACTCCATTCTTTAGATTCCATTAAAGAACTTGAGTGGACAAGATGAGTTTCATTGATAAAATCTGCTGTCAAAAACCTCTCCAGAGTGCTAACGAGCAGTAATGTCAGTGTAGAGACTAAGGTATGTGTGATTTAGGCCGTGGTTTTCACAATTACTTACTATACATTGGAGAGCTGGACAACAACTAAGGAGGATAAAAGAGGAATTGATGCCTTTGAGTTGTAGTGCTGGAGAAGAATATTGAACAGACCATGGATTGGCAAGAGAATAAAAGGTATTCCTGGAGAGGGTGAAACCTGGTTATAAAGAGGCAAGGATTTTGAAGCTCTGTCTCATATACTTGGGGCATGTTGCCAGAAAAGGCTAATCCTTGGGAAGGACTTTATGGGAAGAATGGAGGGTCTGTGCTGGAAAGGAAAACCCTGGATGAGCTGGACTGAGACAGTGACTGTGGCAATGAGTTCAGATGTGTCAGAGACAGTGAGGTTGGCTTAGGATAGGACAGCGTTCAGAACTATCGTTTATAGGGTCCTTATGAATCATAGTGGACTCAAGAGCACGTAACAACAACAAAACTTTAATAAGTTCATTTTGTTTAGAAGAATGGTGTACAGTAGGACAGACAGGACTGCCTCTGGGAGGTCATTTGGAAATTGCTGATGGAATTTAGGTGAGTTAATCTCTAGAGGTCTGGAAAAGAGGCATGGAAGACATGACAGCTTTGGTCCTAAGAAGTCATTCAGTCAAGGACACTGTCAAAGGAATGGTGGGAGGTCAAATTTGGTCACAGTTGGGTAAGTGAAAGGTGATCCTGGGCTGCAGCTTAGGACAAATCAAGGCTCCCAATTTCTCCTTAGCATTTTGACAGGTCACTGGTGAAAGTCAAGGACTGTAGACTTGGGAGATGTTACTGCTTATGCCCCAATCAGGCGAACCAGCGCTGCAAGCCCACCTCTAGCAGCCAATCCTTAACTAGAATCTACTTGACGGACAGACCCGCGCACCAAATATTGGGGGCGGAGAGGGATGCCACGAATCACGAGGGGGCGGAATTCCAGGGCACTAACCCGGAACCGGTTTGGGACTCGATTCCCATTGTGAGGCGGCCTGGGGTGGTTCTTGGCTAGATGGCTAGACTCTTTAACCCAATCGTAGAATCGTCTCAGCCGAGCGGCAGCCGCTTCACCCAATAAGTAAAGGAGAGGGGCGAGCGAAGTTAGTGGGCGGGGAATAAACGAAGCATCTTTTTCTCCTCCCTCCTCCTCTTGGAGGCTCTGGTGCAGAGGTGCAGCCGGGGTCGCAGGTGGGTGGTCTTTGCGCGGCGAGGCCGCCGGTGAGGTGGTGGCGGGAAGCACTGGCTCGGAGGGTGGCGGGTGCCCTCGCAGCGGAATGGGGGTGGCGAGGTCAGTGGCCAGTGGCAGCCCGGTCGTGGCCCCCTCGGCCCTGGCGCCGCGGTGTAGCGGTACCCCTGCACCCCGAGACCTCGCACTTCTGAGCAGGGAGCAAGGGCCCAAGAGCTAAAGGAAGCCTGCAGGAGTTTCTGAGCGCGCAATTTAAACTCTTGATATCCTTTCCTGAGTGGGATTCTCCTTCCAGTTTGGTCTCCGCTCGCTCCTGCTTTAGCCGTATGGGCAGGTGCACGTTTGCAGCCTTGGAGGCCTCCCAGGGAGTCCAGGTTTCTTTGATTCTTAAGGGTGACTAGTGCTGAGCGGTCCGAAAGCAGGCAGCTGGAGATGGAGAGGTTCTCTTTGGTTTTCAGGGGGATAACGGACGACCTTAAGTAAACTTTAGTGATTTACCTATCACAAGTTTTTTGGGGAAAGTATATGCATCCTATTTGCCAGTGAAGTGATTTTTTTTTTTTTTTTAAGCCATAAAAACCCAAGCCCAACCCGCTCTGGTCCAGCCTGTTCTGCCTCTGGCGACACTCCATCGGATTTCGGAGGCTGTTAATTACTATGGCTGTAGATTGTGCATCTCGGCTGGCCGCGCAGCTGTTGAATTCGAACCACCAACCTTTTTAGTTAGCTGCTCACTTAACTACCACCAGAGCTCCTTTATAGGAGCATTGTGGGATGAGGAGAGAAGTCAGCTTGTTGTGTTTTTTTTTCCTTCTCTTTCCCCCATTCTTATGTGGGGATGTTTTTAGATCGTGCCACTTTCTTCTTGAACATCTTCATGAATTTACGTGTCAGTCTATCTGCCTGTGCTAGAATGTATGCCTCGCTTTTTAAGACCTTTTAATTTAATGTTATAGTATATCTAGAAACTTGATTCTGATTTTTGAGAAAAGTAGCCTAGTAATATGACAGTGTATTTGTGAGAATGATGGTACGTTATCTTCACAAGAGTTATGTAAGAGAACCATTGCTATTTGTAACCGTTAAGAAATGCCTGTTATTGCTGTTATGTATCTTGGAGTCTCAGGCTACCCATAGCAGACCCTCCAGCACCTTTTCAGAGGCTGTAAATGATACTGGAGGAGCTTTCTCACCTTCTCTCCATAGCAAAGTATGACTAGAGGTGGGATTTCAGGAGAATGGCTGTTGTCTGTGATTGGGGAGGTAAAGACTATGACTTTTTAGCAGTTGCAGCCTTTGACTTTCCTCCTGTAAAGATCCTAGAGACAACCAGTATAAGAGAGATCTTTACATTATGTAGTGATTGTATTTCCAGGACCAAATATAGTGCCTGGTACAGAGTAGGGACTTGGTAAATTAATATTTGTGGAATAAATTATCGAGGCAGAAAACAGAAGCATGTGTTCTGTGGTAAAAAGAATGTAAAGATAGAGATTGAAAGGAAAACATACCTGGAAATTGCTTCAGTCCCTGTGAGTGTAGCTACAGAATTCAACAACTTCCAAGATGCATTGATGTTTACAGTTTCTTGAACTTGGGTAGATGCCAAGATTTCAGTGGGAGATTTTCACACAAGCCATGGCTGACTGGGAATCTCGGATGTATCTCAGTTTCGGTCTTAGCAGGTTACATAGTTCATTAGCTTAGTATAGTTAGGGTCAAAAGGATACCACTTAATAAGCCAAGTGTGGAGCTATTGTGAAATAAATAGGCCGTGCAAATAACAAGTGCTGCTAGGATCATAGAATGTTGTTGACTTGGTCTCATTTTTAGTAGGATCATGGTTTCATTAAATATACAATAATCTGTTCAAAAAGCAGAAAAATCTAATGATGAGTACCTAGAAAATCTAATAATGAATTCTGTTGACAACTACAGTCATAGTTGAACACATATTTACATATGTATGCATATTTCTGTATCTACCCTTATTTGCTGGACAAAATCCAAATAAAATGCGAACTACTCAACTACCTTAGATTTCTCCTTTTGAACATCAAAAGGACATTTCTTGTTGCATATGTTCATATATACTTGCATAATCATCTAAGAAATATTTGCTTAATGTCTAGCTGACTCGAAAATACTAGAAACACTTGTACTAGAAAATAAGTTTGAATAATCTTTAGTTTACTGTCTCCATTTTCGTTTTTAATGTGGGTGGTGGTGTTTTTTTAATGACTCTATGCTATTTTGTTATTAGGTGTCATCGAGTCACCGCCACCACACACAGCCTGTATATACAACAAGATGCTGGAAAGCTTGCACAGTCCTGTGTAATTCTCACAGTCTCTGCTGTGCTTCAACACATTACATCATTCCATCTCATTGAAGGTCTTCGATTCATCTATGTGTATTTCAGATTTGTACTAAATTTTAAATAATTTGATAGCAGGAGTAATAATCATGTTTGGTTCTATATAGCTCCTGGTATAAGTCATATACACACACATTCCCCTTCCAGATTTTGTTAGGCTGCATTGGTTTTAGCATTTACACAGGGTTGAAGTAGTAAGTGCTAAGCCATATTTGTGCTTAACGGCGCATTTATTACTTTACCAGCTTTGATTTCTTAGCTTAATTTGTAAATTGTGATAAATATTTCTTTTTATAGATCTGTATGGAATCAATATAATTTAAGTGTAAATACTAATAGCATTAATGTTTTCTATTTATGGAAGCATATAATTGCAGTTACTTGCCCCATTGACTTGACTGTTAACAAAAAGGTCTGTGATTCAATCCTACTAGTGATTCTATGGGACAATAAAGCCCTTTAAAAGGGCTCCTGTAAAGATTGTTGTTGTATACCCTCAAGTTGAAACTGACTCCTAGCTGACCATCCAGTTGGTTTTTGAGGCAGTGAATCACATGGGAGGAGGTTGCCCATCTTCCTCCTGTAGAAGAGCTGGGGTATTTGGACCGTACACCCATGGTGGACACTGTTTTGTGGGTCTCCCAAATTAAAACATGTTTGGAAGCAGGAGTGGCATCCACTTCCGAAATAGCTTGCCTCCATAAACTCTGTGAACTTAGAGAAAAGATGTTTTTCGTGTTCAAGGCTTTCTTACGTAGAGTCGCTATGAGTCGTCGTCTACGACTCAACACTCAACACAACAATGTGATGTTGTTATGTTGTTGTTGTCGTTTGCGACTCATAGTGATCTTATATACAAGAGCTCTAAACGCTGTTCTATCCTGTGCCAACCTAGCCATCTCAAACACACTTTTTCCACTGCTTGAGTCACAGAATCGATCCATTTCATCTAAAGTCTTCCTCTCATTCGCCACCCCTCCACTCTGCCAAACATGATGTCCCTCTCCAAGGACCAGACCAGACCCTCCTTGCAACATGCCCAAAGTATGTCAGACAAAGCTTCAGAACCCTTGACTCAAAGGAGCATTCCGGCTTCACCTTCTCCAGGACAAACCTGTTTGTTCTCCTAGCAGTCCATGGTATATTCAACACTTCTCCAGCACCATAGCTCAAAGGCATCAATTCTCTTTCTATCAACTCTATTCACTGTCCAACTATCTGATGCATAGGACGTAATTATGAAGACAATAGCCCAGATCAGGCGCACCTTAGTTTCCAGCCTGACATCGTTGTTCTTCAGTATTCTTGAGAGGTCCCTCACAGGTGAGTTTCCCAATGCACTTCATCTCTTGATTTCCTGGCTGCTGTTACCAAGAGTGTTGACTGTGGAGCCAAGTAAACTAAAACTGTTAACTATCTGAATCTCTTCACCATCCATACTGATGCTGCCAGTTGGCCCAGTGATGAGAATCTTTGTTTTCTTGATGTTGAGCTTCAGTCCATATAGGAGGCTGCAGTCCTTGACCTTCTGCAGCAAGCGCTTCAGGACCTCCTCAGTTTCAGCAAGCAGGGTTGTGTCATCTGCATAACTCAGGTTGTTGATGACTCTTCCACCAATCCTGATGCCACATTCCTCTTCCTACAGCCCAGCGTCTCAGATGATCTGTTCTGCATACAGATTGAAAAGGTATGGAGACAAAATACATCCCTGACAGATCCCTTTCTTGATTTTGAACCATCTAGTGTCTTCCTGCTCTGTTCTGACCACTGCCTCTTTGTCCAAGTATAGGTTTCACATAAGCACAATCAAATGTTCTGGGATTCCCATTCTTCTCAAAGTCAGCCACAGCTTGTTGTGTTCCACACAGTCAAAAGCCTTTGCATAGTCAATGAAGCACAAATAGACATTCTTCTGGTCCTCTTTGCTTTCTGCCATGATCCATCTTACATTAGCTATACCACGACCTCTTCTAAATCCAGCCTGTACATCTGGCAGTTCTCTGTTGTCATATTGTTCCAAACGTTTTTGGATAATTTTCAGCAGAATCTTGCTTGCATGTGATATTAATGATATTGTTCGATAATTTCCGCACTCTGTTGGGTCACCTTTCTTTGGAATGGGAACAAATATTAATCTTTCCAAGTCATTTGGCCAATTGGCTGTCCTCCAGATTTCTTGGCACATATTAGCACATCCAGGGCAGTGTCTGTATATTGAAATATGTCAATTGGTATGCCGTCAACTCCTGGAGACTTGTTTTTTGCCAATTCCTTTATAGCAATTTGAACTTCCTCCTTCGTCACCATAGGCTCTTGCTCATATGTCATTTCATGAAATTCTTCTGTGTCAGCCAATTCCTTCTGTTACAGTGACTCTGTGTATTCCTTCCATCTTCTCTTGATACTTCCTGGATCATTTAACATTCTATCCAAAGTATCCTTAAGTATTGCCACTGTGATACTATTACCTAATTAATGCAAAATAATTATTTAATAAATTAATGTCTCTTTTTCAAAATGCCTTTTGCAGTTGATTTATACAAAACAAGATCTAAACAAAATGCTGTGTTTGATTAATATGTCTGTTAAGTTTTTAGTGGTTTCCCCCCATCTATGAGTGTAACATTCATTATCATCTCCTACTTTTTACCATCACATTTAATGAAGAAACTGGATCATTTGTCCTGTACAGTTTCCTTTATTCTGGCTAATATTTTAGTGGTTTCATCTCTCTATCTCCCATCATATTTTCTGTATACAAGTAGTTAAATCTAAATATTTACTTAAATTTGAATTTTTTTAATCATAGAGATGCCATATAGATATATATTTTCTTTTTTTTTTCACATCAGGGGACAAATTTGTGCTGATGTTAACTTTTGATAATGTTGCTTTTTGACCCATCTCTTCCACTTAAAGGCAAAGTTCTCATTAAAATTTATTATGATAGTTTTAGCAATCACTGATAATTAGTTTCTAGCATCATCATTTCTTCGACATAGAATTTTCTATAGCAGAATTGTTCTCAATGATGATGTTAACTAGTCTTAATTTATTCAGGAGAGGCAAGATGAATACTAGTTGTTGTTACCAATTTACCAATTTTCACTATAATGCTAAGTGTATCCGCTTTTAAGGATAATGAGTGAGGTTTTTAATTTTTTTTTTCCATAGGGCTTATTTATTTGCCTTTCAATCCATTACTGTCAGCTTCTGGACACAACTTGTAACGTGTTGGCCAGTTGGAAGACTTTGATATAATTCCTTTATGCTGATACAAGTTGGCCTAGATTTATTTCACTTCTTTTTTGCTTCAGGCCTGAAATGAAGTCTTTGTTTAAGGAGCTTGATTCCTTTTAAGGGACCTGACATTTGTAGTGATCTATGACACTCATCAGTTTGTCGTTACTGGGCATTCAAATGGTGAGAAAAACAAGGTTTGTTTTAAAGGAAAAGTGAAATGAACCATGTTCTTGATAATATTTCCAACATTAAAAATAACAATTTTGAAAAATTGGGTTTTTTTCTTTCCACTTAACACACAAAATTTTGTTTATTAACATTGGGAGTGCTGGTGGTTTAGTGGTAAGGAACTGCCTGCCAAGCCAAAGGCACATGATTCGACTCCACCGGCTGCTTTGTGAGAGATGGATTGGCAGTCTCCTCTCATGTGATTTACTGCCTCTGAAAATTCTTTAGAGGCTGAGGTGTGAGTTGGTTCCTACTTGACAGTATACAACTACAACGACGTTATGTTAACATTGCTTGTTTGATTTAGCCTATAATGCTTTTATACAGTTTTTTGAAAATAACTGTCACTATTGTTTTATTGGCAATTGCTTTATTTATTGAAAATATCTGCCAGTATTATTTTATCAATAAACTGTTCCTGAAATTTTTATTTTTTTCTTTGCTGTTGTTTTTGTTCTTAGGATTCATCCTATTAAAGTTGTGTAGTCAAAATACTGGCTGTTTTAAAATTATCTTGTGACTTTTAATTCTGGTTTATATTACCAACTTTGTATAACTGCTTAACTTGTTTCTATTGTTAAATTTTAGGGATTGCTCTTCTCCCCTTTAGATTGACTTTTTCAGATTTTTGTTAAAGCATTTGATATAGTCCCAAAGTTAAGTTATAATGCAAAGTACACTGAATGGAGTCTGGCTTCCTAAGCCCCTCTCTTGTGTTTCTCCTTCCCTCATAAATAATCATTTTGGTTGCTCTTTAGTCCATTGTCCTCCACATCTTCAGAAAATAACCATACCTGTTGCTGTTTCATTGATTCTGACTCTTAATAATCTCATTGGTTAATAGTCTCATGGGTAAAACCGCATCCTATAGTGTTTTCGGTTGATGGGATCTTTCAGAAGTAGATCATTAGCCTCCTTTTTCCCTGGTGCCTCTGCTTAGATTCAGACCACCAGTCATTTTGGTTAGTAACCAAGCACTTAACATTAAGTTAACCATCCAGGGACTCCATTTGTGTAATTGATAATTTCAAATCTTTATAGCATCTTTATAATGTAACATTACCTTTATTTTACAAATGAAAATGTTAATGTGTACCAAGTACTATATAATAACAGTATAAAACTAGGAAGTGACAGAGCTTCAGCATTCTGACTTCACAATCCATGATCATCACACTATTCTGTGCTTGATGATGGATGAATTTATCAATATTTTTGTGTATATTGTAATGCTAGAGAATGACATTAAAACATAAGTGCAGTTAGTCTATACCTAGTACCAGATTGAAAATGCTGTAGAGCATTATATGCTCTGCTTTAGTGAATTTTTATTTTATTGTTAAGTGTCACTTGGAAAACTTTTAAAGGTCTTTCCTTTGTTTTTGTATGCTTTGTACTTTTTTGTGTGTATGTGAAATTGAGAATGCTTTTTTGAGATTGCACTTTCTGCTCCTTTCTATTTTTATTTCTCTGACCTCCATTTCCACAGAATTTGACAGTTCAAGAGATGACCATTCCACACAAGTGATTAGAAACAAAAGGATTTGGCAATGATCACATTTTTGGGATTGCTGTTGGATACATAAGACCATCAGTGGAATAAATATTGATGAGAAATTGAAAAGAAAAAAGTGTTTAGAAAATAAAAGATATTTTGCTAGTTATGCTTCAGAGTAGGGAATTAATATCCATTTTTAATCCTAAGAAGACTCAAACCCTGCTAGACAAGATTAATGCTTTCCCTGATTAATGGCTCAAGTTTTGCTTCAATGCAAGATAGGTTTATATGGTAAATAATCAGGGAAACATTTTTCACACTAACACAATTTTAAATTGCCAGACATTAGTATTTGAGAAATTTAGCTCATTTCTGCCAGTTAGAAACTGATAGATGCCCCTTTAGCAGGTTTTCTGAGTCTGTTAAGTCACACGGGAGGAGATTGCCCATCTTTCTCCAGCAGAGCAGCTGGTAGATTTGAATCATTCTTTGAGTTGACAGTCCAGCTCCCTACCCACTAGGTCACCAGTTACTCCTACGTGACCTCTAATTGGAAGCATCTCATGATAGCTAAACCCTCCAGTGAGTTTTCAAAGACTGTCAGTCTCACAGGAGGACATTGCCGTTCCGCCCCCCCCCCCCCCCCAAATCAACCAGTAGCTTTGATCTGAGTATTTTTGGGTTGGCAACACAATTCCTTACCTCTAAGCTAATAAAGCTCCCTAAATACTTGAGAAGAAACTAGTAAAATGTAAACAGAACTGAAGGAAGCTTTAAGAAGTAATTTGTTTCTGTATACAGAACTTAATCTAAACTTTCAACATAGATAAGATGTCCTTTTGAAAATATTTCCCTTAAAAAAAAATCTCCAAAAGTAGCAGAACACTTCTAAGGTTTGGTTATAGAAATCTTGTATTTAGTTTCCACAATTTAGAGTAAAGTGGAAGGGAGCAAATGGTGTTTAGAGCCTGTATTTAAGTCTAGTCATTTAACTTGCTGTGGAACATTGTAGAAACTGACTGCTTTGGACCTTATTTTATAAATGACATTGCTAGTACCTCCCATTCAGTTCTCTGGTAGGATTTAAAGGCAAGACTGGGAACTTGGTGGATATTTAGTGGCCTTGGTGCTGGTAAGATGTATGCATGGTGATACACTGATAGGATTGCACTGGACCTTAGCTGTCTCATCTACACTCCTGTTTTGTCGCATGAAGTCAGCCCTGTAGCTGTGATCAGGAGATTAATTTATAGTTAGGAAATATGGTTAATGTGTATATATCTCTTACTTTTTGTGATCCCTTGTTTTCCATTTCTTAGTTTTAACTTTAACTTCTTTCCCACTTTTGTGTTCAGTTGACCTACATTTATAAAGACACGTTTGCTACTGGTCATGGGGACAGTTCAGTGGATGCTTTCTTTTTCTGTTTCTAGGAGGAAAGAGACTCCTTAACTTCCTCAGTACTTGTTCATGCATCCTCATTCTCCAGCTTCTTTCTGCTAAGATATGCTTTGGATCCCATCAATCAGATGAACTGTGTAATAATGAATTCAAGGTGTGACTCATTTATTGGTGTGGATCTAGCACAGTGGTTCCCAAATTTTAGCAATCACTGGACATGAAAACCCACTGGAGGGTCAGCTGTGGGTTGGTTCCAACTTGACAGTAAATAACAAACAAACTTACCTGTAGGGAAGTCTGGTGACTTAGTGGTAAAAAGTTGAAACTTCCAACCTAAAGGAACATGGTTCAAATCCATATGATACTTCATGGGGGAAAGATGAGCAGTCTCCTCCTATATGATTTACTGCCTCTGAAAATCCACTGGAGGACTGCTGAGTCTATTCTGACCCAACAGTACACAACAACAACAACGGACTTACCTGGAGAGTTTATTGACTATATCATCTGAGGCCTGCTTAGAGTTCCTGGGGTTTTTTTTTTTTTGTTCTAGAATAGGACCTGAAAAGTTTGCCTTTTAAGTAAGTTTCAGTAATATTTCCTCTGATGATCTGACAACATGAGAGTCTTCTGGAAATGGAACAAAATATTGTGACACATCCAAAATAAATTGTTACAAGAGGATCTCCCCAACAGAGAAATTGATACTAAAATTTTGCCGCATGAGAATTTTTAAACTCAATTTCAGGGATGTCTGTTTATAATTACTTGTATGTGTATGATCTCAAGCATACAGTTAAAATGACCCAGAGCTTTACCAAGCATTGCTGACAAATTCTTCAAAGATAGACAAAAGAAGCTGCTAGAAACAAACAATCCATCCAGTCTTGTTTGGGACTTTTATCATTAGGCACACACCGTGAAGTGTGTACTAGTTTTCAGAAGATGAGGTATCTCCCTACCCTTCTTTTAAAAAATAATTAATGTCTTTTTCTTTAATAGTAAGATAATTATGGAGAAAATTCTTAACCAATGTTACATTATTTGTTTTATTTATTTTTTTAAATTATTTTTTATACATTGTACTGTCAAATCAGATCTGACAGGTACAGGAGGAGATTGTCCCTCCTTCTCCAGCAGAGCATCTGGTCGATTTGAACCAGGCACATCTGGGATTACAGTACAACTTCTTGCCACTAGGCCACCAGAGCTCCCTTTATTTGTTTTATTTTTACAGTATTTTTACTATTTCATGAAATTTCATTTAAAACTTAAGATTTCTCTTTTAACCTAAGAGTGGGTTTTAATTTGTGATGTAGTGAAACTTAGGCAGTTATTTCTTTGATCATACTGTTGTGATGTTGAGTTGGAACCAACCCATGGCTGACCCTTCAGTGGGTGTTCAGAATTGCCCATCCTGCTCCCACAGAGCAGCTGATGGATTCAAACCACGGCTCTTTGGGATTATAGCGCAGCTTCTTACCACTAGGCCACTAGAGCTCCCTTGTCTCAAATTTATTTTCACATTTTCTAATCCAGTCCAACTTTTTCTGGGCTCCTTAAATCTTTTCTACAGAATTCTGAGTTTATTTCTTTTTATTTTTCTTGCATATCAAATCAGTAATCTTTTTAGTCAAATTGATTCAGTCATATTCTTCACGAAATAGTCATAGAGTGCCTACTATGTGTCAGAAACTCTTAGGGTTGATCACCTTTCCTGCCCTTGGAAAATTTACAGTGAAGTTGGAAAGAGCCAAATTTGTAACCATCACTTAGCACTGATAGAATATCAAGACTAGAAAAAGTACTATAGTCCCGCCAGTGGAGTCCACTGTCTTACATGGAAAGGCTTCACGAAGGCAGAGGTGCTTAAACTGCAGATGAGGATGAGGAGCCACTAAGTAGTCCACGTCGAAGGCCTGAATAGGGAAAGAACTGACCAATGACGGGTAACTGAAAGAAGATTGATTAGTTGGAATAAAGAGGGTAAATTGGATAGTTAGGAAAGAACTGGAGAAGTGGGGAGGGACTGGACAATCTTCTGGGACATTTGAGTAGTTCTCTCTGTATTTAAAGAACCCATGTGGCACCATGTGTTAACCATTGGACCACTAACCATAATGCCAGTGTTTCAAACTCGCCAGTCTGTCCAGGGGAGGAAGGTGAGACTTTGCTTCTGTAGCAGTTTCCAGCTACAGAAACTTTATGGGCCCATTCTACTGCATGTTACAAGACTGCTGTGAGTATGAATTAGCTGAGAGTCAGTATGGGATTTTTCACAGGAATGATAATGAGCTAATGAAAAGGGCTAAGTTTGGGGAGAAAGGGAAAGCAGCAGATTTGACCAAGCCAAAGTAGCAGTGCAGTTGGTCATTGTGAATCCTGGCTCTTGGGAAGCATTCCAGCAACCATCCAGGTGAGAGAAGGTGAAAGCTTATACTGTATGGGTGCCATAGAGATGAAGGAGTGGACAGATCACATTGAGAGACAGTGTTCTGGGTTCGTTTGGTGTCTTTTTGAAATTTTGTATATTGCTTATTGAGGTAAAAGATGTAATAGAAGTTACAAGTGGATTGATATACTCTTTTTTTCCCCTTCTCCTTTCTTTTTAGGATTATCCAGTCTGTGCTATTCAAGGAAGATATGACAGTGATTTTAAACGAAGTGCCAACAAGGGATTATCTGTGATTTTTGTACTTTTTTGCCTTCATCACATTCCTTTCACATCTTTTCTTATCTCCATAACTGTGGTTAAGTTGGAAGAATGAAGCAGTTGAAAAGAAAAAGGAAAAGCAATTTCAGTGTTCAAGAAACTCAGACCCTCTTGAAAGAAATTACTAAGAGAAAAGAAGTGATTTTTTCCAAACAGCTCAATACAACAATTAATGTGATGAAACGGATGGCGTGGGAGGAGATTGCCCAGTGTGTGAATGCCGTAGGCGAAGGAGAACAGCGGACAGGGACGGAGGTGAAAAGGCGGTACCTTGACTGGCGAGCCCTCATGAAGAGGAAGAGAATGAAGGCCAACATCAAGCTCGTTGGCTCTGGCTTTCCTCTCCCCACATCGGATTTAGATGACTCGCTCACTGAAGAGATAGATGAAAAGATTGGATTCCGAAATGATTCCAACTTTGATTGGCAAAATGTGGCTGATTTCAGGGATGCAGGTGGATCCTTAACCGAGGTCAAAGTGGAAGAGGAAGAGAGAGATCCACAAAGTCCTGAAGTCAGTACTCTGTGTGTGTGTGTTGGGGGGGAGGATGTGATTTTCATTTGAAAGTTTGCAGGTCATTAGTTTTCATTCAGTCATTCATATCTATTTTGTTTTATAAATTAACTATAATTGCTATGTCATTACAGTGTCTCATCAGGCCCTTTTTGTACTGTCAGTGCCTTTTCTTAAATGTCCTGAGTCTGCTATGATCCACTTAGTTGTTTTGTACCATTGAGTCAGAACCCATTGATAGCTGACTCTGGCAAGTTTTCAGAGGCCGTAAATCACATGAGAGGAGGTTGCCCATCTTTCGACTGGTGGATTTGAACCACATGCCTTTGGAATTGCAGCACAGCTTCTTGTCAGTAGGCCACCAGAGCTCCCTCCTACAGTGTCTTTTCCCTTTAAAAAGTGTTAAACTCAGGACCTTCTTTTATTCTTCCATTCTGATAATGGTAGCACAAATTCAACACTTAGAGAAAAGTTCCCCAATTCTCATGTTGGCTTAAAGGTAGTACAGAATTAAGTTATTCTACTTTTTTTTTTTTTACTACCATCGGGCCTTTTAGTCTTAGTTAAATCTAATTATTTTATTGTACTACTGACACAAGAGAAAATTATTTTCTAAAATTCCAGTGTGTACTCAATCTACCCGAGCTTTTCAGAAGCCTTAGGAAATGCTAACCATGAAATAAAAATACTGAAGATGATTTTCCCTCTTTTATTTCAGTTTGAGATTGAGGAGGAAGAAGAAATGCTGTCCTCAGTCATTCCAGATTCCAGGAGGGAAAATGAGCTTCCGGATTTCCCCCACATCGACGAGTTTTTCACCCTGAACTCCACGCCGTCTCGCTCGTACGACGAGTCCCATTTGCTCGTCAACATAGAGAAGCAGAAGCTGGAGCTGGAGAAGCGACGGCTGGACATCGAGGCGGAAAGGCTGCAGGTGGAGAAGGAGCGGCTGCAGATCGAGAAGGAGCGGCTGCGGCACCTGGACCTGGAGCACGAGCGGCTCCAGCTGGAGAAGGAGCGACTGCAGATCGAGCGGGAGAAACTGCGCCTGCAGATCGTGAGCTCCGAGAAGCCCTCCCTGGACGGCGACCTCGGCCCCGGGGAGAAAGCCATCCTCCAGCCGCAGGACATAGAAACTGAGAAGCTGAAACTCGAAAGAGAACGCTTGCAACTAGAAAAGGATAGGCTGCAGTTTTTGAAGTTTGAATCGGAGAAACTGCAGATTGAGAAGGAACGCTTGCAAGTCGAGAAAGAGAGACTTCGAATCCAAAAGGAGGGGCACCTGCAGTGACTTTACAGGGTTCGGTTAGTCAGTGTTCGCAGTTCATAGGTTTTCCTCTCATCTGGCAGTCAAGGTGATTGCAAGATTATGGTTTTTTTTTGTTTGTTTTTTTTCCCCCCCCTAAATAATGTCAGTGTTTTCAGTAGGGAAAATAATGTTTGTATGTGAATAATGTATGCCTAGGTAGTATATGTAAAAGCTTCTATGTCCGCTGCATAAACCAAATAGAAACTATTGTCCTGTACTTTCACTTAGTAACATTACATAGTCTTGTATAATCCGTGCACTCAAGAGTTTGCACTCACGTCTGTATAAAATTAATTGTAGTCCAGTGGTTCTCAACCAGGGTTGATTTTTGTGCTCGAGGAAAAATTTGGAATGTCTAGAGGCAGTGTGACACACGGAAGCAGGGTTGCTGTTGCCACCATCCATGGAGTCGGGGCCAGGGGATGCTGGACTTCTTGTAAAAGCACAGGTTAACCCCCCTTCCCCCAGCAAAGACTGCAGCCAGACTGCAGGGTTGGGAGGTTGGGAAACCGTTACCTAGCCTGGTGGTGCATCTCTAGAACTTTGGTTTATAGCCTCAGAGTATTTAAAACCTAACAGATTTATGTGGTTAGGTATTTAAATCGCCAAAACACTTTAATTATAAGATATTATGATAGAGAATATTGAATATAAGAAGTGATGACAATTATAGATATTTTATACTCTGATTTCCAGCTACAAATAGACCTCTGAGATTTAGGAAAAAAAACTGGGAACATCGGAGATTGCTCTGCCATGAGTCACTTTGAAAAGTAGCCTATTCATCTAGCTATTGGTGGTTTATAAGCATAATTTTAAATGATGCTTTCTTTGAGTCCGCTGTCTTTATTTCATATTAAAAATGAAATTGCCATTTCAACCTTGTATTAAGTGCGTAGTTGAAGCTGGTAAAAAATTGTACCAGTATAAAAATGATACCTATAGTCCATGAGCTTGAACCCAATGAATGAGTATTTGATTTTTAAAATTAATAATAAGAGTTGTCTTAGTGTGGGGTGGGAGTTAGGGGGCTGTGTGTGCGCACGGAGGATGTCCTCTGCATCAAACAGTAATGATGAAATAATGATTATAGTGTGTTTTGAATGGGCAATAGCACGCATCACACGCTGTTTGATGCAATCTGTAGAATAGTTCTTGAGACTAGAATCTATTGCTATTTAATGTTAGGCCCAGAGAAGTGGCCTCATAGTGTATTTCATTTTGGGTTTGCCCTTTTCTAAGGAGCAAAGTTTGTGTACTCAGTCTCTGTTTGACTGAGAACCCAGGGGCTGGCTTGGCCTGGTGGTTTACAGTCAGTCCCCTGAAGGTGCTTTTCCCACAATCATGATTTAGTGGTCTAGAGACAATGGATAAGCGACCCTAGAGCTAACACATTCTCATCCTAAATCCAAGAGTGAAGTCTTTCGTTCATTTCTATAACTTTTGTGACCACAAAATTAATTTCAAAAGAATGACGAGAGGAATAGAATTACTAGACTATGCTCAAACTCCATGAACTCACAATCTTTTAAGACGGTAAATTGACTCACGGGGTTTCATAGCTTGTAAAGGGGATCAGGCTTCCTCAGCTTTCTCCTGAGAACAAACCAGTTTCTTCGCCTGCCCATCACCAAGGCTTCCATTCTCTAGCTCACTCAGTCGCTCATTGCCATGGAGTAGGAACCATTTCATAGCCGACCAAGGCTGTAAATCACATGGGAAGAGATATTCATCTCAGAGTCACAGAAGGATTCCAGTCACAAGAAAATGGGTTAGCAACAACTCAGTACAGAGTCGATCACTACTAGAGTTCTGGTTCACTAGATCGGTGGTCCTCAGAATGTGGTTTTCAGAGCAATAGCATCAGAAAAATCCTTAGGTCCTACCCTAAACCTATAGATCAAATTTGAGACAGGGCCCAGCAGTTTATTTTTTTATGTTTTTAACCATTAAAAAGAGTTTGATGTACACTAAAGTTTGAGAATTCTTGCACTAGATCACTTTGTGTTTTCAGATTTCTAGGCCTGTCACATAGCTTTAATACATTTCTTGAGTGGGTAGGTAGCTGCCTTCTACATGTGTTCCTTTTTAATTTAAGAATGGCTTGAAATCATTATGTGATATTTGGAAATAAATAGACAAAAAGTATACACTTCTGCATAGTTATCCTGACTTTGAAATAGTGCTATTTTTTTATAACTGAAATAAATGCTACTGTAGAAATAAATTTGTCTACACTAAATGAAAGTTTATCAATTAAAGTGATGTTCAGTCCTGTTAGGTCTGAGATGATCAAACTTGGGAAAGAGAGAAACCTTTCTCAGGATGTGTCGCGGCAATGGGCCTGACGTGGATTTACATTTTACTTGCTCCTAAAAATAGCCCTTGAGCTAAGTCATGTCACGTCTACTTTCAAAAGAAAGCAACCTCGTGGATTTAATGATGATCGGTGTTACCTGCAAAGACTCATAGTGGTCTTGAACCTTGGTCTATTCTGCACCGCCCTCACCATCTCTAATACCCTGGAGCTAATCAATGTGTCATTCCATCTGGTTGAAGGTCTTCCTCCCTTTCTCCAACCTTCCACTTTTCCAAGGACTGGCTCCTCCCAACAACATGCTTATTTTTATAATTTGTTCTGATGTTACTAGCATGGAGCTCTGGTGGGCCTAGTGGCAAGAAGCTGCACTGCAATCCCAAAGGCACGCAGTTTGAGGCCACCAGTTGCTCCACAGGAGAAAGATGGGCAATCTCCTCCCATGCAATTAACTGCCTCTGAAAATCCACCAGAGAGCCAGCTGTGGGTCGGTTCCAACTCTATGGTACACAACAATATTACTAGCTGATTGGTTAGAAGAAGAGTCAATATTGTCCCAAATGCTTGACCTGCTGTATATGTCCATGATTGCCTACATCAGCAGCTCCTCCTTTGTTCTATTCCCTCGTTCATTGATGTGGGTTTGGTGGTTCACTAGAATGTCTCCCTAAGACTCAGACACATCAGGGGAATGATGCGTATGACTGTGCAGGCTGGTTTGCAGAAACTGGTGAGTGATGGGTCAGGATCCTGTGGACTGTCAACTGTGGCACTGCTGGATGATGACTGTGGGTGATGAAGGCTGGTGGTGCAGAGACTTGGTGAGCAATGGACTAGGATCCTGTAGCCCGTCAGTTGAGACACTGGGTGATGAAGGCTGGAGACTTTGTCCCAGGTAGGCATTCCACAACAGAAAAAAGCCTAGTGCTGAGGCTTCATGAGCCTGTGAAACCTGAGGTGGGGTTGGGCGGGGGGCTTTAATCCCATTCTAGTTCAAGTGGCTCTGAAGGAATTGCAAAAAACAAGGCTCCAAGAGTTGACAGCATACCAATTAAAATTTCAACAAACTGACGCTGCCCTGGATGTGCTCAGTAAGTTGTGCCAAGAAATATTGAGAACATCCAGTTGGCCAACTGACTTGGAAAGATCAATATTTTTCCCATTCCAAAGAAAGGTGACCCAACAGAGTGCAGAAATTATCAAACAATATCATTAATATCACATGCAAGTAAGATTCTGCTGCAAATTATCCAAAAACAATTGGAGCAATATGTCAACAAAGAACTGCCAGATGTGCAGGCTGAATTTAGAAGAGGTCATGGTACTAGAGATATTATAGCTAATATTAGATGGATCTTGGCAGAAAGAGTACCATGGGAATGTCCATCTGTGCTTCATTGAATATGCAAAGGCTTTTGACTGTGTGGATCACAGCAAGCTGTGGCTGACTCTGAGAAGATTGGGAATCCCAGAACATTTGATTGTGCTTGTGTGAAACGTACATTTGGACCAAGAGGAAGTCATCAGAACAGAGCAAGGAGACACTACATGGTTCAAAGTCAAGAAGGGGGTCCGTCAGGGATATATTCTGTCTCCATACCTTTTCAGACTGTATGCAGAACAGATCATCTGAAACGCTGGGCTGTATGAGGAGGAATGTGGCATCAGGATTGGTGGAAGAGGCATCAACAACCTGCGTTATGCAGATGACACAACCCTGCTTGCTGAAACTGAGGAGAACCTGAAGCACTTGCTGCAGAAGGTCAAGGACTGCAGCCTTCAATATGGATTGAAGCTCAACATCAAGAAAACAAAGATTCTCACCACTGGGCCAATTGGCAGCATCCGTATGAGTGGTGAAGAGATTGAGATAGTTAACAGTTTTAGTTTACTTGGCTCCACAGACAACACTCTTGGTAACAGCAGCCAGGAAATCAAGAGACTAATTGCACTGGGAAAGTTGGCTATGAGGGACGTCTCAAGAGTACTGAAGAACAGCGATATCAGACTGGAGACTAAGGTGTGCCTGATCTGGGCTATGTAGTCTTCACAATTACGTGAAGAGAGTTGGACAGTGAATAGGATTGATAGAAAGAGAATTGATGCCTTTGAGTTGTGCTGGAGAAGATTGTTGAATATACCATGGACTGCTAGGTGAACAGTTTTGTCCTGGAGAAGATGAAGCTTGAATGCTCCTTGGAGTCAAGGATTCTGAAGCTTCGTCTGACATACTTTGGGCATGTTGCAAGCAGGGACTGACTGGTCATTGGTGAGGGACAACATGTTTGGGAGAGTGGAGGGATGGTGTAGGCAAGGAGGACCCTCGATGAGATGGATCGATTCTCTGATTGGGGTGGTGGGAATGAGTGTCGGAGACAGCGAGGTTGGCACAGGATACAAGAGCGATTAGAGCTTTTGTACATAGGGTCTCTATGAGTTGCAAGCGACTCGATGGCATTTAACAACTACAACAACAATCTTCTCTTCTTAGTACAATGATTACTTCAGCACAAAACAAGAAGTAAACTAAAACTGAATGATGAACCTTTGACATTCAGAATGCTCAAATATGTGAGATGGGAGTTTGGCCATCTTTACCTCTAGAAGTGAGGATGAATAACAGAAGAACTTTGTTGGATTTAATAATTAGATTTTTGACAAAAATTATGCCAATACTTACTTTTTAAAAAAAAATGAGATCATTTATATTTGCCATATTTTAATTTTGTTTATTGTGATCTTAACAAAAATTTACAGAAAAGTTAGATATTCATTCATTGTTGCATATTTTTCTTCTTTCCCTCTCCCCCCCCAGTTTTTTTAATGTATTCATTGTTGTACAGTTTCTCCCTTCCCCCATTCCCATACCCCAATCCACTTTGCAATTCACCTCTGATTCTGGATAGTTATCATACACTGACCTGATGTGTGTGTGTGTGTGTGTGTGTGAGAGAGAGAGAGAGAAATGTGTATTTAGAATTATCCATCTGGACTCAGTTTAGATGATCACAATTTTGTCAGCAATTTCCGAAGCATCATAGTCAGGAGCAAGTCAAACAGGTCTTCTCTACATCAGGCCTAATCAAGGTGTTGACCTTGACCACATCAATGTCATAGAGCTTCTTTACAGCTTGTTTGATTTGGTGCTTGTTGACCTTGACGTTCACAATGAACACAAGTGTGTTGTTATTGCTTATATTCATGGCTAACTCAGTGGTCAGAGGAAACTTGATGGCAGAGTGGTCAAGCTTGTTTCTCCTGGGAGTGCTCTTTCAGGGATATTTGGGCTGCCTTTTCAGTCTCAGTGTCTTAGGCTGCCGGAAGCTGAGTGACATATGGATATTCTTGGTTTTTTTGTTGGTTTGTTTTTTGTTGTTTTTTTTTTTGTGTGGCTGTGGATGCCCTTCAGGTCTGCCTTTGCGGCCTTTAACATCTTTGCTTTGGCTTCAGTTTTGCAAGGGGCAAGGGTTGTTAAATGCTATTTAGTCAAATACAATTCATAGTGATCCTATGAAAAATAGGTCAGAACTCCATCCTATCCTGTGCCATCATTATCCTAGATACACTTGAGTCCATTGCTGCAGCCACTGTATCAGTCCTTCTAATTGAAGGTCTTTGTCTCCTTTGCTGGCCCTCCACCTTTCCAACCATGATGTCCCTCTCCAAGGAATAGCCTCTGCTAAGACTATGTTTCAAGATATGTGAGACAAAGCTTCATCATTTTTGCTTCCAAAGAACATTCTGGTTGCACTTTCTCCAAGACAGATTTGTTCTTCTGGAAGTGCATGGAATATTCAGCACTCTTCTACAACACCACTACTCAATACCTACTTCTTGAAAGTAGGAACTAAATACACACACACACACACACACACACACACACACACACACACACAACATTTGGCTGGGTTACTTCACTCCACTCCAGTGATTGCCAACTCAAAGTTACCCATGTGTTGAGAGTAGAACTGTAAGCCATGGGATTTTCAGTTGCTGATTTTATGGAAGGACATTGCCAGGTTTGTCTTCTGAGATACCTCTACATGGACTTGAACTTTTAGTCTTTTTTCACAGCCAGAAGGCATTGCCATTTGCACCATCTGTTATGGAGTCAGTTATTGAGGTGGGACTGACCCTAAGAAGCTGACCCTCCAGTGGGTTTTCAGAGGCAGTAAATCACGTAGGAGGAGATTACCCATCCTTTACTTATGGAGCATGTGATGGATTTGAACCTTGTGCCTTTGGGTTCGAAAGGCCACCTGAGCTTACTTGGAAAATGTTAATGGTGACAAGTGTCCCAAAGTGACGCTAAGGGTGTCTTGAGCCTAGACTCAGGACTGGACTCCATCACTTCTTCCATATCTTACTGACCAAATCACAGAGTCAGAAGGGGTGGGGAATAGAGTCCATTTGGTGTAACAAACCAAAAACTGTTTGGTAAAGTGTAGGGACACAAACAGGATTCAGACATTGCAACCATTTTTCTGTTTAATCTACCACACTTAAATTCTGCTTTGCATGATTGCACCAGTGATCTTAATGTTGCATCTGGTTTAACAATTGTATCATGCAAAAATGACCTGATAGGGACATTAAATTCTGTGGCTACCCCAGTCACAGAAAAACACTTTCTTTACCTTTTTCAATAAATGTTAATTTAGAAAAAGAAAGATGCCATAAATTTTATAGGAAAAAATGTTCTCTCATCCTTTTTCTTCTAAATTAAACACTTTAGCCTTTGCAAGTGAATTCTTCACATAGTTTCATTTTACACTTGTGTGCTCATGTTATATTCCTTTGCTTCTTCCCCTTTTCATTTTTCTATCTCTTCATATTTGGTCTCCTCTCTGAACATAAAAGCAGATCATCATGCTTCCAAAATATTTGAAAAGCTGCATTTTCTTACCTAACTGTCCTTACCTTTTTTAATAGTTTTGAACTCAGCATGCTTTCACTGGATTGCTTTGCATTTGCTTTAACACACAACTTCTTCAAAAGTAAATTTATTTTTTAAAAACTTAATTTTTAATTTGTATTAGCACTCTAATCACTAGAGAATTTTGATACTGCAGTGGTTAAACGCTCTGTGGTCAACCAAAATGTCTATGGTTCAAACCTACCATTTGTTCTATGTAAAAAAGATATGACAGTCAGCTTCCAAAAAGATTAGACTTAAGAATTCCAAGGAACAGTTCTCTGTTTTACAAGTGAGAATAAGATAGTTTTGGTTTTCTAGTAACGATATCCCGATGTTATACTTCTAAGTCACTCTAAATATGAAAATCTTATTTCCTTTTTCAAGATCTGACTTATATCTGTTTTGATCCATTCATAGTGTTGTTGTTAAGTGCCATAGAGTCATAGATGACCCATAGCCACCCTATGAACAAAAGTCTTGAAAGCAAAACTTTCATCTTTTCTCTAAATTTATAGAGTTTTCAGAAGCAAGCTTTTTAAAAGGTAGTTTCTGCTTCTGCTTCCAAGCCTATTTTATTCAGGATATTTAAAAAAAACAGGCCTGGGGACATTTGGCCTGAAGGCCCTAAAGCCTTTTTAAAAGCAAGGACAAATCCCATCAGCTCACAGCCTATTGTGAGCAAGAGATAGTCCTAGTCTCAACCTGAAACCAGAGAACACACCTTCACAGAATCCCGCTGTTCTGCTCATCTTTCCAACCTGGAAATAACCCCAGACAGGCATTCAAAAGCCTTTTTATTTTTTTTATAATTATTAAATTTTATTAGTTTTAATGAACATTTACA
>NW_006399806.1:1933108-1933944 GCF_000299155.1 Elephantulus edwardii
AATGCAGCATAGTATTCCATTGTGCGAATATACCACAGCTTCTCTAGCCATTCGTTTGTTGATGGGCACTTAGGTTGTTTCCAACTCCTTGCTATCAAATCAGCTCACAGCCTATTGTTAGCAAAAGCCACTCCCTAGTCTCAACTCCAAACCAGAAAACACCCCTTTGCAAAATCTGGCCATTCCGCTCATCTTTCCAACCTGGAAATAGCTCCAGACTGGCAACCAAAAGCCTTTTTAAGGTGAGGCCAAATGCCACCAGCTCACAGCCTCTTGTGAGCAAGAGGCACTCCCTAGTTTCAACCCCAAACCAGACAGAAATGACAGTGTTTTTACCCAGTATCTTCACATGAATGTTGTCTGTCAAAATATCACTTTACTAACCTATACTCAGACCTGGAAGCAGTCCTCAGAATAGAGCAAGGAAACACAGCATGGTTCTAAATCAGGAAAGGTGTGCATCACGCATTCTGTTTCTATACCTTTTCAATCTATATGCAGAACAGATCATTTGGAAGGCTGGGTTTTATGAGGAGGAATGTGATATCAGAATTAGAGGAAGACTCAACAACTAGCAGATGACACAACCTTGCTTGCTGAAACTGAGAAGGACCTGAAAAACTTGCTGTAGAATGTCAAGAACTGTAATTTTCAATATGGATTGAAGCTCAAACATCAAGAAGACATTCTCACCAATGGGCCAATTGGCAGCATCACTCCATGAGTGTAGATTCATTGTCACCAAGTGAGATAAGAATAGCTGTAGGGACTAAAACCAAGGACTATAAACTTCATTAAAGAAAAGCTTGGAAGAACTCTAGTAGTCTTATCCAGAA
>NW_006399806.1:1934994-1957998 GCF_000299155.1 Elephantulus edwardii
AAAAAAAAAAAAAAAGAAGGAAACTGTGCAACAGTTAATGATTGGAGATCCAAGTTCTTTATAAACTTCATCAAAATCTCAATAAAATTTTTTTTAAAAAGTAAAAAAATAGAATAGCTGTAGGTAGTATATATCAACTAACTAGGCTAGTGGTGGTGGCATATCAGCAGTAAGATATTTTAGTCTTGAACTCAGAAAATATTTATGTACTGGAGAGAAGATCATTTTAAGAAAAATTCAAAACCAGAATACAAAGAAAAGGAAGAAAGTGGATATGATTACATTTCTATAAACATCTCTTTAGGGAACCCTATTGGCCTAGTATTAAGAACCTCAACTGCAATCCCAAAGGCACAAGGTTAAAATACACCAGATGTGAAGGAAAATGATGAGCAGATTTTCTCAATGCAATTAATCTTTTGATTTACTGACTGTTGGTGTTAAAAGTGTTGATTGTGAATGCGAACAAGCTATAATTGAAAACAACCTCAATTTCTTCCTCACCTATTATGGTGCTGCTAATTGGCCCAGTGGTGAAGATAATTTCTTTTTGATGTTAAGCTTTAATCCATTTTGAAGACTACAATCCTAGACCTTTTGCAGCAAATCCTTTAGATCTTAGCATTTTTGATACCACATTAGCTAATGTAGCTTCAGAGTTGACTTTATCTGTTATGTTCAGAGGATTCTATACTTCATGTATAGTGAAAAAGTAACATTGCCTTTCCAATCTTGGGCTTGCATTTTATGATGAATTGCAAATTACAGCCTTTCTGTGCCTAATAAAGTAGAATTAGGGTGGAGATGTATCTTGAATCTTCACCTTGTAGTTCTTTTTATGTGCTGAGTCAGAACTGACACATAGCTGACCCTCCAGCAGGTTTTCAGAGGCTGTAAGTCTTATAGGAGGAGATTGCCTATCTTTCAAACTGCCTGTCTTTGAGTTGGAAGTACAATTCCTTACCCATTAGGCCACCAGAGCTCTCCTGAGCTATAAGAAGGTATAATCCAAATTGCCACTGAGAGCTCTCTTGTGGATATGGTTTATAGTCCTGAGATTATGTAGATGAATGCTCTTGGAATGTTTGATCCTTTTTCACCCTCGACACTGCATCTAACGTCAACCAGCTGCTTCTTATTCACCAGCTTGGCAACCATTGGTGCATTGGCATGTACCAGCCACTTTTAAGCTACAACTGCCTGCAGCTGTCTTACAAACAAGCCTGATTCATGAATTATGGATCCCAAAGACAAAGACAGAACTGAGAGGGCTCAGGGTGGGGTTGAGAGGAATTGTTGAAGTTAGAGATGATAGAGTGTTATAGTAGTTTTGTAGAGTTGATAATTTTTAACCTCTGCCTCATAGCAACTAGTTTTGTACTAATCCCTCGGAAAAAATTATTTGTGCAGCCTGGATGATGATTTTGCTTGTTTTTAACTGCCTTTATTCTGTGGAACCAAATACTTTTGCTAAACTACATTAAATTTAAATGTTCAAAAATTACTTGTGGTGCTAAACTTACAGTGTTTTCTCCAGAATGGAATTCAGAGAAAGTACCTCATTTTGCTAATGTTACATTCAAAATTTGGTTTCTATTATATTATTCTTTACTATAAGAATTATAAGTCCTTTTAAAGTGAGGAGGATCTGAGGCATTTGCTGCAGAAGGTCAAGGATTGCAGCCTTCAATATGAATTGAAGCTCAATATCAAGAAAACAAAGATTTTCACCCCTGGGTCCATTGGCAGCATCATGATAGACAGAGAAGAGATTGAGAATGTTTATAGTTTCAGTTTGATTAGCTCCACAATCAATCAACCCTCTTGGTACCAGCAGCCAAGAAATCAAAAGACAAATTGCATTGGAAAAATCTGCTATCAGGGCTATGTATCAGAGAGCTAGACGACTAAGGATGATAGAAGAAGGATCAATGCCTTCGAGTTGTGGTGCTGGAGAAGAATCTTGACCATACCAAGGACTGTTAAGAACAAACAGGTCTGTCCTGTAGAGGGTTGAGACCAGGCTGTTCCTTGGAGGCAAGGATTTTGAAGCTCTATCTGACACATTTTGAGCTTGTTGCCAGGAGGGGGCAGATCTTGGAGCAGGACATCATGCTTGGAAGGGTGGAGGGGCAGCACAAGTCAGGAAGACCCTGGATGAGATGAATTGACTCAGTGATGAGGGTAATGAGGATAGGTGTGTTGGTGACAATGAAATTGGTTCAAGATCGAGCAGGATTCAGAGCTGTTGTATATAGGTCACTATGAGTTGCAAATAAGTGACTTGATGGCACAATACAACAAATTTACTTTGAGGGAACTCTGGTGGAATAGTGTGAGGGTGGTATACTGCTAACCCAAAGGAAATAGCTTTGTGGCATTTTTAATCCACCAATATCTCTGAGGGAAATATAAGCACAATCTGCCCGTGTGATTTACAATCACAGACTATCAATGGAGGGTTAGTGGAGTTGATTCTGACTGAGAGAGATAAACTTTATTCAATAATCTACTGTGAAACGTAAACAAAAGATGATTTTAGAAGTCTGGCTAAGAAAATAAAAACCTTTACTGGATTATTTAGTTATGACAATTTTTCTGGCCAAACGAATTATTCCCCAGTTAAGTCCAATTACAAAGAGTATCTTATCTGGTCAGAAAATCCATCAGGTCATCTTATTCCTTCTTTAGCTATTCTTCACTTTCTCTCTCTATCTCTCTTTTTCTTTTTGTTTTGGCTTTTAATCAATCTTTAACACACCTTTTGATTTATATTATTAGTTACAATACCCACAATGTCTGAGAATCCATTTATTCTATAGTTCCTTTCCCTGTTTTAATAAGTATTTATTATCTATTCTGCTTTTCCTTCCTCCTTGTCCCTGGTAAACATATTATAATTATCCTGTATGTAAACCTTTCCTTAAATTTGAATAGTAGTGGTCTTATATAATATTTGTTCCTATGTGATTTTCTTGTTTCAAGCAATGTAATTTCTCTAGATTTGTGCATGTTTGCAGTGTTTTGTGAATTCTTCATTGTTTTTCAATGTTACATAGTACTCCATTGTGTGATTATACAATAGTTTCCTTAGCTGTTCTTTCCAGATAGATTTACAACATCATGAAATAAAATTCTTAATTTTAGTTTGACTGGTGGCTCAAGGTTTAAGCACTTGTCAGCTAATTCAAAGTTTAGTGGTTAAACCTTTTACAGTGGTTACACAGATGAAAGACCTATTGATCTAGTACTTCATAGACTCCAGGCAATAAAAACCAAAGGGATATTTCTACTCATATGAGATCACTATGAGCCAGAATCAACTCAAGAACACCGAACTACCAGAACATACTCATAAATTCACACGAGGCAATGTAAAGGAGAAATTTTACTTTTCTGCATCCACTTAATGAAATTAATCCAATCCATTAAGTTATTCGTTCAACAAATATTTATTAAGCACCTACAATATGCCAGGCACTGTGCTGGGTGCTGGGGATACAACTGTGAACAAGATAGACACAGTCCCTGCCCTCAAGGAGCTTACAGTCTAGAAGTTATACAGACAAGTACACAGGCAATTACAATGCAGTATGGTAAGTGCTCTTATGGGAAAACACATTAAGGGCACCTAACTCAGTCTTATAGGCAGGGGATGGTGGATAATCACAAAATCTTTCCAGGGCAAGTAAAAGTTGATTCAAATATTGAAGGATGAGTATAAGTTAATCAGGTAAAGAGGAGACAGGAAAGAGTGTTATAGACTGAGGAAATCTATGCAGTGTCTCATGTGCGGCTTTTGAGGTTCATTTGGTGGTGGGAGATCTTGAGGAGAGGGTAACAGATGTTCTGGAGGGGATAAGCCAGGGCCAGCTCATGAAGGGTCTCATATTCTCTGCTTAAGAGCTTGGGATTTTCCTGAGGGATCTGTGTGTATATGTGTGTGTGTTATCAGATTTTTAACTTTTTAAGTTTGTATTTTACTTCGGCACAGAGACTAAATGGGGCAAGTGTACATATCAAGAGTTGAATCAAGGAGACCAATCATGTTTTTCCAACTGTCTCGCCCATGATATCACTTGGTGATGTTACCAGTCTATCCAGTATACATTCCTTAAACAAGTCATTGGTGTGCACAGCTCACTCATAAGACTTGTATCATGTCTCTACTTTAAAACCCAGTCATCCTTCAGAGTCAGGCTTCCACAGCCATCCTAACTTGTGCTTTCTGTCAAGATCCGTAAGCATGGCTTTTTTTTTGTTTTTCACTACTGAAACACTTATTCTTTATTTCAAACAAACCAGACTATCCTTTGAATTTTGTGACTCTAGTCCACACATATTTTTTAGAAATAAACATGGGCACACATTTTTTTTTCTTACACTTTCCATTTGAGAACAAAGCCTACTTTTCCCTTTGTTGTCTACCCCAAACTATTATTAGCGCCTTCAAATGATTTAAATGCAACAATGGGAATGGGGGTGGGGCGGGGAAGAAGCCCAAGAAACACATAATTTTATGCAGCAAAATACAGTCAAGTAAAATTTCAATACACAATTACAGGGCGTGACAATGATTGATTTCTTCACTTAAGGATTCCATCTTAAACAGGTCAAAGGTCTGTAAAAGAAGAGTAGTTTAGTATGCAAAAATAATAAGGAAAAATTGTATTTTCCAGTAGTATGATCACCACTTGACTTCAGTAAGCCCTCTTTATATATAGTCTTTTAATTCTTCAAATAACTTTTATGGCGATTAAAAAAAAAAAAAACTCAACCAAAAAAACTGAATAAACAACACCACCTTTAAGTTCTGTAGACATTGTAAGAATGTCTATAGTTTTTATTCTTCTTTTTTTTTTTTGGTGAGTACAAAAACCACAATTTTGTACACAAGATTATAAATAATATTGATAACATGAGTGACCCATAGTCTCTTTTGACTCTAAATTGCAGACTGATGATTTTAGGCTATCACCTTCTTCTTTTTTTTTAACTCCTGGAAGTGAGACAAATGCAATCTGTGGACAAACTGACTCATGTCACAGAGTGAAGGTCACAGCAAACGAGATGACCAACAACTTTTATATATATATATATTTATATTTTAAAAAAGTCTGCAAAGTTTATTACAGTGATGGCATTTATATCAATTATTGCAATGTATTGTTCCCTAAGATGGTTAGAAAAAAGAAACGTGTTGTCCTCTACTGAATTTACGTCAGTTAAAAAGCAAGCATGTTTCAGTATTTTTCTCCAAAGTTAAGTGTAAATACTCTCTTTAAATTTTGTTTTTCACAGGATTTACATATTTTTTTAATTATTTTGCTTATCACAGTTTAGTGACTTTTGTTTTCTCTGCTGGATATCCTTCCATTGAATATATGGGTGTTCTGGAGACACAGGTTAGCATGTTCATTGACTTCTAGAACTATTTTATCCCTTGCGTGAAGACAAAGGCCTTTCTGAGCAAGAACTTCACAGTTTAATGCGCTAACTCGCAAGTCTGATTAGTTTTTAAGTCCACCCGAGTGAAATTTGTTGCTGTTAATACACCCGTCCCAGCTTCCCCCCCCTCCCACGCCCCGAAAAAACCTAAATTGTGAGTTTTCCTGATATAAAATCTGAGTTTGGGTTTCCGAGCTGAGCTCATGCACACGCTGCGGCTGATTTCCTGCGCACCGGGACGCACTCCGGTCTCAGCCAAGGGCTTGGTTCACCAGGCGCGCGCTCGGGCGTGTCCCTCTGGGCTGCGTTTCCATCAGTCACCAACAGAGTTTAATTAAGGCACTCAATTATTTTTTTGGTTTTTATGGTAGGTCCGATGCAATGACAGCCAATCCTGAACTTTGTCTAATTGCAGTTCCCGTGTGGACAGCCTTTGGGCAGTCGGGCGTCAAGACGCGGCCATTTTCCCCGACGCTTCCAGTGATGGATAGTCTGGCTTTGTTTCTTATGGCTTCAGAAAAGGTCAGCTAGGTAGCATGGAAAGGAAACAAAAGAATGCAGGGTGTTACACTACTTCTGTTTCTGCGAGAGAGGAGGACACAACAAACACCAAGATAAAAATATTTAGACATCTGCATTTTTTTCCAGATTCTTTTAGTTATATGAAAAAAATGCTAATAAGGGAGAAGAAAACCTTCACTACACAGAAGGGCGAGTCAGACTAGAGTTTGGGGGCCTCTTTTTATTTAGGAGCGAATTCTAAGAGCAAAGAAGGGTTTTGTTGAACAAATCTTGGGCAAAGCCTATCTTGATCTACTCTAGGCTACACTGCTGTTTAAGAGCTCCTTTATGTTTGATCAACATTCTTTAATATTTTTTGTTAAAAAACGCCTTTATGATGCAAAGGTTATACGCTTAAAATTGTGATGAATTGTCTGAACACCCAATAGAGACAATTCACAACTGATCTTTCTGTTTGCACAACAAAGATCTAGCCACAAACACTTTCATTCATTCACACGGGTTATAGACATGACCCAGAACAGTACAGTTAGTGACATATAGTTCACTCTATGCGTACTCTGGACGCTAAGGCTTCTATTTTAAGTAAAGTGCTTAAAAGCTGTACACCGAAAGCGGACATCTTTTAAAAGCTCCTGAATGGTAACTTACACCATAGTGAGTTTCAAAGTTTAGGGTCTCTGAAAACCTCATCAAACTCTTATTCTCTGTCATATTAGATACCAAATCAAACAAGAAACAAAACCAAAAAACTCCAAAGCAACTGCCATGCAGTCGATTACAACGCATGGCAGTCTCGTGTTTCTGAGGCTGTAAATTTCTGGAAGGAAAGAGCCTCATTTTTCTCTGAAGGAGTAGCTGCTGAATCACTCTACTGCCAACATTTTCTTTATCAGTCCATCACATATTATGCCATTAGGGTTCCTTGCCGTTTTAAGTCTGTTTCTCTGTGCCATCGACTCAGGACCGACTTATGGCTGAGCTTCCATTAAGTTTCTGAGGGTGTAAACTGCGTGGGAGGAAAAGGCTTATCTTTCTCCCTAACAGTGACTGGTAGGTTCCAACCCACTAGAGAGGTGGACCTTTTGGGTTAGCAGCACAACTGCCTTTCAGATAGGCTACCAGAGCTCCCTGAAGCAGACAGTAATATTACAGAGAGGATGACTAGGGAAAGATAGGAATGTACTACTTGTTTGACACCTTTAATTTTTTTCTAGTAACCTGAATTCTATTATGAATTCAAGAGGAAAAGAAATAAGTGAGCTATTTCCTAAATTTGTTACAGCTTAGATCATAGTGTCACCATATCTTAATTTCCTATTAAAAGTATCAAATTATTTGGGGAATTCTATCATTTAACTTGTTTTCTGGAGCGAAACTGTTAAAATAATGATATATTAACTAATCAACTGAAATTATTGAATTAAAGAAAATTATAGCAAAACAATTTAGAGATCAGATGTCCTTGTAAACATGGAAATTGAAGTTAAATTGCTAATGACAGACATATATCTAAGATAAGAAAAAGTGAATTTCATATTTTTACTGAGAAGTTTTAAAAATTGATATTCATTGTTATAATCAGAAATCAGAAATATCTTTCTTTTATGCCATGCTGGAAAATATAATGAGCATTTTTGGGAAAAGAAGTATTCCCACAGAGTTGTGTTCAATTAGTCTCTTAAAATCAGATCTTTTTGGACTTTTTATTCAGCACATCATAGGTAGTCAGTAAGAATTTTTTTTTTTTAGTAAGTATTTTTTCAATGGATGTGTGTCTGTATTTGGAACACTGCTTTTTTTCCTTTCTTGGCAATTAAATGATGGGATAAAATCCGTTTCATTCAGAACTCAATTTAACTGTACTTACAGTGACTAGGACAATGGGGGTTGTGTTGGAATCAGTGAGACTAACTCAGGACAACAACAACAAATTATACTTTAATAAAAAATTCTAAATGAAAAATAATGCAAATTGTTTTAAAACGATCAGAAAGTGCACATCATTACACTAATAACAGATTTAGAAGTGAGACAATGCAGTTCAACAAATATTTGGAAAGGTCCTTCAGTGAAGAGCTTTACTCATGACTGAACCTCCCCAGGGATTATGTCTTGAGACTGAGGCTTGTGGCAGAGGAGGGTGTATGCACTTAATTGGCAGAGCTTTGTAATACTTGAAGACAGGATGGCCTATGCCATGGAATCAGCAACCAGAGACATATTTTCTGGTATGTCTCAGCAGAGCTCAAAGTGCTTTCCTAGCACTTGTCAAGTAGGCAGAGGCCAGGCTGATTAGGACGGTGACACAATGGCTGTCGTTATTCTAGTTGAAATGAGACTTTTGAAAAGTTATGCACTTAAGTTTGTGCAACTTACGTTTCCAACTTAAAGTTAGAATGCTAAGGTTTTCGGGAATGTGCATAGAAAGAACTACTAGAAGAACAGCATTATTTGTGTCAGGAAAGTCTAGTAATAAAAATATTTATGAAATACAGGGCTTGCTATTTCTGTATAACTGTCTAGTATAAAAATATTTTTAATGTAATGTGTTGTAGATAGATGCTCTTTAGTTCAAAACCCTTTAATTGCTACCTTGTAGCAATTCTTGTGGTGTAGTGCATTTTCTGTTGTGCTGTTAACACAAGGTGTGTGGTTCGAATCCACTAGCTGCTTCACTGAAGACAGTCTCCTCTTATAAATATTTACAGCCTCAGAAACCTGATGGAAAGTTTCTGTGAACCCACATCAACTCCACAGTAGTAAGTTATGAAGCACAGCTCTCCTGTGACATAATAGAGCCAACTGCAACTATTTTTTATCTGTAAAAAAGATTGGCTGATTCAGTTGGCTGTCTGTATGAAGAATTGGATTGGGAGTCTAGGTTGATGTTGTTTTTCTAATTTAAGGGAAAATCTCTCAACCCTGTAAACATTAAGATGAAAGAATTCTCATAATAGCCAGCACAGCTTGCCTGCCTTAGTTTATTGTTTCAGTTTTAGAAGACATGACCCTAATGTTTTCATCTGGGTGACTTGAGGGTTTTGTTCTTAATTCCCCTTCTCAAAACTGGGCAGGTGCCTCTTTGGGATATTACTCATCTGCAGGTGTATTATGTCATTGATAGCTAGGTTATGGATAAAAGCACTTGGATTTTATAAAAAAGGTTGTTTTTTGTGTGTGTTTTTTTAAATCTAACAACTATTTTAGTAACTTTTATATAAACATATATCAAAGTTTAATGTACCTATGCCTAGAATTCCCTCAGGTGTACACATTATCCTCATTAGCAATGATACCACACTTTTGACTCTGGAGTACATCAAGCACTAAACGCCTCTTGTGGGTTCAAAGGCTCATTTATAATTGTAATCAAAAGGAGTGGCTATTATGCATTATTTGGAAAATGGGCTTTTGAGGTCTGATTTTAGGGAAGCAGTAACAGATGCTTTCAAATCTTATTTTGATAAGTGTGCCCATTATCATTAGAGGATAAGTAGTGACCCTTGAGCCTTAAAAAAATGATCTCTCTTTCATAAATTTCATTCTTTTTTGGTGTCACAATAAGAGAATGTAAGTAAAGCTTCTGTGACTTGGTTAAAAGCAACTGAAATTTGGCAGATGTGGCGCATAATAACTCACTCGGCCTTTTATCTTTCACTGCATCTTTCTTATAGAACACACAGATGAGGGAGATCTTCAGTAGAAAAATTGCTGTATTGTCTGAAATCCCTATCCACCTTCGTGATACAGTGAACACAATGGCAGAATTTCATCTCATAACCGTGAACTGTAGTCGGTATTCTGACAGTCACTTCTGCCCATGGATCTGGCTCAAGGACTACTGTCACATTAACAAAATAGCAGAGTTTCATTCTTTAAAAATATAGAACGGTGACTACTGTAAAACAAGTTAGGTGGGGGAGTTGGGATGACAACCCACTAAATAACTGCCTTTGAGTCTCTTTGGACTTATAAAAAAAAAGAAAAATCCTTACCATTGAGTTGATTCCAACTCACAGTGACCTGTAGGTGTCACTACAGTTAACATCTACAATGTGCCTGACACTTCTTTGGAGCTTTTGTAAGTATTGTTTTCCAGGAAATAAATAAGACTTTAGAAAATTGGTAACCGTCTAAACTTTGATCATTTAAAATAGGGTCTGTGCTTATTTTGTTAATACTTATCCTAAAATTGGATTGTTACAGAGAAAAGAAGCCTGGGCTGTGTGTAAAGGCACCCAGGCGAGTCTAATTTCCAATTTCTTCCAAATTTCAAGTAGAATCAACTGTTTCAATCACTTCATAAAGTAGTTCTGGAGGTTTGTTTTTACCTTTCTGACCCTTGCAATGCAGATATCTATTGGCAACATAGAGTGTCAAACAGTACGTCTGCAGCCAAAGAAAATGGAACATCTTTGCATTGAAGTTGTCAAAAAATAGAAAGCTCTAAGTAGAAGCAAGCAATACCACCACTGGACAGACAGGTCACAACACTGCGATTACAGGATGCATCACCCACTCACTGTTGTAGGCCCTAAATCCTACCCCTAAATTTTAATACTTTCGGTTCCATATACGTTGTAACCTTCTCTATAGGTTGCTAAATTCTGGGTATTCTGCGAGGAAGTTGGGTTAAAAGTCTGTGCACTCTTTGCCACCTTCATTCTCTTCGCTTCTGCCCTGGACTTGTAACAGAACTCTACCAAAGCCACCAGCATTGCCAAGCCCAAGCCGCCAACCAGAATGTAGAAGACGCCTGCTACGTTGCTCAGGCTCAAGGCACTCGTCTTGTCCTGGAGGGGGATAAAGACACTTCAGTTAATGGCAGAAATGTCACATCCAAAAGGTCAGACAGCACATGAAATCAGAGAGCCAGTGGAAACAGAGGCATCATTTAACTTAGAATTATTTACATGGATATATCACTGATGTTGGTTTACGGATTTTAGCATAAAGCTTATAGCTCTTAGGGAAAAGGCAAATTATGATGATAATCAACAAGTAGGATGTAATTGCATCCAATAACATCAGTACATTTTATCATAATTAAATATGCAACGAAAACCAGTAAGCCATGTAAAGGGATTTTACATATATATAGGGTGGCAGAGATGGGATTATTATCATTAAGTCTGAAAAAGTCTGTAAAATGCTCATGTTTAAAATCAGTTATGTGGGAAAGACAGTACATTTGGCTTTGCTCCCATTAAAATATACTTTTAGTTTTGGAAATGTCTCCTGAGTAAATACAACATTAATTAATATTCTACTAATGGTCCTTACTTAATTTTACATTTTAAAAATTACTTTTTTTGTGAATATATGCAAACAGTATTCAAGATTATTATTTATTATTTTAGTTGTATCTTTATGGAAAAGTTCATGAAAAAAGTCACTTTTACATATTAAATAGCATTATTTTGGAATACTTTATAAGCATCTAGTTTAGATGATATTTAAAATTAGGTAACTTAAAAAAATAGACAAATTGCCCTAATCATTGGAGAAATATTTATATAGGGTCAAATACATCTATTTTTTTATTGATTTAGAAATATAATTCTATTCCCACTTAAAAAAAGTTAATCAGTTAATATTTTGTATATATTTCTCCAAATCTCTATTATACCTATTAAAGGAGAACTTGAGAATTCAGAAACAGCCAAGCACATGATTAAAATATGTTAAAACTGTAGCTTGAAGGCGGATTTTTTCCACAAATTATAAATTTATCTATATATTACATTATTTGAAAAGGATTTTGGGTGGCATACCTGAAGGATGCCCTGCAACCTCATTTTCTCTGCAGTATGTTTTGCGATTCAGATGCTTAAGTACTTTTATGAGGAGAAAGTTTAAGGGACATGCTATATATGCCCATTTAGCCAGGACATCCATTAACTGGACCATAAAACTCAGATTAACTTAATTTTTTAGACTAAAACTTGCTTCTACTTTATGGAAGTATTTGAAATGAGTATTTTCTTATCTGTACCAAGCTTGTCTCATTCCAAGGCATGAGACTGTGGTTCAAACTCTGAAAAATTCAATTAGCTTAGCTCGATTTCTTTTTCTAGTTAATTGAGATTCTTTTACTTAAAAATCATGTGTTTAATGTCTTAGAATTCCAGTTTTGGATTTTTGTTTTTTTGGGGTTTTTTCTCCTTTGTAGAAGAAGATACCAAAAAAGAGAAGAGAAGGTGTCAGGAATCTTTCAAGATGCCTTTCAGGTATTGTTTGGTATCATCTACTAATTTGTACAACTATTTCAATTCACTGAGAAGCTTTTTGCTTTAAACTAAAATAGAACTCTTCTGAACATTATTTTCATTTACATTGAACTGATTCAGGCATATATATTCTGACATCATTCTAAAATAATTAGTAATGTAGAGATTTTAGAATGGGAGGACACTATTCATAAGTATTTTGTTATTTATAATACTTTTGATGGGAAGAGTAAAATTGACGTTTCATTATGTTTATCCATGAATACAGAAATATAATTAGGCCTCATCAAGCTAAAGTGGAATGCTTGGCAAATAGTTGCAAAAGGCTGAAGACGCATTTATTTTATATTTAAAGTAATTTTCTAAAGGACTATGGATCAATTTCACATTCCTGTTTTGTGAATACATGCGTTCTGGAAATCACAGCTTTCAAGGTCTTTGCCTCCAAAACAAATAACCAAAAGACCCAGCCATAAAAGACATTACTTTTATTAGTGGTACGTAAGATTGGGACTAATGTTAAGTAATCTTATGGTTTTATTTTTTATTTTTTTTTGCACTAAATTTAAATTTAATCGAAAGATTTTATACTTAGGGAGCAGTTTACAATTTCCTGGGGTGGAAATTTATGATATTAGCTTTAAATTTGGGCAGTGGCTGAGTGTATAGGGAAATAGGCAGTTTTTAATGTTTCTATGTACTATTGATCATTGCTCCCGATTACTGCTTTGTGAACACAAGAGGAGGCCCCGAACTGCAGCGACTGACCTTGCTTCCAGAGTCCTTGGGTCCACATTCACCTTTATCGTACCACCATTTGTTTTTCAGCTTGTCTAAGACGCCTGCCTCACTGAGTTTCAAAACGGCAAGGTTTACAGGAGTTCTTCACGTGGAAAATAACATAAATAACATTATATATGTTATTTTATGTTATTCAAGTAAAACTACATTAGAATCGCATGGCAAAGTGACAGAGCAGAGGCCACAGTAGGTGCTATGTCTTGTACTGTAGGCCCAGGTTTAGAAACAGACATAAAACTGGGGCCTGCTCCATCGCTTTAGGTAACAGGCACATACTGCTAGGGAGGAGTTGGAAAGAAGATGTATGCAATTACTGTGAATCCAAAACTATTGGCCTGAGTTGGCTTTCTCTTTTCATTTTCTCAACAAAATATAGAAGTCATTAAAACAATCAAGACATTCGTAATTTCCCCCTTTCCAAATTCATGGAAGTGACTGCAGGTTGACAGACTTGAATAGACGTTAACTGGGAATAATTTAATTTCTTGCACGCACTATGATTCAGTCAGTGGAATTTAACTATGCTGTGAAAGTATGTCTATAGTATTTGTCACTCTGATAACCCTTAGCCAGGTTGATCTAGGACCCAATTAAAGAGTAGAGTGAGTCTAGTGTTCTCAGTGGAGGATCTCTCATGCAAGAAAATCATTATAAAGCTAACAACTATTGCTGGTGGTTTTCTTTTGTATGACAAGATTCTACAGAAATAATACCATCAAGGGCAATTTACACCTTGATCCTGTAATATTAATATATCAAAGTACAAGATGAAATACCTGTAGGATATACATTCTTACCAGGCAGTTTTCTGACTCTAGTCAGGAGTTTTCTGATTAGGGGGAACTCTCCCTCCCTGTAAAATCTCATTTCTTTTCTGTAGCCTCTGATTCCTTTGATACTAAACACTACGTTAGGCCTCTCCAGGAGGAAGGTGTCAATGGACATCAATGTCAATACCAACTTTTATTGGCACATTTACCTCTGTGTATGCAATATAAAAGCTAACAAGATAAATGTGTATCTATAACTCCTACTCCTAGGGTTGTTGGTTGTTTTTTCCCCCCCCTGTTATTATTGCTGTGGTTGGTTTATTCTTGCTTTTAAACTTTCAGAGAGAGACTGCCACATCACTTGGTCTCTCTGTATTTCCAATGCTTCACTTCTCCTAGGAAATGTTAAATGCATCAGGAACAACACAACATGCATTTCTTTCATTCCTCTGCTACTAATTCTGTATACCCTACATAGTTAGATAATTCATTCATTCATGAGCGTTATTTCTAACATTTATTGAGTGGCTATTACATATGAGGCATTGTTAGAAATATTTTTTCAAGTTTAATTACTATTCTCATCCTCTTTCATTGCTGAGTTAGAACCTTCAGTGGGTTTTCAGAGGCTGTAAATCTTATTGGCGATTTCCCACCTTTCTCTTCCAGCCAGAGGAAATGTTGAATTTGAATCACCTGCCTTGCAGCTGGAAGCACAATCCCTTACCCACTAGGCTACTAAAGCCTTCTGTATTGTTCTCGCTTGCATTTTACATACCAGGAAGACAGAGATCAGAGAAGCTAAGTAACTTACTAAGACACACATAGCTAGGGGGTAACTGGATCAGGACTTTAGAACTCATTCTATTAAAAAACATTAATTAGAGAAGATGCAGGAAATGAGGTTTCTAACTAGTTGAGTTTTAATTAGTAGCTAAACCATTTTTTTTTCTTTTGTTTTCCCCCTTATGCCCTTGGCCCTGGTAAAAATTTCCCATATGTTAGATTTCTTTTGTCTTTCTAACCTCTAATACAAATTAACTTTTTAAAATCAGTGTTACATGACTATGACTTGGTTTTATGGTTACATTTAATAGATATTTTAGTGTTTGTTAGGATCCTAGATTATTTTGGCTAAATTGATTTTCTCCAGGCTAGCTCACTTAGCTACGTGTTTTTTGAGCCTGTTCTGTACTCCTTGAACATGGTGAAATGGAAGGAGGAGAGTTAAACACTGAGAAAAGGAAAACATGAAAGAGTTCTTTGTTCTAGAAGGGATTGTTGGAGAAAAAAATTGTAAATTAGGTGAGGATTGCTTCTGGTTTACCTCTTTTCTGTTTTAAAGTACCTTTTTGTTTTGTTTCCTCCACCTTCACTTTGCTGCTTTGTCCCTTTTGCCTGTGGTTCACTTTAGATTAGTAACCTGAGTTCACTGGGTAAGATTAGATTTCAGTATTTAAAATACATGATGTGCATTATTAACCAATGGACACCTAGCGAAGCAGTGGTTAAAATTCTTGACTGCTAACCAGAAGATCTATGGTACAAAACCGCCTTCCACAATATGGAAAGACAAAAAAAAAAAAGAAAAAAGAAAAAAGATGTAGCAGTCTGTTTCCATAAAAGTGACAACTTTTGAAACCCTATGGGGAACTTATATTCTATTCAGTAGGGTTACTATGAGTCAGAACTGATCTAATGGCATTGGATAATTATGAACTAAATACAGCCTTCAGTATGAATAACATCTCAACATGAAGAAAACAAAAATCCTCACCGCTAGGCCAGCAGGCAACATCATGATAGATGAAGAAGAGAGAAATTGTAGATTTCATCATACTTGAATCCCAATCAAAACACAATCAACAACCTTGTTACAAGCAGTCAGGAAATAAAAAGATGTGTTGCATTGGAAAAGTCTGCAGTCAAGGACCTCACCAAAATGCTGAGGAGCAAGGATGTCAGTTTGAAGTATAAGGTGCATCCAATCCAAAGCATGGTCTTTTGAGTTACTTCTGTGCATCTGAGAAGTGGACAGTGAATAAAGATAGATGACAGAAGAAGATTTGATGCCTTTAAGTTGACAGAAGAAAAACCAATGTCTTTGGTTGGTGGTGCTGGACAAGGGCACTAAATATCTCATGGACAAAAGAGTGAACAAACATGCCTTGGAAGGAGTATAGCCAGGATGCTCTTTTCATTTCACATAATTTTTGACATGTTAGGAGGGGGCCAGTCCTTAGAGAAAGACGTCATATTCATAAAATTGGAGGGTCAGCGAAGGAGAGAAGATCGTCATTGAGATGGATGGACACAGTGACTGCAACAATGGACTCTAGTGTGGCAGAGATGAAGAGGATGGCACATGATAGGGCAGGTTTCAGATCTGACTTTCATAAGGTCGCTATGGGTTGTGTCTAAATACCAGATTAAAACCCAGAAATTATATATCAAATATATTTACTAGAGAATATATTATCTGGAAATCTCACTTATAAAATGATTTTTGTATAAATATCCAAACATCCAAAAATATACATGTTTTTATATACATAGAGAATAAACTATTAAACAGGCAGAAAACAATAAACAACTTGGTAGATATTTCTAGCATTATAGGTCCTTCATAACTATTGGTACAATCAACATTTATAACTGGAATCAGAATTATTATATATTAAAATCACTTAAAATTTGCTTAAAATTCTATGATTTGAACTCAAACTAAACCACATTTATTAAACTGGCTAATTTGTCTCAGGCATTGTAAAAGAGATTTAAAATTGTTTCATTGTCAATTAATAAATTTCTATTATTATTGTAAGGAACATGAACTTCTTTTCAAATAGAGAAATATTGCCCCTTTCAATAATATTAAGACGTGAAGGAGTGAGTTTGAAAAGACATGTGTATACCTAAAACATTGCCTTTCCATTTGATTTTTGTTTTATATTTGATAGAAGATACCTCTCTCCTATCCAGTATTGTATTTTTACTTTTTATTGTGAAACATTCTGACTGAGTGCTGCTGTGGTTAGAACTTTATAGTTCTGCAGATGACAATTGGTAAGTTAATTTCCATTGTGAGTCAAATCCAACTCCGGGTGATCTTGTCGGGCAGGGAACTGATCCATAGGATCCAGTCTTTACAGAAGCAGACTGGCACATCTTTTGCTTATTGAGTGACTCGTAGATTTGAACTGTCTACTTTTCAGCTAGAAGTTGAGTGCTTTAACCAATCATTAAAGCTCCTGAATGGATGAGTAGAGATACTAATTATTGCATGCTATGAAGTGTGATTGGGGTACTGCAGTAGTATAAATATTTTAAAATACAAATATTTTAGCTGCCCGTTATGTGAGATCATAGTATCCTTAAGAAATCTATTACAACAAACATAGCCATCAAGTCAGAACCGACTCATAGTTGACCTTCCTGTGGGCTTTCAAAGATGTTAAATTGCATAGGAGGAGACTGCCCATCTTTCTCTTGCAAAGCAGGTGGTAGATTTGAACTCCTGACTTTGGGTTGGCAGGGCAACACATTACCCACTAGTCCACCAAATGACAGTGGTGTATTTTTTTCTCTTTTTATTTCTCATAGGTCTTGGCACATTGTTGGGTTAAAGTAGAAGTTTAATAATTTGCTGCTGATTGGAAAAGGAGAGATGTCCTCCTAGGGACAATCACATGTGTCAACTGACAGGAGGGTGAAGGGTTTTCTTGGAGGGCTTTTTGAGATAAGGTGTTAGCAAAGAATACTGGACATAGTACGAAGTGCCAGAAGAATGACCAAATCTCTCTTAGAAGGAACATAGCCAGAATTCTCCTTAGAAGCAAAGATGACAAGCATATCTGATATGCTTTGGGCATGCTACCAAGAGAGCTAAGTCTCTGGAGAATGAGATAGTATTTGGAAAAATAGAGAGTCAGTGAAAAGATGATTCTCAAGAAGATGAAATGACAGGATATCTTTAATAGGTTTAAATATGGCAATGATTGCCAGGATGGCACTGGCTTGGGACATGTTTCCTTGGGCAATATTATGAGTAGGAACTTGTAGGCACCGAACAACAAAAAGACGCTTCTTCATGTGTGGCACAGAGTTCCTCTCTCTTTTCCAATTAGATGAATCTTTGTGAGGAAGATTAGTTTTCTTCCTACCAAGATCCTGTATCTGAAAACCAGAGACACAGGATTTCACCATATTTGTGACGTGATGTCCGAACATACGTGTTTTTCCTATGTTGGATTGGCTGCATGTATTTGCCTCTTTTGCTCTTTCTGCCCACCTAGCAAAGGCTGGCTACCTTCTCCCATTCAGTATTTCCCTCTTTGTTTTGTCTCTCGAGCCTCTTTGGGGAGGAAACAGGGATATTGAAAAAAAAAAAGAAAATCAGTCACCTAAACAGGTGAAAATGAAATGTTGGAAAGTACAAAAGGTTCAAAGGAAAATTGTAAAGAGAAAACTGCCTCTTGGTAATTTACTCTGACCTAGTTAGGTCAGGCCATTTAAAATAACACCTTTTATTACAAGCTTAGCGTGGATCATTATTAACATTTAGATTGTAACAACCTATTCTCTTGGTGACAAATTTACATCAACATATGATCTTCTAGGTTTGGTTTGTTTTTTTTTTTTAAAAAAGTATTAAATTAAATTTCCAGAAGATAAACCAGATTATACTATTATTATTTTGGAAGAACATTTCGTGTTGATTCTGGTAACATTTTAGAAATTACTTAAGTCTTTTTAAAAGTGTGAAAGTTAGATTCACATTTACTCTTCTGTATAACAAATACTAGGAAGCACTGGTGGCCTATTGGCAAGAAGCTGCAGCTGTGTTCCCCAGGGCACACAGTTTGAATCCACCAGCTGCTCTGTGGGAGAGAGACAGGTAATCTCCTCTCCTGTGATTAACTTCCTCTGAAAACCCACTGGAGTGTCAGCAATGGGTCTGTTATGACTCTATGGTACACAACAACGACAAATACTATTTGTTTTTGTTAAATAGTCACTTGTCCAATTCCTCATTTGAATAAATTAGTATTTTGAGTTTTTCCTTAATCTGTATATAACTTTGCTTATGCTTGCTTATTTGCCTTGTAAAATAAGACTTTACAATAAATTTTAAATGCTTATCTGTAAAGCAGTGGTACACTTTCTTATAATTGCAAGGAAAATAGTAATTTGCAAAGAAATTTTTTTCTGATGCAATAGAATGTCTTCATTTTTCTTTCCCCTGCTGCTATTACAGCCCAATTTCTTATGTTTCTAATTTGCATAAAAGATTATTAGTGAAAACTTGAATAATGTTCTTTCTACATATTTGGATGTTTATGGACACTATCAGAAAATTCTAGGTAAACTGAGGTTTCAAAATCTAAAAAGAATACTCCTTAACAAAATATAATGGATGATCCAAAGAGTGGAGGTAGCAATTAGGTCATTTGAAGGGGATGAGTCCATAAGAACCCTTGAACACTTCTCTCATCTCTCTTCTGTAGAGACTCGATTTCTTTCTTGGGATAAAGAGAAGGCTAGTCAGTCCTGGGGAGAACAAAAACGTGGACTCATACTATTCTCTAGTCTCTTATCTCTCATGATTTCTTTGTGGTCAGATAATTCAGTTAGCAACGTTTGCCTTTCTTACTCCTGAAATAAGATGTGTCCTTAGATGGAAGTATGCAAATGAGCTGTATTTGAAAGACTTTAAAGGTTTGGAGAGCCATTAGGTGGTGCTGTTGATACAATTAAGTACTAGCCAATAGTATGGAGGTTTGAACCTGTCGGAAGTTGCCTAAGAAGAAAGGCTTACACCTTTTTTTCCCTTTTCCTCCAAGTAGCACAGTTAGTTCTACTCTGACACACACGGGCCCCCTGAAGCTGAGGCAGTATATGGAAATTGGTGGGGACTCAGTGAGAATATAGTCCAATGAAAAATTGAAGATAAGCAAAGATGTCTTGTTTTGCACAAATTTCTAGATTTGAAAACAAATAGAAGACTATTTTCTAGAAAACTTTCATAATTCTTACATATAGATTGATAGAAATAACCCAGAAGTTTCCCATATGATGGATGTTTTCGGTTTTCTTCACCTCTCTGAACAATGGTTCCAGAGACACAATATAGTATTTCTGTTAATTGTATCCCTTCTTCCCCACCCCCCCCCAATGACTGTTAAGAAATTAAAAACAAATGTTATTTTAAGAAACTAGGAATATTTTATGGATGAAATTCAGACAAAATTTGATTAGGTTTACTTTTGTGGACGGATCCTTTTGTAGCCTGATGCATTGGAGGAAGACAAAACATGTCTATTTCTCATGACTGTCTTTGATCTGTGATTTAACTTAAACGTAACCTGATAGTGTTACATGGATAAATACCTTTCTAATTGGTATTCTAGAAGTCTGAGTGGCTGTTACTTAACAAATGTTTGAGTAAAAGTTCTGGTGTTTAATGCCAAAGAAAACAAGCCAAGACTGAATCCTCTCTGGCCTTCACTACAGTGCTTTTTCTGCAGCCTTTCCTGTTTTACGAAACCAAGGTTCATAGGACTATACTGTCTGACCCACGGTGTCTTCAGAGCAAGCAATTTTCAATTAGGTATGCTAAGGGGGCCCCGAATTTAGAATGGTTGCAAATATTTTTGCTTTGACAGTAATTGCATACTTGGATTTGTGAAGGGACTTGACCAGCAATTCTGGTAGGATTCCTGGGTACAAACCATAAGTCTCCCAGCAGATGCACCTATTACTTTACATACTGTTTACCCGCTTTTGGTGACATTGAGGCTAACCTTGGAGTCACCTCCCCCGCTGCCACATTCTCCTTTGTCGTACCACCATTTGTTTTTCAATTTGTCCAAGAGGCCTTGTTCATTCAGTTTTAAAACTGCGAGGTTAACAGCATTTCTTGAAACGATAAAACATATTTTGTAAGAAACTGCACAGCTGTTAAGAAGTTAGAAGGAATGAGGACTTAAGCTCTTTTATAAGCTTCTCCCAGACGCTAAATAAACCTCTCATTTTGCCATCCTGCAGCGCCTTCCACCACAGTCCAAACCAAAAACAATTGCAACTAATTTTCAGTGTATTAGGCATGCAGTGTTTAGGGCTGCTCACTTTCACAGTTCATTTACTGTTAAATAACTGATTCCGTCAAATGGTTATTTTTTTTTCTCAAAACATTAACAAACGTAAATCACTAGGAATTGAGGAAAATACATGTCTTGAATTCTCTTGACTCTATGCATGTCAACAACCCAAGACACTGGGATGAAAATTTATGTCTAGAAGGAAAAGCAAAATGGTATAAACAATCAAACCAGCCATTGTATTTTGTGGACTGATTTCCTGACAAGAGTGCGATTGTTACTTTTGCTCTTTTTTTAGTATGTGTTTGTTTGCAGTCTGCTTGTTGGTTTGTTTCTGTGTTCTGAGATGTGAAGAGTCCCAGGTCTGAATGAGGTTCCTGGATGCAAGTCTTAAGCTAGCCAAGAGACAAGAAGCCACAGTGCTTAGCAGGAAAGGTTCTTCATCTCAATTTGGTGTTGATTCTTGAAAGTCATTGTGTGCTATGTAGACACTGATATCACATATCCAATTCATCTATGTAAATGACATAATTGAACTCCAGGGACTTATGCTGCGAGTGGCCATGGACCAAGTTAGTATTCTCTATGAAGAGAGTGTATTCCAGTTATTCTCTAAAAGGATTTAAAAAATGTCATGTCTTCCACACATTTGGTTTCTTTCTGGCTTTCAAGTTACAGTTTTTTAATGACCCATTAATTCTTCGAAGTATCCTTTAGAATTGGACATAATTTTCTGTTAGGTCTAAGGGAGTGGCTTACATATGTCGAGAATTTGGGTACAGTTTGTGCTGCAGTATTTAATAAAGACTGAGTTTGTGATTACTATTGCTGACTGGATTACAGATAAGATCTGATAAAACAGCATTATTACCAAATATCACTTGTGCTTGGATTTGCCATTGAAATGCCAGGTAGCTGAGAAATAAAAAGTGTTGGGTATTTTATCACTAACCAGACTAGCATGTGTTTGTTTTCTTAAAATGTGTTCTACTTTAAGTAAGGGATGTGCATTTTCCTGGTTTGTGATGGTCTGATTCACATGGAGCATGGGTAAGCCACATGCTTTGGGGAATATTGACACTTTTAAGAGACATCCATTTCCTTAATGCTAATTAAATAATTAGCTGTTCACACATCCCAAAGAAAGTGCCACATTAACTAATGGTATGAATGAATAAATACCAGGTTGTCAATTTCATCACTAAAATGGTCAGACTGAAATGTACAAATGTGTGAATCAGACTGCAACTTTAGTGAAGGTAAAGAAAATTACTAAAAGAAATATTGCTGGTTGGAGAAAATGAATTATTTTACTTTATTATGTGTACACAAATAGCTAAAGTAGTATTTTAATAGCTTAAAAGTAATTACTAGAATTTTCCATTTTGGAGAAACTGATCTTATAAACCATTTTACTTTTACCTTAAACATGGATATTTTAAATGACATGGTATCTCAATTGTTTTATATATTGGTTTAGACCTTTCTTTTGATAAAACTAAAACCATTCCATGAGAGGGTTATTTAACAGGGTGATTAGCCATATCCAAAGACAGTTTCACAGCACAATAGAAAACAAAAAAGCAAAATAAAGGAATGGATAAAGAGGAAAAAAAAAGCTTAACGTTGAAAAAATTGTAATAAAAGCTTTCTAAAATACAACTCTAAAATATTATCTTTCTAATACCATCTAATAGGCCATGTAAAAACAGTTTAGTTTCACACTGCTATCTTTGTGTGCATGGATCAAATGTTTGACAAATATGCTACTGCCCGGATCACAGTTTCTTGTGCAGTTCTTCCAGAAACATGCCCTCCTTTCATAAAATCCACTTGACTCAATCATGTATGAAATATACCTTTCCTAAATAGTACACAGTAGAAAGCATTCTTCACTGATGTTTGGAAACAGTATACTGTAGTTAATATTTCTTGGTGTACTGACAGTGCCTGGAGTTTTCAACAATGGCCTGACCACAGGCAGAATTTCCTTATGTGTTAATTTCATTTTCTAGACCTTCTTCGATTTCTGTTTAACTTGTGGTATAGTGTCGTTGGGCTAGGTGCTGAATTTTTATGGAATTCATTCACTTTTACAGCCTATTAAGACTAAGAATCATCAAGGGACTT
>NW_006399806.1:1958098-1980628 GCF_000299155.1 Elephantulus edwardii
TTTTATTTTATTATTTTTGTGTGAGTGTACCGTCAAATCAGATCTGACTGGTACAGGAGGAGATTGTCCCTCCTTCCCCGGCAGAGCATCTGGTGGCTTCGAACCGTGTGCCTCTGGGATTGTAGTTGCAGCTCCTTACCATTAGGCCACTAGAGCTCCCCTAGAAAGTACTTTTTATAGAGGAAAAAATGAAAGAGAAATCCCCTAATGTTAACAAGACTGAGGAAGCCAAGCCACAAGAGTCAGGCAAAAGAGCATGTAGAGAATAGACCTTCTGGTATCACAACTGATTATTGCTTTGGAATCCTCCTCCCCCATTAGTTTATACATCTATTTCTATATGAATAGAGAAATTCATACAGAAGATGAAAGGTTCTTGCCAAGATTAAGGCTAAGAGAAGCTATAATAGTTACCTGCCAAACAGATGAAAGGGGGAAATACGTTTTTTTAAGATCGCAAAAAAGAAAAATATTGTAAGTTAATAAAAATGTCTTACATTATTTCATTTTTAAAATGTATTGAAATTGGCTTTTACAGAATAAACTCATTTGAAGTGGAATGGTTTTCATTGACAAACGAAGGGGGGTGGTTAGAAGCAACAGTAAGCACCCACAGGCTCTCTGCTCTCTGGATGTGTGTCCACTGCATTTGGGAACACAGCTGTGCTAGCTGACAGATTGAAATTGGACCCTGGCGACTTAATCATATGCCACTAAGTCTTGGAGGAAGTCTAGGTAAGAAAAGCCTCTCCCCAAATAGTTATTTTCTTTCTTTCCTTTTCCTCCTTTTGCAGTGATAAAATAGTAGTGCAGTTGATTTAAGACTAGAAAGAAATCTTTATATGATTAGATTCCAGGACCCTTTGAAACTTCCAAGAGTTTTTAAACCTAGAATTTCTCTCACGGGAGCCTGAGATTATGGAATACCTCACCAAGACGGTTTTTAATAGAAATATCATTCAGACACCATATAAACACAAAATCTTTTAAAAAGGGAACACATTTAAACTTAATTCCACTTAAGAGTTTTAGATAAATCTGTCTTTATACTAATTTTCATACTACCTTACTTTAGTATTTTGTACATAGCATACATTAATTAGAATAAGGCATTTATCTTTTACCCTTCACTCTTCTATAAATAATTCATGATTAAATTTTATAGGTTTGGATATGCTTTTATGCTTTTTAAAGACTTGCTCATAATATTTACTTCTAAATATACTCAAGTGTAATTTCTCTGTCAGAGAACTTTTTAAGTTTATAGCTGATAAAATGTCTTCCTAAATAAATGGGGGAAATGTAAAAACTTCATTTGAAATCCAAGTACAACAGTATATTATTAGGATTTGTTTTGACTTGTGATATTATTGAAAAGAACTGATGACGCAAACCCTCAGATTTAGTGATTATTAGCACAAGAGATAATCAGGGTACATTTTGTTTATTCACCAAACTCAAACACAACACTGCCGTGCAGATGATTCCAGCTCATGGAAACCCTCACTCGACTGAGATCTAGGACAATAAAGCTTTACAGGAAGGGACTGTCTATCCTTTTCCCAAGAGAGCAGCTTGGATACAAACTTCTGACCTTTAAATGAGCAGCCTAATACTACCCCAGGTCTCCTCATTTGGCTAAAAGAAATTCAATTCCATTTCTCTTAATAATCCTACTCACTGCTGTGAGTCCAGCTCTGACTTAACGGTAATCATTCATTGGGTTCCTGTGACCTTAAGCCCATAAATGGCAATGGGAGGACGCAGGCCTTGTCTCTCTCATGGAGCTACTGGTGTATTTGAACTGCTGGAGATGCACTGCCTTTGGGTTAACAGTACAACCTGTAATTGGACTGTGCTGCCAGTGTTCCTTCTCACCTAATAAAAAACACTCATTTGTTCCGTTCAGTCAACTGACTTATACCTGATCCTCTAGCAGGTTTCCAGAAGTTGTAAATTGCACAGGAGGAAATTGCCCATCTTTCTCCCACGGAGAAGCTCATGTGTTTAAACTGCTCACCTTTGGGTCAGTAGCACACCTCTTTATCCATTAGGCTACCAGAGATTGTCCACTTAATAATAATTTATTGTTGGGTTTGATGCTGCAGTATATAGATACAAAGTTCATGTATCTAAGCTACTAGGATTGTATTTGTAATACTGTTGGTTGAGAATTCTTCTAAGACAGAAGTCTATTAAGAATCTTATCTACAATCATATGGCTGTAGCCATATGAGCCTAAAGACTTTTAATTAAAGTCCTCTTTTTGTTGTTGTTGTTGTTAGGTGTCATTGAGTCAAGCATGACTCATAGTGACCCTATGAACAACAGATCTGAACCCTGGCCTATCCTATGCCATTTTAATCATCTCTGACACACTTGAGCCCATTGCTATAGTGACTGTGTCAATCTATCTCATTGAGGGTCTTCATCTCTTTTGTTGACCTTCAACCTTTCCACGAACGATGTCTCTTTCCAAGGAATACCAAGGAATACCATCTCCTATTAGAGAATTCTATATTCTCTTTAGGATTTGAGTATCCTATGCAAATGTATTCAGAGTGATGCTAAGAAATTTTTCCTCATAGTTTCTCACAAAATGAAATTGATTTAAGAGAACCTTAAAGACTCTATGAATCAATAAAAAAATGGTGTAAAGAAATAAGATCCCTTTGAAGTCACCAAGGCAGCTCTGGTGTAGTCCAGTACCCACTGGTGGTACCTCTACGATGGTTTGAATCCACCAGCAGCTCCTCAGGAGAAGGACAGACAATCCCTTCCTCTGCTCTTTTAAAAATAGTCATTGCTGTGGGGTTAGGACCAAGTCATAGATTATCTTCCAGTGGTTACGCAGGGGCTGTACATTGCCTGAGAGGAGAGTACTTATCTTTTTTCCATGGAGCAGCTGCCTGCCTTTGGGTTAGCAGTTCAATCTTTTTACCCACTTAGCTCTCTGGTGTGACTTACAACTTCCCAAACCTGCTGGAGAGTCAACTATAAATTGGTTCCAATTCAAAGAATGAGTGAGTTTAAATCATCGAAAGCATAGATGCATTAGGGACAAGAAATAAAAATCATATAAACTGTCTAAATATGTCAACTTTTCTTATGAATATGGATAGCAACTATGTGAATACATTTTCTTGCCATTCACACTGATAAAAAAAAGAAAATAAAACTAATGTTTAATTGTTGTTGTTGTTTGATGCCATCGAGCCGTAAACGACTCATAGTGACGCTGTGAATGAACATCCTGAGCACTGTTCGTACATAGACTTTCCGGAGGCAAGCCATTTCAGAAGTGGATGCCGCTCCTGCTTCCAGAATGTTTAATTAGCCAAAGATTTAAGATGGACTTAAGAGTCTTAAATTGGACTCCTTAATTTTACAGTTGAAAAAAAATCTGATTTCATGAATAAGCTCTTTAAGAACTAATTCAGTCCTTTAGGGACAAATACTTTATAAGACCATTATTGTAGAAATAGATAACTAGTAAAATGTGTATAAGAATCTAAAGGGGGAGGGTGGGGTTGGAGCAGAGGGGTGAGGATGGGTGAGAGGGGGATTAATTATAGGGTCGCACAATCTGATGGGTGGAGGGTGGTGTGGGTTAAGTAAGGAAATAGGAAAGACCTGGTGTGAAAAAAATGTATATAAACTTTGTGACTAAATCAGTATGAAATTAAAAAAATAATAGATTCTTATGCCTTGGTCTAATAATTCTCCTTTGAGGAATCAATCATTAGATATTAAAGTTTTGACAAAGCAGTACAATAAATTTCATAGTATATTTTCATAGGTTACATTGAATGCCACCTACATGTTCAACAGAAAGGAAGACCAAAGTAGGTAGAGGTTAGTCTCTATCAGGGACTCTCAAGACTCACTGAATATTAAAACCAGGGAGCCCAGGGGAAAGGAGTTACACTGTAAACCCAAAGCCTGTGGTTCGAATCTACTAGCTGCTCTGTGCGAGAAAGATGGGCAGTCTCCTCCTGTTTGACTTGTAGCCTCTAAAAACCTGCTGAAGGGTCAGATAAGAGTTGTTTCCAACTGGATGGTACACACCGACAATGACAATATGAATACAGATAGTCAGGGCCTATTCCTGCTTGACCAGATTTTTCTGGATCTGGGAAGCAAGGCTGCATTTTTATGAAGTTCTACTAAGCCGGGTAGGAGCTCTGACAGCTCAGTGACAGAAGTTGGGCTGCTAACCAAAGGCAGGTGGTTCAAATCCCTCAGTTATTCCATGGGAGAAAGATGGACAGTTTCCTCCCATAAGATTTACAGCCTTTCAAAATCAGCTGGAGGGTGAGCTCTGGGTACACTGACTCCCTGGCACAAAACAAGTCATATGACAAGGTTTTACAACTATTCAACTTTTTTAATGACATGGGGAAATAATTATAATGCACTAAGCATTAATATTTAGATAGAAATTTTCAGTGATTTCAGTTTGAGGATAAACTACATATTTTTAATGTCAATGAAAAATGTCAAAAAGAAATACAACAGAGAGCCTTCTCTGAGTGGAAGAATCTTATTCTTTTGCTTCTAATTCTACCTCAAATTTTTTACTATGAGCAGCATCACTTTAATAACCAGTAAAAAAACAAAAAGGAAAGTAATCCTAAATTACTTAGAATTGTTTATGCAAGCAAAAACAGATACTCTATTTTTATGTAAATCAATGTTGAGAAAGAGGTAGAAGTTGGAGTAATTTTTACAAATTAGGAAAACATGTAGTGGCCTAGATTATGTGGTTTGCTTTGCTCTACTTGGTTCTGTGCCTCTGGTAATACACTTGAGGCTATGCAATGCATTTAGCATCTACAAAACTTCCAAGGAGTTTGAAGGGAGCAGGTCAGGCAGAGAAGTATGAACCAAGCATAAATTAGCAGGCCTGATCATCCTCTGTAGGAGGTTAATAGAACTTCAAAGGCCTAGAGCAAAGAGACCTTGGTGTTTTACACATATTTACATACACAAAGTGAATTCTTTCACATAGGGCAATAAAATTAAAACACTTGAATTCTGCCACGTGGGCCATTTAAAATAATATGCAAGTATCTCTGCTGTTTAGAAAAAGAAAATCCATGGCTTAAACTATATTGTTACAGGTAAGTGCTTCCAAAACTCATTTTCTCTGAGTTGAAATTGGCTCCAGGCTCATTCTCCAGCAGGCTTCCAGAGGCTGTAAATCACGTGGGAGGAGACTGTCCATTTTTCTCCAGAGAGCCTGCTAGTGTATTCGAACTGCCAGAGAGGTGTCACCTTGGGGTTAGCAGTGCAACTCCTTACAGGCTATGCCACAGAGCTTCTTAAAAACATGTGCTAGAAATCTAAATGAACAAGTAAATAAATATCCTTTTCCTCTTTACTAATAAGAATTTTAAAAAGAAAATGTTTTATACTAAAAAGAAAATCCTTTATACTAACACACATTTATTGTATTTTTGTCTTGACAAGTGAACTGAAATTGCAGATTAGAAAACTCATTTCATTTAGATTGTAATTATATCTAGAATTTCTTATTCATTTTTACCTATGTGTCTATCATTTTTATCTGTACAAAAATGTCTAAAACCACTCTAATAAGAACACAGGCATTTCCTGGGAAATGAATCATAACCAACTTGAGAGATGATTCATTGTGAGTTATTTAAATATTGGCTAATTTGTCAATATTGGCCCGGAGGTGTAGTGATTTGTATGACACAATCAAAACCTATTCCACAAAACAAACAGGTGCTAGGTAGTGAGGGGCACGTATCACAGGGGGGTTGACCCTTGTGGTTTAATGAAGATGTTCCCTAAATAAAAGTAGATGGAACCATTCTGCAAAATTTACAGCAAAACCTAAAGCTTTGTATAAAGTCAATTAATAATCCACCAAGCAAGATAGTGTATCAATCTGGAAAACAGGAAAGTAAGTGAAAAATCAATAGGCTATCAGAATGATAAAGCAGAAAGTGCTAGAATGTGTCTGATCTCAAGAAAAAGGCACTTGGGTGCACAATTCTACTCTTAATAAATGATTTCACCTGGTAAGTGGAAGCGGTTCTCAGCATGACCATTGCTTCACTAAGTTTTCAATTTAACTTGTAGCTGTGCTGTTACTTTTCCTCCCAATTCATTCCTTCCCATAGCCACACACAAGGCTCTACAGACATCAGTGGATTTGCACACTCATTTCCAAAGGCAGAATTCAGTCTAAATTGTTGTACATGTGTGTGCAATTTTTTTTTAACAAAAGATTCTAAGGTATCACCCCAGTTTACCTATGGCATGTCTGTGGAGGTAAGATTTGCATAAAATGGAAAAACGGATGAGTAATTTAACATCAAAATTAGGAATAGTAAAGTTTGATAAGTTAAAAGATTAGACCCAGAATGATTTAAGATAAAGGACATTGGAAATCCATTAAGAAAGATTTATGCAAAATAAAAGAAGGCTATGCATATACATCTAAGATAAATGTAAATAAGCTGCATTTTACACCCTTAACAGAGAATGGAAATAACTTGTAACTTTATATATTGTAGACTAGATTTCATGACTCTAAATTTCATGGCACGGCTTGGAGAAAGTGCAGCCAGAGTGCTTTGAGGCAAGGACAGAGAGCACTTGGTGTAAGGAAGCCGCATCTCACATATTTTGGGCATGTTGTTAGGAAGGGCTATTCCTTGTAAAAGGACATCATGCTCAGAAAGGTGGAGGGCCAATCATGGAGAGGAGGACCCTCAACAAGATGGACTGACACAGTGACTGCTGCAGTGGGATCAAGTGTATGGAGATTACAAGGACAGCACAGGACAGGAGGATATGGTTTAGATCTGTTGTTCACAGGGTCACTGTGTCATACTCCAACGAATGCACTTAAGAAATGAGTCTGAGGAACATGATTCCTTGAAATAACAGTGTGGTTTCTCTCTCTCTCTTTTTTTTATCTGCCCATAATTTATTCAGGGATATTAGTTGTGGGATAGCTAGTGATTAGACAGTGTGATAAATGAAATACTTCTATTTTTATTGATAGAAGTTTTGGTTATCCTTGCAACTGGTTTATGCAGTTCCTTGTTATGATTTTGTCAAGTATAAGTCACAGAGCAGAATTTTCTGACCTATATTTTAATATCTGATGAAAATTATGGTTGCTTTCTACCAAACCCTCCCCTCCCCCCAAAAAAACCCAACCCAACAATTATGAAAGCATAAATTGTCATGAATTTTAGGCAGTTCATAGTCTTGGAAGGACAGTCATGAGCACAGATTCACATGATGTGTTATACATTGTTGTTGCTTTTGTTGTGTACTGTGGAATCGGACATGGAGACCAATAGCTGACTCTCCAGTGGGTTGTCAGAGGAAGTTAATTGCATGGAAGGAAATTGCCCATCCTTCTCCTGTGGAACAGCTGATGGCCTTGAACTGGATACCTTTGGGACTGCAGTACAGCTTGTTACCACTATAGATATAATCACATATTTAAGATATAATTTGACTACTTTCTAGTAAGTTATTAAGGGTAAGAAAAGGAAAAAAATGGCTATGAGCAATGATGACTAGAGAATTTCAGTATACGAGGTTTGAAGGCTGTGGTCTGTTTGAAAGAGTCTTCCAATGCACTAGCCTCAAACAGTACACATTCCAGATACTTCACACGTGAGTGTGCAACAATGGTGCTGCTAGTTGTTGGTAGGTGCCATCGAGTATGCCTTATAGTGACCCTATGAACAATTAAAATAAGACCTACCCTGTCCTGTGCCATCCTCATCATCTCTTACTGTATGTGACAGTATTAGGACATATCTAGAAATACTTTTAGCTGGCTTGCATAATATTGATAAAATATCAGCAATTTGTTTTGCATGATATAGATAAAATATCATTTATTCATAGTGAATTATAAAAGGTTAAATTTTATTTGGGGTGACTGTAGGTGCTCTTCGAGGTTATTTGAGAATAAAGCCTCCCCCAAGTCACTCTCTTATAATAATTTATCAGAGATCAATTGATACAAAAAGGAGCTTTGTTTCAAGATCTATAGTTTGTTGTTGTTGTTATTATATACAGTCAAGTCGGAACTGATCCATCGCTGTCCCTCCAGCAGCTTTTCAGAGGCAATGAATTGAAAGGACTACAACAAATCGCACGGGAGGAGATGGCCCATCCTTCTCCTGAGGCGCAGTCGGTCAAGCTGAACAGTACTGCTTTTGATTTGCGATGTAATTTCTTACCACTAGGCCACTATTTGTGAAAAGCTTCAAGTTACCTCTGGGTAATATGTTTTTAAAATTTGGTGTTGTTGTTGCTATAATCTAAAATTTTAAAACTACAAGAGCTGGCCACTGTTCTCTTCACTGCCATCTAGTTGCTCAGTCAGCATGTGCCTTTCCTGTACATGGACAGTGGCCTCTTGTTGCCTGGACGATCCTTGCCCATACATCTGCCTTCCCTCCTCTCCTCAACCATGCTTCTAATCCTCCTCATACCACCTCCAGAATTCAAAACCGCACCATGACCACAGCTTAGATTAACTCCTTCCAGTCTTTGCTGGCTTCTAAGACCTTTGGAAGAAAAGATTGAAAATTATAGAATTTTGAACCAATAGATGGTTTTGAGGTCATTAGCCACCTAATTTAGTGGATTTGGTGAGACCTAATACAAGTTAGATGATTTGCCCACCAAAGCCCAGCTGGGTCAAGGGTCTTCTGACTTTTGGGCCCATACTCTTTCCCATAATGTTGTGGTTAGGTGCCGTTGAGTCGAGTACAACTCATAGCAACACTATGAACCCTTTCTATCCTGTACCATCATCACACTTTCTGACATACAAGAGCCCATTTTGGCAGTAGCCATGCTAATCCATCTGTCTGAGGGTCTTTCTCTCTTTTGCCGACTCTCCAGCCTTCCCAGCATCATGTTCTTCTCCAAGGAAAAGCCCCTCCTAGCAACATGAGCAAAGTATGTGAGGTGAAACCTCATCATTTTTGCATCCAAAGAGCACTCTGGCTGCACCCTCTAAGACAGATCTGTTTGTTCTCTTGGCCATCCATGGAATGTTCAGTGCTCTTCTCCAACACCACAGCTCAAAGACATCAATGATTTTTCTGTCATCCTTCTTCATTGTCCAGCCCTCAGATACATAGCAAGTGATTGGAAAGACTACGGCCTGAATCAGACACACCTTACTACCCACAAAAACAAAACAAAACAAAACTTCCCCATAGTAATACACACTTATTCCTACCATGACTCTCTAAGGGACCATTTTCCTAGCAGGAAAGTTCATGAGGCCTTTAAGGATTATTCTTGATTAAAGATTGGAAAGTCTTTGACTCATATATACTCATAAATGTCCCTTCCATTAGTAAATTGGTAACTTTGCCCTCTGTTGCTGTTGTTGTTATGTGTTGCCTGTGACCCATAGCAACCCTGTGTACAACAGCTGTGAAGCCTGCCCTGTCCTGAGCTAGTCTCACTGTCTCCAGCACACCGACTCCCATTGCCCCAGTTGTATCAGTCCATCTCATCCGGGGTCTTCTTTCCTGTGCTGTAGTAGTTTATCAATTCAACTTAGTCATATATCACAAATGCCCAAGAAAGTGCAGTAGATACTTGAAAATCCATCAAACAAATTAAAAAATACTAATAATCTTTGTGACTGTTGTTGTGTACCATCGAGCCAGAACAATCCTTAACCCTCTAGTGGGTTTTCGGAGACAATAAATCACATGGAAGGAAACGTCCCATTTTTCTCCCTCAGAGCAGCTGGAGGATTTGAACTGCCTATCTTGCCTACTTTATGATGATTAGATCATATAGTTTTTTTAACTTCCAAGAATAAAACTAAATGATATACACAACATCTCAATGTAATAAATTAGCATATTTAACACAAAAGAAACAAGATTATAAAAAACAACAAAAGAACAGGACCAAACCTCAAAATGTAATCTCTTTTCCTATACCCATTAAATATTGTTTTTTCTTGAAAATATCTCCCAAATTTCTCTTTTCATTTCCATTATGTGAGCATCATTTTACTCATAACTTTTATCACTAATGGCTCTCACAGTCCAGTCTCTACTACCCAGATCAGAATAGCCATCCTTCTCCACTTGCTTATTGTGACTGTCCACTAGAATCCTGCAGGGACTTGTGGCAGCATCCATGTATTATTCTAACTTTTCTGATATTCAAGGCTTCCTAACATTTAGTACACACACTTTAAAGTTCCACCCTGATGCTGTGTTAAGTTCTTCATATTCTCACTGGCATGATCCCAAGTGATAGGATGATATAAACAATTTATAAATGGAGAAAATGAGGCCCAAAGCCTATGGTCAGATAATGGCAAAGGTGAGATGGTTACCTGGTTGTGCCTAATACAGTCTCTAACCACACAAATACCCAAATTAAGGGTCAAACCTAGTTCTCCCTTGTTGTTAAGTGCAGTCAAGTCATAGATGACTCATAGCGACCCTATGAACCAAAGGCCTGAGCACTGTTCATAGAGTTTCCAGAGGCAAGCCATTTCGGAAGTGGATGCCACTCCTGCTTCCAAGCTTGTTTTAATTGGGGAGCTCCACCAAGCGTGGCCCACCATGGGTAACCATTATCACATTTGGCGCATCAGTGTCACAGTGTTTAGCATTACAGCAACCATGAGTTCTCCCTTAAAGGCAAGTATTTTGAAGCTCTGTCTCACATACTTTGGGCACTTGGCCAGGAGGGGCCAGTCTTTGAAGAAGGACATCACTCTTGGAAAGGTGGAGGGACAGCGCAGGAGAAGAAGATCCAAAGGAAAAGGATTGAAACAGTAACTAGAACAATGGGGGTGTGTTGGAGTTAATGAGAGTGGCTCAGGACAGGGCAGGCTTCGGAGTATTGTATGTAGGGTTGCTATGAGTTGCAGGTGACTAAATGGCACCTAACAACGACAGCAACAGTTTCTTTATAGTCCAAGGAGGCTTTATTCACAACTCACTTCAAAGTTACATTATTTATATGCTGTTGAGTCAGAACCAACTTATATGAAGCTGACTCTCCAGTGGGTTTTTAGAGACTGTAAACTGCACATGATGAAATTGCCCATTATTCTCCTGTGGTAACTGGTGGATCTAAACCACTTGCCTTTGGCAGGCAGCACAGGTCCTTACCTACTCGACACTGTTGTTGAATGCTGTCGAATCGAGCATGACTCATAGTGAACCTTTGAGCAAAAGGCCTGAAGCCTTTGTATAATTATGGTCATTTCTCAAAGTTCATAGAGTTTCCAGAGGCATGTGGTTTAGGAAGTGGATGCCACTCCTGCTTCCAAACTAGACACTGGAGGTCCCAAATTATGATATAACCGCGATCAGGAATTCTCTGTCCCTCCCTGATTAAGCTTTCTCAAGTCTGTATCATTTTCAAGGGATAAACATTCATTCCTTTTGTAACTCAACTAATTTTTATCAACTACTGTCTCTGATCCTGCACTATATGGTCTTTCTCAAATAGTTTATAGTCTATTTATCTCTCGCTTGTTTAAATTATAACACCTGTTATCAGACAACCCCATATGTTCCTTGAGTCTAATACTGCTTTGCAATGTTAACTGTATATATTTTTTTCTCCATCTTGAAAGACTGCAGTTGTCTTTCAGAACACTCTTAGTTCCTAATAAAGGGAAAGAAATAAGCATGAGATAAATAATATGGTTTTGAATTTACTGGAGATATTACGTTGCAAGTAGCCTATCAAAGAATTGTGTGCAGCATAATACAAGGAAATCCTTTTAGGACTAAACTGAATGGGTTTGGAGAAGATCTGGTATGAAGAGTGCTTTAAAACAAAAACCAAAACAGCACACAACAAAAACAAGTTTATAACCTGTTGAGTGTTAGTAAAAAACATACAAATATTACTGATCTTACAGGTGCTCTAGTGGCTTAGTGGTAAGGAGCTGTGCTGCCCACGCAAAGATAGATGGTTCAAATCCACCAGCTGCTCTGAGTGAGAAAGATGGGCAATCTCCTTTCTGTGTGATTTACTGCCTCTGCATACCCACTGGAGGGTCCACTATGAGTTAGTTTTTGTTAGATGGTACTTAACAGCCACAGTTATCTTAAGCCTATATTTATAAATAAAGTCATCTAGGAAGATTTTTCACATCTAGGAAGATTTTTCACTGAAATAAATACATAGCTCAGCTCATTACTCTCAGGTCACGACAGACTTTTATTAGCTTTTGAGGCTGTCAGTAGCATGGGAGGAGACTGCTTACCCACAGGAACTGTTGTTGGATTCTAAACCCCAGAGGGGTGTGAGTGCTGAGGAAGCAGTGCACTTCCTTGTGGACCGCATCAGGAGAACTTAGAGGGATCACTAATTTCCTTTTTTTGTTGTGAGAATTTCCAATAATATAATTTATATAGAAAAGAAAAACTAAATGATGAAATCAAGTTCAAATTTCTTGTGACTATAGTAAGAGAATTCTGATAGTCTGAACTAAACATTAAAATCCATACTTCACCTCCCTCTAAATTTTGTTCACACCTCTCTTTTCATTTATTGAAATTTAGCAAATGGAACATCTTATCTTCAGGAATTTTCTATTATTAAATTTACTCCATAGGGTTGCTATGAGTTGCAGGTGACTTGATAGCACATAACAACTTAATAAAGTATTGTTTGTTGTTATGTACCATCCTTTTGGAACCAATTCGTCACCCAGCAGGTTTTCACAGGCAATAAACTGGGCAGGAGTTGATTTCCTATTTCCCTCCTGCTTGATGAAGTTAATGCCTGTGGTTTGGCAGTGCAATTCCTTACCATAGGCCACCAGAGCTTGCTTATAGAATATAATTAAGCTGCAACAATGAATGAATGGAAATCCAAAGTCTTTGTAAGTTTTCATTAAAATTATTAATGATAAAAAATAAAAATAAAAAACAAACAAAAAAGAATATAATTAAGCAAATTTAAATAAATAAGTAAGTAAGTAAGTAAGTAAATAAATAAATAAATAAATAAAGTTTATTATCCGTGGTCTTTGCAATTACTTGCTATGTATCAGAGAGGTGGACAATCACCAAGGATGACAGAAAAAGAATCAATGTCTTTAAGTTGTAGTGCTGGAGAAGAGTCTTGAGCATACTGTGAACTGCCAGGAGAACGAACAGGTCTGTCCTATAAAGGGTGATAAATGTGTCTAGATAACATTCACATACAGTATTTTGTTTCTCATAAAGTTCTTGAAAGCCACCCACTAAAGATGGCCCAGTTTTTCTTTTTCTCTGTCACTAGAAGTAAATGTCTTCTCATTGCTAGGTCTGCCAGTATGTTCATGACATAAAATATGTGATCCTGTTTCATTTCCTAACTTTTGGCTTGGATTTTGATTAGGTCAGAATAGTACAAATAAAAGAATTGAGGTCTCTCTCTCTCTCCTTGCCTTTGAGTAACTGATTTATGGGTTTGCCTCTGTTAGATTTCTGAAGCTTCAAATCACATGAGAAGAGATTGCCCATATTTCTTCCACAGAATCTTTGGTGGATTTGAAGTCAACCACCATAGCTCCCTGATATAGAATTAACAATTATATTAAATATGAGATGATGGGATCTCAAGAGGAATACGGAAATCACCACTTAAAGTTCTAGATTATATTTGAGGTCGCAGAACTTAGGACAAAATTGTGGCTTTTTTGTTGCTCTGTGCAAATAGTTGGAACCTAAGAATTTCAACTCCATGTGTCTTTAACAATTTATGTCAAGTGAAGACATAAAAATATTTTTGTTTGAAAGAAACCGGTATTATAACTATATTTTATAATAGAAATATTTTCTAATACTTAAATCATAAAAATCATAAAAAATTTCATTTCATTTCATAAAATAGTCTCCCCTACATTTTCTTCTGTTGGTTTTACATAAAAATATACTACATGATTTTGTATTTATTTGTTGCTTGTCATAAAATGGGCAGGCCTTAAGCTACTAATTTGGATACTTCTATGAGATATTTTAAATATTACTATTAAATTGAGTGCACTTAATATAAGCTCAATACTCTTAACTCTGAAAAACAAAACCAAAAATAGTGGTTTTACTAAAATTTCTATGTAAAGCGACCCAAAACAAAAGTCACACAGTTACTTCTTTGAATGAAATAATGAAAAATTATTTTCTAAGAATTCAAGGATATAAGGATTATACATGAAAAATTCAATGCTTAGGCGTCTGTATTTGGTAGCATAATGATTAATGGAAATTGTTTGTGTTGCTATCAATCTATTTCCTGTTTCCTGTTTGTGCTCTGGATCACATGATCACTCAGGTGATCACTCAAAGTGCAATTATCTCTATCATAAATGTATGAAATTATTTTGTCTCTTTTAAAAATGTCCCAAGAATTCAGCTTTAATGTTTTATTAAGCTTCTAAACATATCTGTAACAAAACGGCAGAATCCAGCTAGTCTTGTTATGGCAAGATGATGATGACTCTATTTTCCAGTAGCAGATTGCCTGAATTCTCACTTCTTTTGAATGTATCTTCTTTGTTGCTAAATTTTCTTTCTTCTTGATCCTCATGTGTCTCAGCTACTTGATTCCAATGAATTCCCAAGACTTCCTTGAGCTATTCAAGAATTCCAGAACACTTGATCATGCTAATGAGAAACCTGTACTTGGACCAGGAGGCAGTTGTCAGAACAGAGCAAGGGAACACTGCATGGTTCAAAACTGGGAAGGGCGTATGCCAGGAATGTGTCCTGTCTTCATACCTTTTCAACCTGTATGCAGAATAGATTATCCGGGAGGCTGGGCTCTATGAGGATCAATGTGCTGTCAAGATTGGTGGAAGATCTATCAACAGTCTGTGTTATGCAGATGACACAACCCTGCTTGCTGAAACTGAGGAGGACCTCAATCGCTTGCTGCAGAGGGTCAAGGACTGCAGCCTACAATATGGATTGAGGCTCAATGTCAAGAAGACAAAGATTCTCACCACTGGGCCAATTGGCAGCATCAGGATGGATGCTGAAGAGATTGAGATTGTACACAGCTTTAGTTTGCTTGGCTCCACAGTCAACACTCTTGCCACCAGTAGCTAGGAAATTAAAAGGCGCATTGCCATGGGAAAGTCTGCTGTTAGGGACCTCTCCAAAGTGCTGAAGAGCAATGGTGTCTCTTTGGAAACTAAGGTTTCCAAAGGTTTCCTGTCTGATACAGGCCATGGTCTTTGCTATCATTTGTCATGCATCAGAGAGTTGGAAAATGGCTAAGGAAGATAGAGGGAGAATTGATGCCTTTGAGCTGTGGTGCTGGAGAAGAGTGGTATTGAGGGTACAATTGACTGCTAGGAAAACAAATAGATTCATCCTGGAAAGGGTTAAACCAGGCGGCTCCTTGGAGGCAAGGATTCTGAGGCTCCATCCAACATACGCTGGACATGTTGTTCGGAGAGAACAGTCCTTGGAGAGGAACATCAGGCTTGGGAGGGTGGAGGGACAGCGCAGGAGGGAGAGGCCCTCTATGAGGTGGATTGATTCAGTGACTCCGGTAATCGGGATGGGAGTGTCAGAGACAGTGTTATTGGCACAGGACAGAGCAGAGTTTAGGGCTGTTGTACATAGGGTCACTATGAGTTGCAAGTGACTCGACGGCACATAACAACAACAACAACAGTCTACAATGATAACAAAGATGTATTGTGGGATGATGTTGTGGTATGGCCTTGAGTCAGAATCGATCCATGGCTGACCCTCCAGTGGGTTTTCAGAGGCAACAAAACTCAAGGGAAAAGATTGCCCATCCTTCTCAGTCAGAGCACCTGGTAGATTCCAACCATGTGCCTTTGGGATTGAAGTGAAGCTTCTTACCAGAAGGCCACTCAAAGCTCCCTTGTTATTGTGTGCCATTGAGTCTGAATAGATCCATAGCTGACCCTCCTTCGAGTTTTCGGAAGCAGTTAATCACACGGGAGGAGACTGACCATCTTTCTCCCATGAAAGAGCTCCTAGGACCTGGAAATGTGTTCTTTTCTGGTAAACATCTAGTAGTTTCTCAAAGTTTGAATGCTTTTTTAAAGTCCTAACACCCTCAATATTTTGCCCTATGAAAAAACTATTTGAAACACAGTACCTAGGTCAAGGATTCTGATGACTTTCCAGAAAACAACTTATAAATTGATAGGTATGAAGCCATATAAAGCAATAGAAAAAAGACCTAAGAAGAGGGTCAATAAACAAGGAAAACTTAACCTCACAGCTGCTTCCTCCCTTTTCTGTTATTTTTATAAGCACAGTTTTTGTGCACTCTCTTAAAAATAAAATTAAGTCTATTATTACTTTAGCCCCAAAGCCCATGGCAACCATATTTCAAAATATAACTAAGTAGCATTTCAAAACATGTTATTAATATGCCAGCTTCCTCTTTTAATACTTAAAAAAAATTCTTAATAGTGATATATTTTCTGCAGCAACACTTTAGGTTTAATCATTTTGGACCTTTTATCCTTTCTGATTTGATTGTCTGTAAATATCTATATTCTATATAAAGTGAAAATAACAACTGATGAGATTTTACCAAGGCATATGCAAGAAATTAGGCCTTCCTAGAGGAGTTCACCTAATAGTTAATGATGATGGAAAACATAAATATGTCAGCATATAACTGGTATGAGTTTTGTGAAGAAATTATTATTTTTTACTTCCACTACTACAGTTTTAAGTGGATGTTCAAATAACTATTATGTCAGGTGGCAAGCTTGTTTCCTAATGCTGGTGGTTCAAAAGAGAAATGTATAAAGAAAAAAGGGATAAAAAAATAGGTGGGGGAGGGGTTTCCTTCAAATGGATGGAACCCATTCTTTTGAAAGAAAACTCCCCTCTTACCTTAGTCCGAGAGCTGGTTAGTTCTCTTCTGTCCTCCTCCTAGGGGAGAAATACCCAAAGTTAAACAATAATAGAACATGGTCTTGTATTAAAGTCAAGTTCAGTTCTGGCCAACCCCTTACTCAAGTCTCACAAGACACTACCAACTGTCTGATATACGGGGGCTTCCACGTAATTGAAAATCAGTTTTAATGATTAAGCCAAAGGGGAGTTGACATCAGCTATGAAAGGAAAACAACAACAAAAAAAAACCCCAAATCCCAAACCCTTTTGTCAGTGTTGGCAGAGATTCTTAATAATCAGTTGTGGACTGGCATAGAAGAGCAGGGGAATTCCTGAAAGTATATTATGTGGGGATTTAGTCAGGTAGAGTGAATAATGGTTGGTGCATCGTGGGGATACTTAGAGTCCTTAGGGAAAAGTCATGCCTCAGTGTTCTAGTCCATCTCCTTGATGTTCTTTACTCTCTTTTAAGAGTAAAACAATAGGGCTACAAGCAGTGTCTCATTTGGAGGCAGTATGGCAGCTGGTATGAACAAGAAAAAAATGGTAAAAAAATATACTGGATCTTAGATGGGGGGGTTAAGGTAATCACTGGGGACAGATATCATCAGAAAATGTGTGCTTATTGTAATTTTTTAAAAATGAGAATCACAGGTTGAATAAGGATGATTCCCACCCCCCTTTACTGTATTTATATCTAACTAGAAATGCCATGGGCTTAGCAATTAGACAGGAATGGATTCTGATTCCACTGGTCCCTTACTAGCAGTGTGACCTTGAGCAGTATCATCTGTTTTAATGAAGATAATAATACCAACTTCCAGGAGGTGTGGGGATCATGTTCTACATGTGCTTAACACATAGTAAGTAGATGTTAAACTTCCATTTTCTTTTCATATCATCTCTCATATGGTATTTCCTTACATAAGTTAACTTGTCTCTTTGTCTTCTGAGAATAGAATAGTGTCTAGTTACCCTTTGGCATAATTTCAGGAGTGGCGATTGGCTCCCATAAAAAGATAAAAGCAAATACCAGACAATTGATTGAGTTCTGTGAGACATGGAGCGTGGAGGCCAAGAATGAGCCTGAACCCATACAAGATCATGTGCTATTGTTGTTTAACTTTGGGTAACTTATTAACATTCTTTATCAAGTAAAATGACATCAGGTGAGAAAATGGATGCATTCTGGAAGCTCAGGTTGTCATAATATATTGCAGAGATATAAGAATCAAGGCTATTGTAATCATTACCACAATGACCATTAAGAAAATTGTGCAGTGGAAAAAACACTACATGGCAGAGTCTATGATATGCATTGCTAGCTTGTCTCTCTCTATTACTGTTACCATTTGCTTAGCATTAGGTTCATCCTTGGAAGGCCAGGCATCTTAAAGTTACATGGTAAAAATACAGGAACATGCTGTCAAGTGCAAACATACATCATTTTCTTAATGTTTTCCCTTAGGAATTTTAAATCCATTTTAAAATTAACAGTATGTTCTCAAAATGATTGTTTTGGCAAACAAGCATTCTTTTTATCCACTAAATAGTATATTTTCCAAAGAATATATACAGAAATAGGCCAATTTCTTTTGTAATGGAAAGAAATACTTTCCAAAGTTGTGAAGTTGTGCTTGAAATGGGAAAAGAGCAAATTGCGTTTTATGAAACACCTATTTCATCTACGAAAGTCACTGAGATGGCAGTTTTGAAGGCAGTACCTTACTATTTAGAAGTGATCTGGGAATCTATGAATAAGAACAGCTATAGTTGTGCTGCCTGAATTGGATGAAATTGCAGTGACTATATATTCTTCATGCTTCAGGGCATAAACTGATTGCTATTGTGATGAAGGAAGATGAAAGAGAAATTAAATAGCACTGAAGTTGTTAGGACGATTGTAGAGCCCTTAAAGTTCACCTTCATAAGTATTTCATCATGAAACCATGGGAGGCCACATTACATGGGCCAACTGCTAGGGCCAAATATGGAAACCAAGTTTTGATTTCAAGTAAATCAAGCAAGTCCTTTTACTGGTGCACATCTCCTGTTTCTCTCTTGTTTTCTTCTTTACTTATTCTAGTGAATCTTGTTGGTGTTTTACTTTGTCAACAGTTAGGGATCAATGCTTAACTGTAAGTGTCTACACATATAGATGTGTGAGACTTGTATCTTCCTTTCCCTCACTGGTTCTTACAAAATAACACTTTCTCTCAGTAGCTTTTCCTTTCGCCAAGTAGACAGGCTGTGATAAAAGCAGCTCTTTACTAAAGGAGTGACTTATTTAATATAAAATCAGACAGGTTTCTTCAGAAGTTCTAAGGATGAATTAAAAATCTGAAAATGCCAAGGAGGTACAAAAGAGCTTTTTGTTTGTTTTGCTAAAGATATTGGAATGTATGACTGCAAATCAAAGTCTCTTAAAGGAAGAAGACAATTTAGTGATGACCTGTCAGAGTCTTCTATGAGATGAGTTGTTCTGCTTGAACAACTCCAATGTTAGGATCAAAATGCAATCCTCTTCCTCCATTTTTTGGACCAGTTTTAAATGTTGGAAAACTGCTTGTGTTGATCTGAAATCTACAGATGTGGAATTTCTTCGGTTTGTTGATAATTTATAATTGTAATGTCAATTAAAAGGATAATTTCTGTACAAAGTGCCCTGAATGCAGCATTGCTAAATTTACAGTATAGTCTCCTATCACATGAATTGTTTCATTTGTGTTTGGGTAACGGTCAGTTAAAAAGTTCTGCTTTGCTTTTCCCTGGAAGAGCCTTGAAGAGAGAGACAGATTTGTCTCTAATCTCAGCTGTGGGATTATGGGGTCACTTAATGCCTCTATTTCACAGGTTTTTTCCTCAAGAAAATGGCAGTGAGGGCTTGTTGTTTTTAATGAGAGCAAGTGAAAACAAATTATGCAGGGTTGTTTGGAAAACAATAATGCTGTTGTCATAACTGTTTCACTTAAGGAAGATAGCTCTTAGGAATTTGTAAAGTTGTATATTAAGCCACTTACAAAATAATATTTTAAAAGTAAACAAATAATATTAATTGATATATTAAGCAAATCTTTGGTTTTTGCAATATTAGCATTATGTAATTTTAATAGAAATAACTTTTTAAAAAACCCTATGCCCTTTGTTTATTAATCTAAAAAGCAATCTGAGGTCAGTTTTTCTTGGAACCTACATAATTCTGTTTAAGTCTGATTGCCCTCAAATAAAGCCTAACAATGTACGTATTTGCTTAGGTCTCTTAGTATCTCGACTTACTTGAAAATTTTCTTTTTTCTAATGCTTTCCCCCCTGCCCCCGTCCTACCTTAATAAAGGTATGGGCTGTTCTTTTTGACTAAAGCGTTGAAAAATTTTTTTATGATTGTAGGTGTGTCTAGAAAGTGAGTCTAGGTGCTGGGAAGCTAATGATATCTTTGCTTAGTTTCTAACAGAATCATGCCTTTATTATTTCAGAAAGAAAGGTCTCTCTTAGTCTCACATCTGAAACAACTAGTGTAACAGAACAGGTCTTAGGAATTTTTATAGCAAAGCAATAGTAGGGAGGAATCCATATATTTATTTGAAAATTCTACCAGTGTTTGTGTCATTATTCATTTGATTGATTGCATTCAAACTAATTTGGGCTAATTAAAAAGGGAGCTTAGGTGGCTTAGTGATAAGGAATTATGCTACCAACCCAAATCCACCAGCTGCCCCAGAGAAGAAAAATGGGCAGTTTCCTCCAATGTGATTTACTGCCTCTGAAAACACGCTGGCAGGTCAGTTATGAGTCGATTTCAACTCGATGGTACTCAATAATAACAATAAATATTTAACACTTTGAGAAATTGAATTATTGACATTTGTGTAAAATCTTATATATAGGTTAATTTTTTGTTGTTGAATACCATACAACAACAACAAAAAAAAAACACAGGAGGAAGATAAATGTAGCAGATTTACTTTTACAGGATGTGTGAGCTTCGAATGCTCTCTCAACTCAAACTCATTCCTGTTGAGTCGCAATCAACTCATAGCTGACCCTCCAACATGGTCGGAGGCAGTATAGGAAGAGCTTACCCATCCTTCTTCCACAGAAAAAAGCTGGTGGATTTAGGCTGCCTATTTTTGGAATCACTTGGGTTGGTGGAAAAACACCTTATGTGCTGGGCCACCAGAGTGCACAGGAGGAGATTGCCAATCATTCCTCCATGAAGTAGCTGGTGGATTTGAACTGCCAGAGAGATATCACCTTTGGGTTAGCAGTGCAAATCCTTATGGGCTACTGCTGCCTTGAGAGCTCCCTTTGAATGGGTGTTGTTAGATGCCATCGAGTGGAGTATGACTTATAGAGACCTTATGAACAACAGATCTGAACCCTGTCCTATCTGTGTCATTATTGCATTTCCTGACACATTAGAGCCCACTGCAGCAGTCACTGTGTCAATCCACCTAGGTGAGGGCCTTCCTCGCCTTTGCCAACCCTCTACCCTTCCACGCATCATGTCCCTCTCCAAGGAATTGCCTCTCCTAGCAACATGCTCAAAATATATAAGGTGAAGTGTCATCATCCTTGCTTCCAGAAAGCACTCTGGCCGTATTCTCTCTGAGACACATATATTTGTTCTTTTGGCAGTCCATGGGACATTCAGTGCTCTTCTCCAGCACCATAGCTCAAAGACATCAATTCCTCTGCCATCCTTATTCATTGTCCAGCTCTCAGATGCATAACAAGTGGTCAGAAAGACTATGGCATGAATCAGATGCACCCTAGTCCTCAAACTGACATTAGTATTCCTCAATAATTTGAAGAGGTCCATAACTGCAAATTTTTCTGATGCAATGTGTCTCCTTATTTCCTGACTGCTGGTACTAAGGGTGTTAATTGTGGATCCAAGTAAGATGAAGTTGTTGACAGTGTCATATTAATTTGACTGATTACAATAAACCAATTCAGGCTAATTTAAAAGGGAGCTCTGGTGGCTTAGTGATAAGGAATTGTTTAGCCAACCCAGACACCAGCTGCTCCCAAGAAGAAAGATGGGCAGTCTCCTCCAGTGTGATTTACTGCCTCTAGAAACCTGCTGGCAGGTCAGTTATAAGTTTATTTTGGCTCAATGGTACTCAACAACCACCACAAAAGATATTTAAATTTGAGAAATTGAATTGTTAAACCTTATATGGCCAGTGATATTAAAATGATATGACCAATGAATTTATCTCATACTCTTCTAGTACATAATTAGAAAAGTAGTTAGAAACCATAAATATTTTTGTGCCTTTAATTTTTTTATGTTGCTGAGTTGTATGATTTTTGATGGAATATAATGAAGTAGCTTTACAAATTTTTTGAAAGTGTATTTCATTTTGTGACTGACTCTCAAGAATTATCTTTTTACTTTTAGAATGTTTGGAAAATATCCATTTAGAAACAACTACATGAAAATATGCTCACCTAATATGTGAGAAAGGCAGGGACAACACTGACACAAAAGTTAACTCCGCAATAAGGGATACACCTTTAACTTGCTGGTCTGTCTAACACTTCTCTAAATCTGAACATTCACATTGAGACAGACTAGGAAGAAGGACTGGCCATCCACTTCTGAAATAGCAGGCCTCTGAAAACCCTATGTACA
>NW_006399806.1:1983553-2007778 GCF_000299155.1 Elephantulus edwardii
TCGCTATGAGTCAAGCAACTCGATGGCACATAATAACAACAAAAACATGAAAATGCTTTTCTGATACTGTTGTTGTGTGCTGTTGGGTTGGAGCCAATCCACTGTGGACCTTCTAATAGATTTTCAGAGGTGGTTAATTGCTCTGGAGGAAATTGCTTATCCTTCTTCCAAAGAGCTGCTGCTGGATTATTCGAACTATGAAACTTTGGAATTGCTGCACAGCTTCTTAATATTAGGCTACCAGAGCTTCCTTTTCTGATATTAAGAGACTAAACAATATGTCCATAGTATTAATAGTTTCTTTTAATATAGTTATTATTTTATAAAATATTATCATAATCAATATAATGCTTTTTCCTGAGAAAGTCCATGGCCAGGATTTACTGTCTTAGAACTGAATGAAAATTTTCTATTTAGGTTTTACCAGATGCTTGTGAGTCTGTATGTATGTTATTTCTGGGTATATTACTGACTTATATATAACTGAATGAAATATGTAGTTAATTCTGAAAACAAGAGGTAGAAGAATGATTTTTTAAAGAAGAAATAAAACATTAAAATATATCAGCTACAGTGTCTTGGATAATAATTCTATACGAAATTCATTACTGCTTTCTAGCTCACTTAAAATGACTATGGAATTATTTTATCTTCTTTTTCTTAACCATGAATCTTCACTCAGTTCTCTCATTGTCAGTATCCATCTTCACTGATCATATCTTTCAAGGTAAATTAAGCTACATACATCTACATTGTGAATGAGTGGCTTCCCATGGGTCAAACTGAAACAAATCATTATATTTTTTATTTTTACATAAAGTTGTTATTTATTTATGATGTCCTAAGCAGTTGTCTCATTAGTAGAAAAAATATGCATTAAGGAAACAGAATACAGAACTCTACACTCAGAAATAGCTTACATCATCCACAAGAAAGTGAACTTCTCTGTCTTTGACATTCTTTCACATTTGTGAGTTTGGAGAACAGAATCCAACACGAAGGATGTCCAAAATAATAAAAACAAGAACTGTCACTGATGTTTATGCTGTTCTGAGGACAAATTGATAGCCACTAATAAACTGAACTAAACTAAACTAAACTAAACTAAACTAAACGCATCTTTATAATTGTAGTTTCTAGAGCAGTTAGCATCCTGATGTTTGACAAAGAATAAAGGGGATCTGACAGAGCTTTCTTAATTACTGAGGGTAGACACAGCCAAAGAAGTGCTCTGTAGCTGTGGTCAGAAGCCACACTGTGCACAGTAGGAACAAAACCAACATTCTCAGAGGCGGGGCTTGAGGTGGTGAGTTGGGAGAATTACCTCTGCCACTTAAACATTAGGGAGCTCTGGTGACCTAGAGGCAAGTAGCTGCACTGCAATCCCAAAGGCAAATGGTTCGATGCCACCAGTTGCTCTGCGGGGGAAGGATGGGCAATCTCCTCCTGTGTGATTAATTGCCTCTGAAAACCCACCAGAGGGTCAGATATGGGTCAGTTCTGACTCAATGGCACACAACAACAACAACGACAACAACTTAAATATTAGTCTAGAGAATGCTGAAATGCAAGACATGATGAAATGGAGACAATTCCAACAGAAAGGTGACAGCACCGCGATTTGATACGTTCCAGTCTGCTGTGGCCACGTGTGAAGTAAGCAAGCACTTCCCTCCATACACTGATCCCACCCAGATATTAACTCTGTCTTTCCCTTAAATACCATCCTGGGGACACCCACAGCCCCTTGATGTTATGGGAGTGTAAATCTATTAGAATGCCTGCAGTGTGCCAATGCTTGCTTGCCACGCAGAGTTCTGAGATGTTAAAGCCTCATATGGATGAGTTCCCTGGTGTAGTAAAGTTCTAATTGATTCTAATTTAGCTGGGAACAAGCATACCAACATATCTGGCGCTAACAAACACACTGATCCAATAGAACAGCCTTTACAAGTACACTAACCTCTGTTGGTTTTTTAATTTTTCACTAGTTCTGAGATTCCTGAATCCATGGTTACCTCTTTCACCGTCTCTACCATACTCCAGTGCTTTTGTTTTGGAGATCTGTTCAGTTTCTTTGCTTCCGTCAAATGTGTCCTAGCTGAGCCTCTTTCTAGATTTCAACATGTTCAACCTCATGAGGACAGTCTCTCCTTCAATCCTGAGGCTTTGTAGCCTCAGCTTCACACTCCACTGTGAGCTTCCTTACATTACAATAGAAAGAGGAATTGAAACACAGAAAATCCCACACACTTGCTCTGCTGTCCCCATGCTCCTTCTTGGTCTGAGTACTAAGAACTACAATTGTTTCTGGAGGCCATTCATACAGTGAAATGACCTCTAATGACCAGAACCGTAATAGGGAACCTGTGTCAATCTTAAGGGAAAAAATCCCCCCAAAACCCTCAAACATCCTTACTAATGTGGAGCAGGCACAACTACAGATTTTTATTTAGCACATTTATTAAGCATAAGAATGAACTTTGACCTTAGATATACTTTTATGTTGCCAAAAGATAACAGGTTCTGCATTCGTATTAAATGTGTGTTGTCATTGAATGAATCTATTTTGTATGTGATGTTGTTCTTTTGGGAAATTCCTTAAGAGATTTGTCTGTGAATCTGTGCATGACTAAAGAATGATAGTTTGACTTCTCTTAGAATGGTCAGAATTTTTATACAATTTTAGATTTTTTTTTATAAAATCACATTATGAAGGTTTAAATAAACAGTTAACTTCTTTGTCAGAAACTCAGTGATAACAAATGACCCAGTTTTTCTCAGCAAGCTGCTAAAATACAACTTTTAAGTGGAATGTTGAGAAGAATAAAGGGCTAAACATTGAATGTAGACACTTTTTACTCTGGTTCATGGTATTTTAAGACATCCAAAGAACAATAAACTTGAAAACCACTAGGTCAATTCTCAGCGGGAATCAGCAGGTTTTGAGTGAACTGGCAAATGAATGAAGGCAAATTTGTTCCGCTTTCATTTTGTTTTGTTTTGTGAGAGGGGTGAACCACATAATGCTCACTGAAATGAAAATCAATGTGGACAGAAGCAATCCATATTTTGTTTTCTTGGTGAGATATGATTTTAACCATCTTTTAATTAGAAGAGGGAGCTAAATGAAAATCTAGAATTTCAAATGGTATTAACTATTTTAGTTAATGTCCAGAAAAGCAAAGGGTGAAGTATATGGATTCTGAAATACAACTATTTTTTTCTAGAATACATGTAGCACTGTTAGCTTTATCATGTGACATCTCAGTTTGTGAATGCAAAATGCTTTGTACCCATAATGAACATCAGCCATTCTAATAGCAAACTGGGTGTTTAATAATTTTATGAGAAACAATAGGTAGGAATATGTGGTGAGTGTATGTATGTATGCTCAGAGGTACAACTGGGTTTTGTATACACATTTTTCTAATCCTTAACCTGGCCTGCTGTATTAAAAACAAAATGTGAGCTATAAAGATTAAGTTTCTGTTTATACCCAAAGCCATTGCGTTGATCCTCTATTGTGTTTCTGAAGTGATTGGTCTTTATGGGAAGAGAGTGTCCATATTTCTTCCTCAGAGAAGCTGATGGATTGAACCCACTAACATCTATCTATGTTAGCAGTGCAACATGTATTGTACTCAACCAGTAGAGCTCCTTAAGTTATCTATCTTGTTGTTGTTGTGTACCATAGGGTCAAAATCAACCCACAGCTGACTCTCTGGTGCGTTTTCAGAGTCAGTTAATTGCATAGGAGGAGAGTGGCCATCCTTCTTCCGTGGAGCAGCTGGTGGCCTCTAGCCTTGAACTACATTCCTTTTGGATTGCAGCACAGCTTCTTGCCAGTAGGTCACCAGAGCTCTCCACGCCACTATAACATCTTCTAATATGACACCAAGCAAAATGAAAGCTATTAATAAGCAAGAATATATCTTTCCTTCATAGTTTTTCTTTTTTAAAACCATTTATGGTACTAATCTATCATAGCTCACTTCCGAAAAGCTTAGTTTAAAATGTATTCATCCGATACCAAGTGCTACTGAGGAATATTATGTACTTAGATTTAAATTTATCTACTTTCAAGTATTTCTACAATTTAGATTATATATTCACAGGACTTGTCACCAATGCAAAATATGACTTCAGTTTTATTTCCTCTTATAACCTTCAGAAAAGTCCTTTTGGAAGCTCCCAAGTAAACTTGGACTGAGGAATAAATACGACAAATTTTACAGAAGAAATCGGTTCTTTAGGCTAACACATTTTTCCTTACATGAATATGAAGTCCAGAATACTTTCACTTGACTCTTCCAAAGTTCAAGAAATCTAATTTGGACAAGATAACTCCAGGCCCCTTGAGCCAGGCCTAATCTTGGGTAAATGTCCTACAAGGCCAGAGATTTTGTTAAATAGTGAAATAACAAGTCCTGTAAGAGGTTTATTCTAATTCCCCTTCTTAGTACTCTCCCTGTCTTCTCAGCTCATGTTTAATGTGAAGCTGGCTGTACCTTGCCTATTCTAGGCTAAGCATGGAGTCCTGGTTTCAAAGACTCACTTCCTGGGTTTACTATGAGTTCTTGAATCTGACATCAACATGTCCAACTGGGTTTCATTTTTTCCAGGACTGATGAAACTTGTTTTGGAATTGTTGTCTTTTGAAACATTTTTTTCCCCTCCATGACGGAATAGTTGTCCTATTTCAGATCCTATTACACAGATATCTTTGGAGAAAACAATGTTTGAATGACATTTTCACCACTGAATAATACATTACAGGAGAACCTCTGGTGGCTTAGTCAGTTGTGTGTTGCATTGTTAACCTAAAAAGCGACGTCTTGTGGGGATAAAGAAAGACAGCCTCCTAGATTTACAGCCTTGGAAGCCAGGTGGAAGGGGACTCTGAGTGAGAAGTAACTTGATGGCAGTGAGTGGATGAATGAGTGACAGAGCTTATTAACGTGTCTTCAAATATTACGATTGACTAATGAGTTCTTATTAAGGTTAAGGGACTTCCTTCAAATTTTGTCAGCGCTTTGTTCTTTAGAGATATTTTCAAATACCAGACACTATGAATATCTATAAAAGAGATATTCTCTAAGGATGACAGAAGAAGAGTCGAAGCCTTTGAATTGTGGTGCTGTAGAAGAGTTTTGACCATAACATAAGCCACCAAGAAATCAAATAAATGTCTGCCTTGCAGAGGGTGAAACCAAGTTTTTCCTTGGAAGCTAGGATTTTGAAGCCTTGTCTCACATACTTTCAGCATGTGACCAGAAGGGACTGGTCCTTAGAGAAAGACATCATGCTCAGAAGGGTGGAGGGACAGTTCAGGAGAGGAAGACCTCTGCTGGGATAGATTAATACAGTAACTGGGGCAATGGGCATAGGTGTGTTGGAGTCAGTGAGACGGGCTCAGGACAGCACAGGCTTCAGAGCTGTTGTACTTAGGGTCGCTATGAATCTCAGGCAACTCAAAGGCACATAACAACAAACAGTAACAACTCATCTAACAACTACTTTCTAGGAAATCGGTATTAACCAAAATTAATTTATTCTGATCTTTATCAATTTTATCTAATGTACAGTAAACATATACACATATCTAACTTATGTAACATATATGTCATATATAACTCTACTGCCATTGAGCTGATTTTGACTGATGGCAGCCCTCCATGGAGCTCTCTGGTAGCCTAATGTGTAGCACTGCTGACCCAAAGACCAGAGGTTTGAATCCACTAGCTGCTCTAGGGGAGAAAAAAGTTTCCTATCTTGCAATTTACTGCCTCTGAAAACCCACTAGAAGGTCAGCTATGACTTGTTTCTGACTTACCAGTACACAGTAACCACAACAACAGATATTTAGGAGAGGAGGTTGTCCATCTTTCTCCTGGGGAACACTTGGTGGATTCAGACTACCAATATTTTGGTTATCAGGAAAACATGCCACACACTTCCACATCAAAGCTCCTTCTATATCAGCCATCTATAATATTCAGTCTATTGGAACATCCTTTTTCTCCTTTCATTGTCAACAAGTCAGGACAGACTCATTGCTGACCGTCCATTGGGCTTCCAAGGCTGTAACTCCCTGGGAAGAAATTGCACATCTTTCTCTTGCAGAGTGGCTGGTAGCTTTGACCTTCCAGAGATGAACATCCTTTGGGTCTCTGGTGCAACTCCCCAAGATCTCTGCTACCTGAGTTCTCTACTATAACATACAGTAAATTCTATACTATGTCAAGCTGATAGCACTGATGTTAAAGCAAAAGAAATACAGCATACGTCCATCTGACTTTTATAGTTCCTTGCAATGCAATTTAAGTGTGTGTTGTATTTTAAAACAAGCTTAAAAAATTTCTCAGCCTATTAAAGGCTTTCACAACTGTCGTGGATCATCAGGAGTACTGGAGAAGAGTGAAGGCTGTGCCATTGACAGAAATGTAAACAACATTGTGCTTTTGGAAAGGAAGCTTCAGGAGAAATACCAAGTCCTTGAGACAGTTGGGAGATAATATAAAGGATGACATTTCCCCCATTTATCTCACAATAAGACCTGAAAGTAATATTTAGAAGATGACTTTGAAAAATAAAGAGCAAGAGTTAACTCTTTGATATGTAGTTTCTCTGTATACATAATTGTAGAGATTTGTACTGCTGACTTAAAGACCATGTCTATCCACCAGTGGCTCTTGGAGAAAGATGAGCAATCTCCTCCCTTGTGATTTACAGTCTGGGAAACATGAGGGAAGGGTTGCTATGTGTCCCTCCCAAATCAATGGTAATAAGTATGGGTAATAATTTGAACAGAACCAATATGCCTGACATATTTTTGTCACCTAAAAATTGAGTAAGATATGTTATAGTACTATGAATTAATAATTTCTGGATATTAAATTTGCTCTTCTGTAAGGTGTGCCTGATCCAGGTCTTTTTTTTTTCAATGCAGTATACTTTATTTATCCACTCTTTTTTTTTTAATGCATCTGAGAGCTGGACAAAGACTAAGGATGGCAGAAGAAGAATTGAAGCCTTTGAATTGTGGTGCTCAAGAACAGTGTTTAACATACCATGAACAGCCAAAAAACCCAAGTGGATCTGTGCTGGAGAGGGTGAAACCAGGTTACTCCTTAGAGGCATGGATTTTGAAGCTCCATCTGACATCCTTTGGGCACGTGGCCAGGAGGGCCCAGTCCTTGGAGAAGGACATCATGCTTGGAAGGGTGGATGTCAGTGCAGGAGATGAAGACTCTGGATGAGTTAGATTGACATAGTGACTGTGGCAATGGGGGCAAGTGTGTCAGAGACAGTGACATTGGCTCAGTGTAAGGCAAGGTTCAGAATGATTACTCATAGGACTGCTATGAGTTGTAGTTGACTCAATGACACATAAAAACAACAACAACAATTGAGAGCTGTTAATGCCTTAAACATTTTGATTTTTATGTCCTATTGAAAAGTTAGCCTGAAAAAAAATCCTTACGAACAATAAAGATCCCTTTTTATAATTTTCTACTAGATAGATTGATATAAGTCATCACTGTTGTAATATATTTTTAGCTAAGTCCCAGACAACATGAGTTTGATGATCTTGATTACTTTTGTTTCATATTCTTTGGTAAAGTCCAGGTTCTGACTCAGCCTCTGAGCTATATATATCATATTTTCAGTGACATTTACTCTAATGTACTTAGGTCAGAACACAAATCTTACAGATTAAAAACTCCCTAGACCAGTGGAATATTGCTTGCCCATTCCTTGCATTCTCTGGTCACACTTTCATAGAAGGAATGACTACGGCCTCAAGCTGTCTAATGAATCATGATAGTAAAGTGTGTTAGAAAGCCACAGCTAATGACCAGATATCTATAACTTGAGTCAGAACTGACTCATAGTTGGCTCTCAGAGGGTTTCAGAAGCTGTAAATAGCACGGGAGACTACCCATCTTTCTCCCACTGAGTAGCTGGGATTTAACAGCACTATTCCCATAGAAAAGGCCACTGGAGCTCCCTAATAATAAGGTAGTGACAGTGAAACTAGCAAGTATCACTATATCCAGAGCTATTAATTTAAGACCCAACACCCTCCACCCCTCAACTCAGTTCCTATTCCAAAAACCAGTCAAGAAGGATTCAGACACTCTCAATCCAGAAATGTTCTCTGGATCTTGCTCTGATGAATGAATGCAGTTATTTTTTAATTTGCTTCTATACATCATTTATATAGAACATGCCTATTAGTTCATCTCTATATTAGTTTACCTCCTTTGAAACAGAAGAGTCCTAGGAAAAAAAGAACGAGAATTTAAATCTAATTAACTTCCTGCTTAGATGGGCTGGGAGTAGGGGAGTGAGGAGATAGGAAGCAAGGTGGATGCTGGCTACCCTCCTGTGCCCTCCCAATGTTCTGAAAGCCCGGACAAATGACTGTGGTTTTGGCATGCAGGGGTCAGCTTGCTCAGGAAATTGTGGTGAGTATTAAATAAGCACATAAACAAACTCTCCATCCAGGAAGTGGAGTTTAACAATTGCCTCATTAACAAGATCCAGGGAAGGACAGGAAAAGAGGAGGAAGCCAATGGCTGATTATTATACAACTCTAGACAGATGAAGCCCTTCAGCTTCCCCCCAAACAATCCCTGTAGTGTGGATTTGACAAAGTGGCACATTTAAGAGGGAGCACTCTAGCCATCAATGGGAATCAGGCCCACCCGTATCTGAAGGCTAAATTCAGTCCCTGGAACTTGACTTTATCAGTAGACACAAGACAGAGGACAAGGCAGCGACATCCACAGAGAATTAATTAAGAGCAACAGCAACACCCAGTGAATGTAATCAATAGTCTGAACACCGATCCACATATCAGACACCATTGCTCTCTCCCTATTTCCTTTAAATTGTTTACAATAAGGCGCTCTTAGAGCCACTACTTCGAGATTTACTTGTTAATTGGCCTCATTGAAGTGACATATTTTCCAAACAAAATACTCCCTTAAAATAAAAAAAAAATCTCAATGCCAGCATAAGTTTCTGAACAAGTGGAATCTCTTCTAGCAGATTTTTTTGGATGGTTGACTTATTATTTGGACTTTCGCCCTGCACATTTTTCCAGTTTCACATATGATCTAGGTGAAAAGCTCGATTTAAAAATCACCATAGTCTACACCCAGATGTACCATCACTGAGTAGTTCTGTCTCCTCTAAAGATTATCCCTTTGGCACATACCATAATATCTCCAGCTAATTTTTTCCAGCTTGCTTGCAAACCCACACTACTGGTTTAACACAGTCCTTTTAGATACTGGCATTTGTTTTTACCTTCCTCGCATCTCCTCCCCACCAAGAAGCACTGCAGTTCCCTGTTTTAAACCAATAAAAGAAACCTTATGACTTTATATTGCATCCACTTATGCTGGGCTATAGAACAGATCTCATTACCTTTATTTTTATTCCCCCCCACTGGCTTACCAGAGGCATCATTTTTCAAGACCAGGGTTCTTGGTCAAGTCCTTTAGCAAAGAGTCTGCTTTCTTCTTGAATCTGTGTTTTGTGTGCATCACTCCTGGGCAGCACCAGGACCAGAGCAACCTGTCAGTCAGCACTTTCATCTTCACTCTTGCTCTAGATCCAGCAAGTCAACAGCAGCCTTTATTACTCAAGGAAAACAGGAAACTCTGCCTCCTGGACACAAACATGTGCATTCTCTATGTCCAGGACCAAGAAGGTAAAAGGGGCAGATTTTACCAACATTTCCTTAAGCAAGAAAGTTTCACCTTCAGTACATGGAGACTGTTAGCCGCTTATTTAACGCTTTGCTTGTGAATCACATTTCAGGGTTTTGGGATTTTCAGGGGTCTAATTTTACAGATCTTACTTAGACCATACTCCCTTTGAAATAGGTGGGAGTGTGACTTGAGTAAGCACCATAAAACCAGAACCTATTTCCCCATCTTGTCATGATTGTTCTTATAAATGGATATTGACTTCAAAATTAGCACCAAAACAATCTCAGCATAATCCAAAATAGAAAAATGTCATAATAAATGAAACACTGAAATGGAAGGGGAGGGAGGAAAGTGGTTTACTAGAAAGAAAGAAATTGATTTCTTCTCCCTCAAAAACTAGTAGCTAGTTCTTATGGAAAAACAAAATTTAATGATACAACGTAGAACTGTTACTGACACAATGATAGTGGAGGCTTTGGTGGCTAAAAAGTCAATGAGATCTAGAAGCATAAGCTCTCTGTGTTTTAGGCCCATGGAAACAGCCAGTGTTCAACCAGTTTGGTTTTTATATGGCCTTAAAAGATATATACCAACTACAATTAATCATTCTATAATGAAAAAAAAAGTTACCTGATTGTTGACCAAAAAATATGAAATGGAGGGGGGAAAAAAAGAAAACAAACAAACAAACATACCATGTTCACACACAAAACAAAAGAATTCTCTCAGGGACATCAGGGAAGGTGGAATACTATAACAACACATGTTATATTGTTATACTATTCCACCCACCTTAATGAGGAACCCTTGGGCGTTGCTACTCCATAGCCTTTGGAATCCAGATTTCCTCCCACTTTCATCGTGTCACATGGCTTTCGCTGCTCAATGTATTCATTCATAGTGGATTCCAGGAGAAAGGCAAATTTGCCCTTGGATTTGCGGACACGGGCTACTCCCTCAGCTGTAGTCCTAGTGAACACTGACGGCTCTGCTGATCGCATGTAGGTCCACATCTTTTCGTACACTGCTATTTTTGATCTCTGGAGGAAATCGAAAGAAAATTAAATACAGGAAAGAAGGGAACAACATGTTAATATTGACGGAAGCAAGATCAAGATAAAAAACCTTTCAGTATCTTTCCATTGCCCTCTAACTCCACTCTGCCACATAGTAACAGCTGTTTCAAATGAAAAATAAAAACCAACAAAAACCAACAGCCTTTCAAAACTAGTAATTGCTACAATGACACATACATAAAAGAGATAATTGAAGGAGAATCAATTTATATTAGCTCTCCCCGTAGGCATAACCATACTCATCTTATTCCTCATGTGAGATGCCAGGAAGAGCTGAATGTTTAAAGTACGTTTTTATCATCTTCATGGTAAAATTAAAAATGACCAGATATGATATGGTTTCAACTTTATTACGTTCCTCTTACTACAGTACTTGAGTTATATAAAAAAAGACATCATATTGCTTTATTTTTACTTCTTTATGTTTCCAAGTAGTTTTGGTAATTTTCTGGTTACTTTTCAGTAGTTCTTTTTAAAGGAATAGGGAGCAAAATGAAAAGGAGTTTTTTAAGGTCTTAGTAATGATTTCTATAACTTAACTTCAGAATGCAGTATATGATCAAAGCACATGATTAATTTTGTTACAGGAATTGAGCATCTTGAAGTAACTGACATGTTTAAAAGTATGTTTCTGTAACATTAATATGTAGACCATGGCTCCTAGATTTACTTAAATATTTTGACTTAGTACAAATTGTATAGGTTGTACAATTTAATGGGGGGGTGAGGGAAATTGAAAAAATTTGTTCGAATTTGCATTCAAATTTTATAAACTGGTAGAAAAAATATATTTTTTAAAAATATATATTGACTTAGGTATACCTTATGTGTAAAAGAGTATATAAAAGATGTTAAATTGATTCCTTTGAAATCTGAAAGTCATAGTACTTTCTGTATTTATGGCAAATTTATCAGGCTTTAGATACAATAAAATGCTAAAACACAGATTCTGTGGACAGCAGAAAAAAGATGAAAAGGACTTTTAATATAGAGAAATATTTGCATTGTTTATCAACCCATAGCAGGACCCTCCAGCAGGTTTTCAGAGGTAGTTAGTCGTATGGGAGGAGACTGAACATCCTTCTCCCACTATCACCATATGACTGTTAGAAATTCTGATATTAAGAGACGTATCTAGGGGATGGTCATAAAGACCTAGATATGAGGGGAAAAAAAATCAAGAGTAGTTAGGTCTCAAAGTTAAGTTTTATAAGACTTGTGTCTTATATGGAACTTCAATAAGATGTTTGCTAAGCATTGAGAGCAAGAAAAAACTTCTAAATAGAATATAATAGATTAAATGAGGACATTTTTACAGACTCTGCAAGCTCATAGTTCATTGACACCATTGCTATCAAGTAGAATCTGATATATAGTAACCTATAGGGTTTCCAAAACTGTGAATGCTTACATAGAACCTCAAACACGTTCAAACTAGTTCAGTTATAATTGAGATTTACAAAATGTTGGGGCCCAAAATAATAACCAGAAGAGGGCAAATGATGGTGTTAACCCTTGGAATGGAAGCCTGAGGTGGGAAATGGATTGTTGACTGTGGAGAGTGGCACATTCTCAGAGCAGCATGAGTGGCCAGTTGTCTTTGAGAAGGGCACTGTTGTTTCTGACTCTCCCATACAAAACATGTGGTTGTTAAGTAATGTATGCCCTTGTTTTCTAATAGAAATATTAACTTTCTAGCTAGATGTTGTGTGCCACGTATTTCTACCGTAGCATGGCTGGTGGATTTGAACCACTGAATTTTCAGTTAGCAGCTGAGTACTGACACACTGAGTTACCAGGACTCCTAACAAATTCATGAGGACAGTGAAAATGGAACCCTTAAGTTCAGTAGTGAAATCTACTCATAGATGAAGATTGGAGAGTGAAGATAACCAAGGCTGCAAATAAACATTATATAAAAATGGTTATTTTTAAATTAAAAAATTATTTTTGGGTTTATATGTTTGCTCTTTATTGTAAATGTTAGTCCATGAAGAGTTATTTGATTTAAAGTACTTAAAACAACTTTTAAAGCTTTACACTACACTTAATTATCCTAATAGGAAATATTTTATCTCTATCTATCTATCTATCTATCTATCTATCTATCTATCTATCTATCATCTATCTATCTATCTATCTATCTATCTATCTATCTATCTATCATTTATCATCTATCTAGAGATTGATGGGTTAAGTCTGCTGCTGGCCTGGAGCCTCCTGTGCAGTGGTTCCACTCTAGAAATTAGTTGGTTTCTCACGTCTTGATGAGGGTCACATAAGGAAGGTTTTGGTTAGTATTAAGTTTATGTTACTAGTTTTTCTCCCCCCTCTCTATAAGTTGGTGTCAGCTGGGTGGACTTTTGCCTGTTTTAGCCAACAGAGATCCAAAGGCAGAGGGTCTACTTGGTTTATCATAGTCAACAGTAATTGTTGGTTGTGTCTTTAAAATTCCGTAGGGCCCTTGGGCCAAATTTCTTAATGATAACATGAACATTCTGTAAGTGGTACAGCCATCATCTGTCTATTTGCAGTACAGAAGTAGCTTGGAGTTGCTGTAATGCTGAACCTTGTGCCATAATTGTGTCAAATATCATAATGGTTACCCATCAAGGACAGTGTTTGGAAGAGATTCTAGATTGATTCCGCTTTGGAAGCAGGAGTGGCATCCACTTCCTAAACCAGATGCCTCTGGAAACTCTATGAACATTGAGTTAATTATAAAACAGGACTCAGGTCTTTTGTTCATAGGGTCACTATGAGTGGATTCGACTTGATGACACTTAATCACTGCTAAGTGAGACCAGTATTGTTATATTTTGGAGGAACATTCTTCTAAGTTGTACATCACTCTTCTGTCAATTAGCTGTACTGAGGTAATCTGGGTTTGTTATGATGCTGAACCTTGTGCCATTGGGGTGTCACATGCTGTAACAGTTTCCCAAGGTGGACAGTGTTTGGTGGATATTCCAGTTTAAAACAGGTTTGGAAGCAGGAGTGGCATCCACTTCCTAAAACCACATGCCTATTGAAACTCTATGAACTTGGAGAAATGACAACAGTTATAGAAAGGTATCAGGTCTTTTGTTCATAAAATCACGATGAGTTGTGCTTGATTAAACAGCAATAAACAACAACAACTTTTATGTATAACAAGGTACTGAGAACATGAACCATATCCCATGTTATATTGGGGCAAAAATTCAGACAGCCATTGAATTTAGATATAATATCCTCCCCAAGGTCTAATTCTTTTTCCAGCTGATTATAACTACAGCATTTTTGAAGTGCTGAGTTAGGCTACTGCCTGAGGCAGCTTAGTGGAGTTGACAGATGTACCATACTGTGTTCCTATGAGAAAACATTTTTGACAAGTACAAAAATACCCTTCACGTTCTGTTTCCTCAACCTGTCAGACAAATGGTTTGTTTAAACCAGGTCATCATCTGTGGGAAGAGGAGGGAGGAAGGCTTGAAATGAATGAGATTTTTATCAGAGAATTTGAAATTATTCATGCCTGAGAATACATGGCCAGAGAAAATGATTTTCTTGTCCCATTACTATTTGAAGTGTTCTGCGACAATAAATATTTATACTCATAAAAATCTTCCAGTTGTAAAACAGAATCGGGATGCAAGATAAAGGAAACAGGGGGTGGGGATTGTATTGATTGTTTGGAGGGCATCTATAAAATTTTGGAAGCAATTTTTTATGCCTGGTTTTGTTATTAATATATTTTCTTATCTTCTGTACCAGTTTTTAGAATCTGAGGTTTTTTTTTATAGTCTTTAAAGGTTAGAAGTAAATATTTTCATGTTGCTTGGTAGTAAATGCCTAACAATGAGTTGGTCTGAGATTTACTTTTCTGGGACATTCCATTTCTCTTTTCGTTTATTAGTCCAGGTAGAATGAGCATTCAGCAAATCTTTTCTTTATTCCAAAGAAAAGCAACCATCAATTTCATTAAAATGCAAGTGATAACTGACTTATTTCCTATTTTGATGTCTATGAAAAATGGTTTTTACACAAAATTATTCAACTTTACCTACTTACTTTTAGCTGCAAGCAGTTATGGGCATATAGACTTTCAGCAAGATCCTAGAATTAGGCTACAAGGGTCACATGCTTTTATTATTAAGCTTTAGAGGCTGGGATGCACCCAATATGGGGAGGGAATATTTTAAATTAATTAATTAACTGGATGTTATTTTTAAAAATATTTTTTTAATATCACAGGTTTGAGGATGTTTATGAATACTTTTAATTAATTTAGACATTTTACATTATTTTACCAATAATACTCCAAAGCATTGAGAAGACTTGGTTAATTGTACAGTGTTTCTATTAAGACTGGATTTGACTTAGTTTTTTAAATAATCTATTATTTATTTAGGAGTATATAAAACACCGATAGTAATTTAAGATGCTGTAATGAAATTTTATTTTTAAAAGGGAATATTCTACAGAAATTCAAGTATATGAAAATTAAAACTGGCATATGACCAGATTTTGTTGTTTTTAGTGTCCAAGCTAAGGAAGAAAACAACGGTTATATATTTAATATTTTTACAAGTAGTTTATAAAAACGTAAACTTATAGAACTATTTTTACTTTGACGTAAAAGCTTTAGACATAGAAATAAGTATCCAGTCTCCTATTTTTTCCTAATCCTTAAGAAACGGAAATGAAATACAATTGTTGTTGTTATGTATCATTGAGTTGGAACCAACTCATATCTGACCCTCTAGTGGGTTTTCAGAGGCTGTTAATCACACAGGGGAAGATGGCCCATCCTTCTGGTGGATTTGAACTGCATGTCTTTTGATTGGCAGTGCAATTCATTACCACTAATTAAGTAGAATACACATTTCTTATTACCTAGTTAAACATTTTTTAAAATACCACTTTAACTGTTTGTTTATCTTGGTCCTGATATTACCAGATATATAGATGTAAGCAAAACCAGAGGAGAAATTTAACAGGCGAAAAAAAAATCATCCATATAATAGATTAACAAAGAAAGAAAAGCAGAGATATCAGTATACATGAAATACTATCTAGTATCTTACAGGCTATCTAGATCTCAATACCATTACGACCATGATCCTGTGAGAAGTCAAGTATGTTGGTTTTAGAAGAAATTCTTACAGACCAGGTTATATGATAAAATAACTCATATAGGAAACATAACTAGCAATCAAGGATTGGAGTTTCATATGCTGCAAATGAAATTTATTTTTTAAAAATTAAGTCTTGCTTCAATTTTATATTCTTACTCCTAGTGTGTGTGTGTATGTGTGTGTGTGTGTGTGTGTGTGTATATATATATATATATATATATATATATATATATATATATATATATATATATATATTTTGTTTGTTATTGTTCTTCTTTTACACTGGTCCTTTTTATAACATGAAAGACTCAATTAGCCTTCTCAGACTAAAATGATGGTAAGCTCAAAGTTCAAGTATTAACATTTAACAGCTAACACTGTCTTATTAAACTAATAAAAGCTACCATTAATATTGTCTTTGAAAAAGTTAAAATAGCGAAAGCCAGTGATGGAATTGTGACATTTCCCAAATCTCAAAAAATGATCAACACACCACAGTTAGTTTCTCCCTCACTTACTCTGAAGAATTCCTTTGTTGATCCTGAATCCAATGTTCCATAGGCAATTTCCGTTTGTTTGGCCAGGTCTTCTGCACTTTCTATTGGGGAGACCATCCGCTCAACAGTCAGGAAAGCAGCGAGGTTCGCAGTGTAAGACGAGATGATGATGAGTGTGAAGAACCACCAAACGCCTCCAACAATTCGACCTGAGAGGGATCTAAACATGGATAAGGTAATGCATGCCTCCTTTTTATCACCAACAGAGAGAAAGAAAGAACCATCCATTCATTGTGTATGTTTTAAAACAGCAATTTCAGTCTAGTATATTTTCTGACATTTATTCTTTATTTTAAGAAGCGTCACTCAAGAGTGATTGCAGCAATTCTTAACAATCTGATGCCTTTTCTTCAATAATGTCTTAATGGAAATATGAACTATGTTCTTTTGTTTTTTTTAATTGTTAGAAATGTGGTATTTTAATGCTGTTCTATAATTACAGAAGAATATAGGCTTAATTCTATGGTTATCGTGTTACTTTTCCTCATCCTGTTAAAAAACACACCAAGAACTCAAACCCATTGTCACTTAGTCAGAATTGTCTCAAGGCCCACACTGCGGTGGGGATTCTGAAGCTATAAAAGGCACAGAAAGAAATTGTTCAACTCCTCTCACAGAGAGGCTGGTGGATTTGAACCTCTGCAGAGGCGTTACCTTTGGCTTAGCGGCACATCTGGATATGGACTATGTCCCCATAGTGCTCTCATCATATTCAAGCACATCTGAAATTCAGATGCATTCTACAACTGTTGAGAGTAGGACCTACCAAGCCATGCTTTACCTGGTAACATCATTTCATTCTTACGGGCAGAAATGCAGTGTAGCAATGGGAGGGAACTTATATTTAAGTTGTTAGATACCTTTCTGAGACTGAAGAAGGAAAAGAAATCTTGGCTCATTGTCCTGCCAGGATGTAAGGGCATGTGCAAAGGCGAGGAAGAGCAGTAAGAAGATCTAGCATAGGTTTCAAAGTCACTATGGCTCAGGATTGTATGTAAGTACCAAATGGGTACTATTTACATCATAAAGGAAGGGAGTTTTTAAATTTTGAGAGTGCTTTGGAAATTATGAAATGGTGCCTCGAGTTAAAAACAATTGGACACAAGATTTTCAAAGTAATTAGATAGTTAACTGCCTAACCGTGATAACCAGAGAAAAGGTGATAAGAGAACAAAAAATTAAGGCTGTTACAGTTTTTTTATAGAACAAAAACTGAAGGCATTTTACATGCTATTATAGGATTGTTTTCCCCTTTATTTCCTTTTCTCTGACTATCACAGATATGTGGATAAGCATAAATGTATTGCGAAGAATTGAAAATAAATAAAAAAAAGAATAAAAACTCTGGGCCTCATTAACCGTGTGTGTAAATAGTGCTATGTGATGGAAATAGTATCCATATCGTATATACATACTAAATAGTAAATAGTAGCATGTGATGTAAAGAGTGCTTATGTGGTATTTACATACTAGTTGCTCAATCCTGACATTTCGAAATCATTGCCTGATTTGTTTAGGTTACTTCGCAACTCATCAGTGACAAAAATTAATGGAGATTCATTCCTAAGTTACTGGAAATGTAAACACATTAACATTTTTCTTGGATTCTTAATACAAAGTGCATTTTCCCCAAATCTCTTCCTTTTTGAGAAATCATGCTTTCCTTAAAAAAATCCATATATATGTGAATAGTTTAATTCAATAATTAACTTCAACTTCTGCATTCAGTTATTTTTTCTCTGTGAGTGATGTTTTTCCTCACATATTTTTCTTTGAGTGTGTGTCTGTGCAATAATAGATTGGTTGTTTTTGTGCAATCTAAGGAATACTTTCTTGCTATCTGAAGGATGAGAAAGATGAGGTCATGGATACTGAAAAATCTCTATAAAACAACTAATATCATTGTTGGTTCTTTACCTGTTTTGTAATTGCAGCATTATATCTGATACCTACTGTATAGATTCCATAGCAGTAATCTACCTTTAGGTACATAAGAGGACAACCAAATTCAAGTTTTAATGGTTAACAATGAACAACAGTAATAAAACAACTGCTTGTATTTGAAAATAAGATAAAATTGTATTCCTGCTTTTATACTTTAGATTTTAGAGTCTATCTGTCAAGCTTCTTAATGAAACATTAACGTGAAATAATTCTGGAGTCTCTGATGTATAAGTAATGTGTCTATTGAAAAAGTTAACCCTTACAATGTATTCACATTTTGCTTCTAGTTAGAAAATACAATTGATTGTGAATGCAATTGGATTAATGTAGAAGTTACAAGTCTTCTTGGCATTTTCAAGGCTTTTCTGTCTCCCAGGAAAGAACATATAGAGAGATACTCTACACATAGCTGAGATTTACCAGGAAATTGGCAAAGAACACTTTGAAACTAACCTGGGTGAAATGTCACATCCCTGCTGCATGAAAGCACCCAGGGAGAACCAGAGGCTGTTAAAGATGCCAAACTCATTGGGAGGCTGGTCACTCGGTCCTTCCTTGCCATCTTCAGGCTCTTCCGTGTGCCATTCATATGGGCTAAACCTACTGACTAGGAACAAGACCACGCTGACACCAATGTAGGCAAAGACTATGCACATCCAGATCTCATAGGCCAAAGGGTCCAAGAAGGAAAACACTCCCGGTTTAGATTTCTGAGGCTTTTTGATCATGATAGATATCCCCAAACTCATGAAGGGCTTAGAGAAATCAATGACCTCCTCTCGAACCAAAGTGATTGTCAGAGGGGCAATGGCAATCTCTGCTTTCTGTAAGAGAAAAGACACATTAGAGAGCACAGAGGTCAATGGATTTCGTGAAGGAACTAGTGCTGGACTTATCGATTCAAAACTAGCAGATCACACATTCATTCCACAATGTCATTACTTTTTTTTTTTTTTTTGAGACCACTAGTGAATAAGGCCTGTGAAAAACACAGTACAGAATGTATTTGTTTTAATAAAGTAATGTACCACTTACACTGCATGATTTTTTTAAATTGGTGCTTCTAATTATACGTGTAGAAGAGAAACACAGATAGAGTGGACAGAAGCAAGGTAACAGGAACTTAAACACACAAGTGAGTGTTTAAGTTAGAATTGGAGTGGGCAGAGCAGAAGAGTGAAAACTCTTTCCATATGGCTGAATTTCTCAATTTCTTGGCACAAGAACTGCTGCAGTGCAGTCCTCTCTTTCATTTGGAAAGTTACCACTTATTCATTACTTGGCCATCCCTCAATATTATGAATTTAAAATATCAAAACAGTCTTTTTTAAAAAAATTCCTTCCCGGAGATGTGAAACCCAATCATGAAGTCTGTGCTTGTATGGTAAAAGAAAAGCCATTGTTTGACAATATTTTCCAGTCCAGCTCACACACAAAAATCTGGAAACTGGCATTTATTCCTAACTATGCATATACTTCGATTTTCTACATTTAGTTTAAAAAAGAGAAAGTTTTGGAAAATGTTAGAGTCAGTTCTTAAATACTAGAATCTTAAGACAGAAACCTCATTTTCTCAATTCTTTAATGAGAGTGATTTTTTAAGCTTCTTTCTAGTCTTTCAAGATGAACACACATTCCTGTTTGCTTTACAGAGTTATTGAGACAATCTATTAAGAGACTTAGTGCAGTGATAGTATTTCTTGAGGGTGTATATGTCCTGACCTTGATCTATCTGTTTTAATTTGGCTCTCATTTAATCCTCACAAAAATCATTTGTTTATGATTGTTGTATAGATGCTGAACTGAGACCCTGAGGTAAATATGACCCAACATGGGAACTCTGAGATTTGAACTGTGCCTTTTCAATGAAGCCATGCCTCCTCTATAATCAAGTGGAAAAAAAAGTACAGTGGAAAAGCTTTGTGAACTGTCTCATGATCTACATAAAAAATGGTTTTCAAATTCTTTATTTTAAAAAGAAAGTATTGGCCTAAAAATGGAATCTGAGACACAGAGGCTACCACTGTCACATTCACCCTTTTAAATACTCCAGCTCTGGATTTGATGTCACAGTCAGTACATTGATATGAGGACAAGTGGAGCTTTCATCTGAGAGGCAGTGTACTGTCAGTGTATAGGATATTGACTGTCTCGTTGCCCACCAAACTCACAAACTAAACCCAGTGTCTTGGAGTCAGTTCTAATGTATGGTGACCCTTGATTGGGTTTCCAAATCTTTATAAGAGAAGAATGAATCTTTCTCCTGAAGAGTTCCAATTGGGTTGCAATTTACAACTTTTTGAGTGGTTCCCCAAATAAAACATACTGTCCATTTGGAGTCAGGAAACTGACTATATATTCTTCCAAGTGTGAGCAAGCTAAGTGGACCTCATTTACTTATGTAAATAAATTCCAAGACCATAGCTGGAAACTCTATTTTCTCTGTTACTATTATCTATATAATTTTTTTATGCAAGTGCCTCATCAACAACATATAAACAACTGTTGTTGTAGTTGTTATGTGCCGTCGAGTCGCTTGTGACTCATAGCGATCCTATGAACAACAGCCCTAAACTCCGCTCTGTCCTGTGCCAATCACACTGTCTCTGACACTCCCATCCCAATTATCCCAGTCACTGAATCAATCCACCTCATAGAGGGCCTTCATCTCCTGCGCTGTCCCGCCACCCTACCAAGCATGATCTCCCTCTCTAACGACTGGTCTCTCCTCATTACATGTCCAAAGTATGTTAGACGGAGCCTCAGAATCCTTGCCTCCAAGGAGACACCTGGTTTTACCCTTTCCAGGACAAATCTGTTTGTTTTCCTAGCAGTCCATGGTATTCTCAATACTCTTCTCCAGCACCACAGCTCAAAGGCATCAATTCTCCTTCTATCCTCCTTGGTTATTGTCCAACTCTCTGATGCATAACAAGTGATTGCGAAGATCATGGCCTGTATCAGACACACCGTAGTCTCCAGAGAGACACCATTGCTCTTCAGTACTTTGGAGAGGTCCCTAACAGCAGACTTTCCCATGGCAATGCGCCTTTTAATTTCCTGGCTGCTGGTGCCAAGACTGTTGACTGTGGAGCCAAGCAAACTAAAGCTGTGAACAATCTCAATCTCTTCATCATCCATCCTGATGCTGCCAATTGGTCCAGTGGTGAGAATCTTTGTCTTCTTGACATTGAGCCTCAATCCATATTGTAGGCTGCAGTCCTTGACACTCTGCAGCAGGCACTTCAGGTCCTCTTCAGTTTCAGCAAGCAGGGTTGTGTCATCCGCATAACGCAGACTGTTGATAAATCGTCCACCAATCTTGACCCCACATTTCTCCTCATAGAGCCCAGCCTCCCAGATAATCTGTTCTGCATATAGGTTGAAAAGGTATGGAGATAGGATGCATCCCTGGCATACGCCCTTCCCAATTTTGAACCATGCAGTGTTCCCTTGCTCTGTTCTGACGACTGCCTCCTGGTTCAAGTATAAGTTTCGCATTAGAACAATCAAGTGTTCTTGGATTCCCATTCTTCTCAGAGTCAGCCATAGTTTGTTATGATATATACAGTGAAATGCCTTTGCATAGTCAATGAAACACAGATAGACATTCCTCTGGTATTCCCTACTTTCAGCCAAGATCCATCTAACATCAGCTACAGTATCTCTAGTACCACGACCCCTTCTGAAACCAGCCTGGACTTCTGGTAGTTCTCTGTTGATGTGCTGGTCCAGTCGTTTTTGGATAATCTTCAGTAAAATTTGGCTTGCATGTGAAATAAGTGAGATTGTTCTGTAGCTTCCACATTCTGTTGGGTCACCTTTCTTTGGAATGGGAACAAATATAGATCTCTTCCAGTCAGTTGGCCAAGTGGTCGTCCTCCAGATTTCTTGGCACCACTTGGTGAGCACGTCCAGGGCAGCATCTGTTAACTGAAATATTTCAATTGGTATACCATATATTCCTGGAGCATTATTTTTTGCCATTTCCTTCAAAGCAGCCCGAACTTCTTCTTTCATCACCATAGGCTCTTGCTCATATGTTGTTTCACGAAATTCTTCACAAAAACTAGTATTATGCAATTTAAAGCAGTGATGAACAAATTTGAAAATAAACACTTGGATGCATCTTAATTATGCAAGAGTAATTTCTAGAACTGAAGTTAATGGGTTAAATAACATTGACCTTTTTAAATTCTCCTGACACATGGTGTCTGGCTTTTTCTGGGATGATCACAGTGACACTATTTCTGGCACTATGTGGGAATTCTTGTTGCCTGAGTCCTGGAAGGTATTTTTTATCAACTTCTTTTTTTTATACCAATTTGCTACATACAAAATTGTATTATATGAATTTGAATTAATTATATATATAGGATTATTTAAAATATAATTGAATTTACAGAGTGGATGATTTTATAAGGCAGTATTTTTAGATAAGCAGTCACAAACTAATTTTAAATAAACAGTTACTTTGGGCATTAAAAAAGCTTTCATTGCTGTTAAGTTGGATCATAGCTGATCCTTCAGTGAGTTTTCAACAGCTATCATGAGAAGAGACTGTCTTTTTCCCATGGAGCTGTCATTGGGTTCAACTTAAGGTTAGCAATGCAACTGTTATTAATATTTGCTCACTTATTCATGAACACTTTTAAGTAAATTAACCGTATTCCATTTCACATAAACTGAAATATTACAAACTTGTTGAATTATTAGATGACATTGAGTTGGGTCTAACTCATGGACTATCCTGTATTCTAAATAACAAATCATTCTTGCGCCATCCTCACAAATTCGGCCCTGTTTAAGTGTACTGTTGGTGCTAATGCGGAATTCCTCTTGTCGAGAGTCGTCGTTTGCTTGCCTTCTATTTTATCAAGCATGCTATCTTTCTCTAGAGATTGGCCCCTTCCTGATAATATGCTCACAGCATGTGAGAGCTCAGCATCTTCACGTCCAAGAGACTTTCTGGCCGCCCTTTTTCCAAGACAGATTTGTTTATTCTTTAGACAGTCTGTGGTATATTTAGTATTCCAAATAAACACCACAATTCAAAAGCATAAATTCCTTTTCTATTTCCAACTAAAAAGACCAGGGCTTCTGTCAGACGCATGTTAGTACTCAAGTGACACCCTTTAGCACCTTAAAGAGGTTCTTGGCAGCACACTTCTCCAATGCAGTATGTCATTTGATTTCTTGACTGGGGCTTTTATGGACACTGACTGTTGACCCAAGTTAAATGAAGTCTTTGAGAAATCTTTCTCTACTTATGATGATTTTTTTTAACAGATGGAAGTGTGAGGATTTTTTTTGATGCTTAATACATACTCAAAGTTATAGTCTTAAGCTAGTAGGTTAAGCGTTAGGTTGTCAACTGAAAGGCTAGTAGTTCGAGGCCACAAGCTGTTTGCTCAGAGAAAGATGAGGCTGTTTCCTCCTGTTACAGTTCACTCCCATAGAAACCTGATGGCTGACGGTCATGAGGCTGAATCAAGCCACTGGCAGTGAATTTGAGTTTCTTGTTGTTAGGCATCAAGTTAATTTTTATTTCAGTGACCCCATGTTACAGAGTAGAACTGTTTCATTGAATTTTTTTGGCTACAATTACTATAGAAACAGAACACTAAGCCTTTGATGGGTGACATCTCTGGGTGAGTTCAAACCACTATACTTTATGTAAGTAGCAGAGTAACTGAATCCACCAGCAGCTCAGAGGGAGAAATATGAGCAGTTTGTGGAGTCATCAGAGCTCCCCACTACTATGCTGTTGTTTCTTTTGCCCCACTGTTTCTTAAAATTT
>NW_006399806.1:2010795-2059450 GCF_000299155.1 Elephantulus edwardii
TTAGGGCTGTTGTGCATAGGGTCGCTATGAGTCGGAAACGACTCGACGGCACATAACAACAACAACAACAACATTTCTTTCTTAACAATATTCATTTTTACTACATTTATGCTTCTCACATTTCATGTTCCAATCACTACTGTCTGCTTACAACTGTTCCTCCTCCTTTGTGTTTCCATACTTGAGAGATCAGCCTCAGTTGCCGTATCAACTAATCTAAATTTGCTCTATTGTATTTAGAGTTTTCAAAGGCATATTATTTCAGAAGTGGATAAGGAATCCTTTTTCCTAGTCTGTCTTAATTAGAATTCTCAGATTTAAATAGCCACTTAAAATTATCTTTTCTGTGTCTGTGGGATTTATTTTTTAATCTTTGGCTTCATACTTAGAAAAATCCCTCTCATAGCAAGATCATATCTTTAATCTACTACTTCTTCTAATCCCACTTTAATTTATTTGGTACTGAATGAGGAGACCACACAAAGTTACAACTTTTTGAGTAACTATCCAAATGTCAAAACAAATGTAATACATCCTTTCACCAATCTGAAATGTCATGTTCCATGTGTGAGACGGTACCACATCATATCTCCTTTAGTTTTTCTCTAACACATTTTCAGTAATGAGGAGAAATGAATATGTCCTCAGTATAGAAAAGCTGGATGAGTAGAGGTGAATGCTGGGTGAAGGCAGCAGCAACCAGTGTTCAATGTGAGACAGATTTGAGACTGAGAAAGATGGGACAAATAATGTACAACGCATTGACAGAGATGAAGGAGAAAACTGTTCCAAAAGGATATGTGATTAGGTCTTTGTGTCATGACAGGAGTCCAGAGAGAAGGCTGCATAGTGGAGTGGACCTGGGGAGGGGAACATTGTTACATAACAATGGGGGAATTTTTCTTTTACTTTTCTGTGAGGGGAGTGTACTGGGGGGATGGGCAGGGAGAAAAGTGAAACAGTGAATGAATGTAAATCCAAAGTCTATAAATTTTCATTAAAATAAATAAAAAAAGACCAAAACAAAAATAAAAATTAGCGATCAGCAAGTGCTTTGCTCAGTCAATACTGGTGGATTGGAACCGACTCATAGCTGACTCTCAGGTTGCTGAAGCTTTAAATTGCATGGAAGGAGGTTGCCCATTTGTATCCCTAGGAGCCACTGGTGGATTAAAACCTCCAGAGAGCAGCGGCCTTTGGATTTAATCGTACAACTCCTTACCTACTATGCCACCAGAACCCCTTGTGTGCTTTTGCCAAAGATCAGTGAATGCATCAACTTTCTCTGCTAACACTGGGAATTGTGTGTGTGTCTTGCTCAATTGTCCATTAATGACCCCCAAAATTTAGTGTAAAAATAATCTGAACGAGCTAACGAGTGAAATATTTCACATATAATAACAATTGGAATAACAAAGTTGGCAAATAGGAAGTAGTAAATAGAGGCATAATAATGGATTAAAAATCAACCATATTGTAGTCTCCTAGGCTTTGCGCAGGAAAAGAGCATGAAGAAAGTTTTACCTAGGGTCTAAGGAGCTGAGCATTATGTATGTGTTACCAGTACGAAAGAAAAAGATAATAAAATGTTGGGAAGACTACACTTCATAGAAATCAGAATAGAAAGTATCAACTTGTGGGAAAGTGTGTTATGTGTGAAATTAGATTTCCTTTGAGGCAAAAGTGGACCATTCATGTGGCAGTGGGTGATGTATTTAAACCTTGGTTGCTGGTGATCAAGCATTAATAACCACTCTACTATCTTCTCTAGGGAACTCTGGTGGTCTAGCGGGTAAAGAGTTTCACTGCCAACCATAAAGCAGGCAGTTTGAATCCACCAACTACTCTGAGAGAGAAAGATGGACAATCTCCTCTCATGTGATTGATAAGCTTTGAAAATGCAGGGGAGGGCCAACTATGAGTCAGTTCCTACTGGATGACATACAACAACAACAACAATAACAACAACAACAACGACACTATTTTGTCTCTCTCTGATAACTGCATGATTTGAGGACTTTCTGGCCCTGAAAATTTTAACACTGGTGTGATTTCTTTTTTGTTGTTTTTGCTAATTATGCTAACCTCTCTATTTTTTCCTTTTGAATATTTGGACACTCGCTTTCCCAAATAAAATGTGAGCAGAGTACTTGCAATGGAGTGAGCCTGGGACCCCCAGGAGGTGGAGCTACAGAGAAGACACTAAAACGAGTGTCCTAGAAAGCTGTTCAGGTTAGTGAGGCCATCTGTAACTAACAGGAAAGCTAAGTGTGATGCTATTGGGCGGAAATACTCAATAATGCTTTCTTAAAGAAATGAATTACTGCAATTCCAGTAGCTTGGATGATGGCCATGTTTAAAATTTTGTTACTCTATCAAGAGTATGAAATATTACCAGGGAACATATTAACGTAGAAATCATTTCTCTTGAAAATTTAGATTAGACTGTAAAGCTCAATATAAAACTGTCTATGAACACTGCAGTAAAATACCTTTTAAAAAACTAGATGTTCGCCCCCTTCGTTTGGGGTCTCCTAAGTAGTCAGCTCTTTCACATGGATATAAAACTATCCAAGTGCTTTATAATGGCAAACCATTTCTTCTTCTTACTGAGGTCTGAACTATTGTATTGCACTATGCAGAGAATGCTGATTGCTTTGTGGTTGGAAAAGCAGGATGCAGAACCGTGAAACTATTGAATTGAAGTTCTCACTTGGAAAGTGACTCTCTCTGTGAAGTGGAGATGTTCTAAATCTTTCTAACAAATTATTATCCAAGAAAGAATGATGCTTTCTGTAATTCTTCATTCTAAAGCAGCCTTGTGAGGATTAATCAGAAGGAAGATGTCTTGGAGTTGAAATTTGTGACACATGAATTCAGCATATGTGGTTTATGGACAATTTCTGAATGCATTTCATGTGTGTGTTACTTTAATTGGCTTCTCAGTGAGTAAACTTCAACGTGAGGGGTAGGTTTCTGAACTTTTGAACTACCACATCGGATGTCACAATTAGTAGGCATTTCTACTACTGCTGTGGTGCACATGAGAAAAGGGCATCCAACCTTTTCATACAAGACTTGTTCTGAAATAATTTCTAGATTTTGTGTTTTGTTATTATGTATGATGAAATGATTACACTGCATACAGTTTATTGTTACTGGGTTAAACAGAAATATACAAATCTCACATGATTGGTGATTATTTTACAGATGCTAAAGCCCTGTCTGTGAAGTGGATGTTTCTTCTATTCCACAGAAGATACTTACAAAGTATTTAAAAGAACAGAAGGAAAGTTAGCTAAAATTCAACTCATTGCCTTTGAGCTAGAGTTGACTCATAGGTGACCTTCACTGGATTTTCAGAGACTGTAAATGACACAGGAGTAGATTGCCCATCTTTCTCCTGCAGAATAGCTGGTGGATTTAAACCATGTACCTCTCTGTTCTGGGTTGGCAGCACAATTCCTTACCATTAAACTGCCAGTGGCCTAGTGATAGGAGTTGTGCTCTTAACTTGAAGATAAGTGGTTCGAATCTACTAGCTGCTCTGCTGGAGAAAAATGGGCATTCTCATCCCACGTGATCTATTGCCTCTAAAAACTTGCTGGTGAGTAAGTAAGCTATGATTCAATTCCAACTTGATGGTAAACAACAACAACAACAACAACAACAAGCCACCAGAGCTCCCTGGCACAGGAACATTAATCAAAATGAACTATTCAAAAGAGCAAGCTGGAACTCAGTGTTTTTTTCATTAGGACAGTATGCTCTGCATTCTTGTTTGTTTCCTGATTTTTGAAGTTACCAAGTGTCAGTTTCATTCATTGCTTGGACATGTTATTATTAATTTAATAGAGAAACATTTGAAGATCTGCTTCTTTGAATGCAGCTATGTTATCTATTCCTTTAAATGCAGCTGCAAGTTAAACAAAACAAAATAGCCATAGTTGGCAACTTAATATTGACATGTGCCTAAATGAAGTTTCAGGTTTAAATAAGTAAATTCTTCAATAAATTTGTTTGCTTACCCCATACACAAGTTCTCCTACCATCCCATTCCAGATTTTTGTGTCTGCATCCCTTGCTCCGTACTTTCCATCAGGGACAATGGCAATTTTATACTTGATACCAATATGTTTTGCAATTTCAGATGCCAAATCTACACAGTATCCTTCATACTTGTCATTGCCTTCAAACATTTCATGATTCTTCTTATACATAACATATGGGGATTCCTATAACGAGAGAAGGAAAACTGTAAAGGAGAAATTATAAAACATGCAATTTGAATACCTTTTTTAATTTTTTTTTTTAGTTTTAGCATTTTACCAAAAGATTAGATTTGGCAATAATATACATACTGTTTTTGTGTGGCTATAATTTAATAGTAAAATATATGAAAATATAAATAGGTTTAGAAGTACATTAAGTTGCTTTGTCTTAGATACTAAGTGTGACATTATTAGAATAATTTTCTATTGAGGGATGAGATAGCCCTCTTTGGGACTGTGATAGGAAAAATGTCCATTAATAGTTGCCAAGAGAAGAATACGATGAAATTATTATTTCCAAAGTTGCTCATAAAATAAAGACAATTTAGTGGCTTCCCCTTGATATAATAAAAGACTCATTCAAGGTCACTTTCTTCATTGTGTTAAACACAATAGACTGGGACCTCCTTAGAAAAAGGTCTAGTTCGTTCTTCTTTGATCCCTATCAGTTCTTTGAGCAGGTAGTTGCTAGACAATTGTTCGATGAGTAAATGAATTAATTAATCCTTTAAATATCTTATGTAGTTATTTATTTGCATTCAATTTGGTTTCCCAGAACACTTTTACTATTTTGGTTTCAGATAGGCTTTGCACTCCATGACTTATAATTCTATTATAAAATGTATCCCCCGTGGAAATGAATAACTTTCCCTCAGTTATGACATATGCCCATTTAAGTGACATTCCCGCTTAGTCTTCTAGGCAATGGAGAGAAAGTCTGATGAACAATTACTGTGAATATTCTAGCAAAATGCACAGGTGCACTGGTGGTGAGTAATGATTAAAGAGTTTGCAGTTACAGTGGGAAACCCCCAACAACAAAAAAACCAGACAACAAAGAAAAAAAGTCACTTGATTTTAGAAATGAAAACTTGAGCTGCTGGTCACAAGACAGGCTTGGTCAATACATAAGACGCAGGTTCCGGGGCACAGATGAGTTTTCTCAGTCATTTACTGGTCAAATATGATCCCCTCTCGTCATTGAGGACAATGGTTTGTATTAATCTCTCCTAAGCATCTTTTCTTTTCTCCAAGCACATTCTTAAATGGGACAGTTGACCTTCCTTTTGGAATCAGAATTAGAAAATAATCTAGTTTATACAACCTGGCAATTTTTCTTCATTCTGATTTTAAGTACTTTATAAATATAGAAACTACTAAAACTTGGTAAGAGCAGTAAATGATAAGTAGTTTTCTCATAATGATGCCCTTCAAGAGTAACTACAGTGGGAAATTATTATCTAGGATTAGTCTTTATATTATCTTCTTAAATCTTGTCTTAGGTTGAAATGGCCAAGTGAAGTTCCCCATTTATTGAGTGTGATAAATATCCCAACATTGGATTTTATGAAACAAAGTATCTCAACCTATAAAATGAAAGCAATTGACCACATCTCCTGTAAAAGATGATTTGTGTATTAGTTTACCTACATATTATGCAAATATATAGGGTTTTACTAATTACAGATGTGATCATAGAAACTGGTATTTCCAAAGCAATGCTACATTTAAAATAATTCTTTAATTTTTCTCTTTAAAAAAACTAAACTTTCTTTTAAAAATAGACTAATTAAATTGTGGAAAAGGAAAAAGTCAAGTTAAGTTTAAGTCATGTCATTGTTGTAGAGTCACAACTGGCTCATAGTTAACCCTCCAGAGGGTTTTCAGAGGCTGTAAATCTCACAGGAGGTTGGATATTTTCCTCCTGTGGAGTAGCTGGTAGATTGAAACCCTGTCTTTGGGTTGGAAGCACAAATCTTTACCCATAAGTCCATTAGAGCTCTCACTGAACAAAGCAAGGGACATATATTTGTAAAATGCTTAACATTCTAATGGAAATGACAATACAGTTATTATCCAGAATTATTAGCATAACAAACTTGAATTTTGTTTTCTTTTAAGTGATATCACTAAGGATCCCATTTCATACTAAAGTTGAAGGTCCATTTAAAAATATCTAGAATAGTTGATTATTTGGGCATTTTAGTCTTTTAAGTATATGTTCATATACATATATATGTTATCGATTAGCTGTGTGTTGAAGTTCTTTAAACTGGCATAAGCATTTAACTTGATAAATTCTCTCTATGCTAAATAGTGAGTTATTTGCTTCCATTAACATGTTATATCCTTTCTTTAATGTAAACAAAAACGCAAGCTTACTGGTGCTGTCATTTCCAATTCATAGCTACCCTTCACTGGGTGTCTGAGTCTGTAAATCTCAATGAATGGAGATTGCTTTCATGCTATTTTTCTCCCATGGAGCTACTGCTAGATTTCAAACCCCCAGAGATGTGGAGACTTGAGATTAGCAGTGCAACATTCTCCAGGTGAAGCCATTGCTGTGACCTCTATTTACTAACACACATTTAGGAAGCACCCACTGTGTGCCAGGCACTTTACTAGGAGCTGAAGTAATAAAAAGAAATAGAATATATCCCTTGTTGTTTTGATGAAAATCATTGTGAAATATTTAGAAAACTAGTAACAGGTGAGAGGAGAGGAGGATGAGAATAAAATATATTATTGAAATAAAGTTCTGTTTTTATTCAGTGCTTACTTGTTCTCAAGTTCTTCACCTGTACCCTTTAGTTTACTTCTTACAATGACAGCTTGAGATATGCACTCCATAGTTTTCACATGAAAACATTAGAGCTCAGAAAGGTTAAGAATATTATTGAATTTCATTGGGTTAGTAAGTGGAACTGCTGGGATTTGAACATATATTTTGAAATATTTTTAAATATTATTGCATCCTTTCACATAACAACAACTATTTGGGATTTCTTTTGATTTAACAGAGAGGTTCTAAGTTTGAAAAAATACATTTCTGTTTTTTTCCTGAGTGCATTTCTTGATAAAAAAAAATCTTGCATGAATGATGTAGATAAAACTTTCTGTTTTTACTTAGTGTCTGGTACACAGGAAACATTCAATAAATAGATTTCCTGGCCTATCTGTGTGTCCACATAGGGAAAATGACAATGTGATTATCTCAATATATTCTGTTATGATTTTTTAAAAGGAATATTAATACCAACGAGGGCTAGGCCACATTTTTTCTGAAACTGTAATATGTAGATGCATAACAGTAACAATGGGCTTCATCATGATGGAGATCTTGGAGCTGGGACAGAACAGGGTGAGGTTTCTATCTGTTGTTCATTATTGGGTTACTATGAGTTGCAAATGACAAAAACAAACACCAATACATGATTAAAAAAACCAACATGCTGTCTCTTTTATTAAAAAAAATAAAATCCATTTTTTTCTAGATATCTGGAATTACATCAGATTTCTTCCTTCTGCCTCAATTTCCAAACCCTGCCAAAAAAGGTGCTTGAAAAACATTCAGCTGACTGAAAATGTTAACAGATACAGAATCCAGCCAGAGTTTTGTACAATCAGGAGCATAATCATTAAGATTTAGGTTGCATGATGCATATACCTTGTGGTGTATACAGCTTACAGAAACATGATGATCATCCTCAGGGAGGTGGGAAGAGGGACGGAAAGGCAGGCAAGACTTAATATGAACAAGGACTTTCACAGTTGCTCAACTGTATCCTGTTCCTTGGCATCTGGGTCATTTTTCCGTTCTTTTACGTCAAATCCAAATAGGTAGCATATTCTTGATTATTCAGCCTCCTCCCCTGGCCTCATCTCTACTCTGATATTTTATCTAAAATTAGCTCTTTAAATGCTACATATATTTGGCAGATTGAATGCAAAGTCTGGGGCGACCATGGAGGAATAAAAGTTTTAGTCTTTTCAAGGTAACAGCCATTCAGGGAGATTGAAGAGCTTCTTAATAAAGCATACTTTTAGGAGTCCTAAGTGATCAACTTTGAACAAAAATAGAAGGCTCAGAGGGGTAGAATAGAATAGCTTCTCACTTTGCCATAAGAGAACAGCTTCCACCTTTATTACCTACTACTGTGCCCTGGGGCATCATCCATAATGAGTTGTGCTGCTACCACACAGATTGAGTCTCCGGTGGTTCAAATCACCAGCAACCCCACAGGAGAACGACAGAGCAATCTCCTCCACTGGAGGGTCAGGTAGGAAGGAGTTGGTTTTGACATGACGGCAATGACTTGATTTGACCTTGTGCTCTTGATATGACTTTTTTCTCTTTTCAACATATTCTTCCACAAATTAGCTAGACTATTTTTTTAAAAATGAGATTTTGCATTTTTTATTAAAGACTATGAAAGGATTTGTGAACAATACCTGTAATATTGTGTAGCATACCTTAGAAACTAACACTGCTTTGCAATAACTCACTAGTTTTCATGATCATATTTATAATTTACAGGGCTTTTCATATTTGCATAGTGTTTAGTCTCATATACTTTGGGCATGTTGCTATGAGGGGACTATTCCTTGGAGAAGGACATCATGCTTGGGAAGTTGGAGGGTTAGCAAAAGAGAAGAAGACTTTCAACTAGATGGATTGACACAATGACTTCTGGAGTGGGTACAAGTATGTCAGAGACGATGAGGACGGCACAGGATAGAATAAGGTTCAGATCTGTTGTTCATAGGGTTTCTATTGGTTGTGCTCGACTTGATGGCACCTAACAACAAAAAACAACAACATAAAGTTTAGGCAAACTACTATAAGAATTTCATCTTTGGTCAGTTGCCGTCATTTTACTGGTAGAGATGGCAATTAGTGAGCAAATGGTCTATAGTACAATAAAGTTATTTTTAAATTCATTACTCAGTGATTATGGTTATTTTTTGCTGGAACATGTTAAAAAATGGAAGATCTCTATGTGTGCTCTGCTATTTAAGATTTAGGGTTTAGCTTTCTTATTAAAGTATTTGTTTAAATGAATGTAAATTATTTTTGGTCAATAAAGGATGCATTTTCCACGAAAAGAAAATTATTTGGGATCATGTATATAGTTAGCAAAAATGAAATGGCTGGAAAGAAGATACTAGAAATGCTTAAAAAATTCTAATTATCACAAAAATTATTGTTAGAATATTTATGGAGAACAGATAAAAGTTCTGTAGCATCTATCAAAGTTATTTCTCTGTAGATATATACCCTTCTTCAAAAGGATGTACAAGATGTAAATGTAAATTCTCATGCATATAAATAATTTATTCCATCAAAGAAATTTTTTAAAATAGAAAGTAAAAGGTCTGTATTCAATTCAGAAAATGAAGTATAATACTAGAAACATATTAAATTTATTAAAAAGAATTTATTTTTAAAAATGGAGTTATAAGTTCTTAGGTGTGTGTAAATTGATATTAACACTGGGTTCAAAGGAATTATATCTGTATTTTATATATGTATGAGTTTGTGTGTATTCACATATACTCATAGGTGTAAATAGAAGAATTGTGGTGGTGCAATTTCCAGTGCTTGGGTGCTAACTGAAAGATCAGGCAAGTGGTTCAAATCTACTAGGTGCTTTGTCAGCCAAAAATCTGATGATCTGCTACAGTGGAGGACAAAGCTTAGACTACATGCTAGTTCTTGTTACTCTACTGTATCAGGTCTCTATGAGATAGAGTTGACTCAATAGCATATAGCAACCATAATATAAAAATATACACATGATATATTTTTATATACACATATAAAATAGCTATAACATTTTTTGTAGAGAAAATAAATGATAAGCAACTCACAAAAAACTAACCTCTGAAAAGAAAAAATGTAAAAAATGAAATTGTAGGTTTATGAGAAAATTTGGAAGTTGTAGTGAATAAATATAGTTTTATGTACTTATTTTAAAAGTTCTGTTCATAAAGATGGCAAGACATGGATTCTTAGTATCCAACATGCCACACCCAACACTCTGGGGACAAATGAAGGAGAGATATCACCTGATTATAATCCGCTTTTCTTTGCAGATTAATGGTTACACAGAGAAAACAGGCCAATTAAAGAGGAATTTAATATTTCTAAATGGCTGAATTTATCTAAATCACATGGTATAGATTTGACTTCCCTAGGCTGTTTGCAGAAACTGTTCTTTTGAATTTGACAAGTGAAATCAAAAGGTCACAGTCACATGAACTTCACAAAAATTTTTCATCACTATGATTGAACAATTAAAAAAATAATAAGGATCTGAATGACAAAGTTTAGCTCTTTCAACTTTGTTTCAACCATGTTTCCCATGTGATGATATGATTTTTATTCAGTTTTAGCTGAGTTGTATTTATAATTCACACTCACTCACTGGTTGCTGTTGAGTCAGAATTGACCCATATCTGACCGTTGAATGGGTTTTTCCCATGGGAGGAGATTGCCCATCTTTCTCTCATGGAACAATTGGTGGATCTGAACTTGCAGAGAGAGCCTTTGATTAACAGCACTACCCCCTACGGACTATACCACTAGAACTCCCTTTCATATATTCAGCCTGACTATATTCAAATGGAATAGATTGATCAAGATGAAGATAAAATAATAGGTATAAAAATACTATGTTAAAAGAAAAAGTAAATTTTAACAGCATAAGAGGTTGAAGCCATATTTTATTTGTTAGGATAAATAAATTTTAGAAGACTAAATTATTGTACAAAACAAGCTCTAGCGAATGTAAGAATTTTGTCTATGCCTCACATATAGCAGACGCTCAAGAAATATTTATGAATGAATAAATAAATTTCTCAGTCAATTTTATTTAACAATAGCATTTATCATTACAGTGTATTAACATATAAATATCAACATACACAGAGGCAAAAACACATGGGAGAAAAGCAACGCCATATTAATTTCTATCCAGATGAATGTTCCCAGTGCTGTAACACTCTCAGCCCTCTCTGGTGTCAAGAGATCTAATCTATCTCGCACATGCTACAATGTCTAGACAACCCCACTTGGGAGTTTTTCAATGAATTTAGGGGATTATCACATGCAGGTGCCAATAGTGCATTCATCTACAAGGAATCACAGATCTTTCAATACAAACGAGCTGGTGGGAATATCACAGGTCCCTGGCTACCATTTTCAACAAAAGCAGATACAGGGATGATTTTTAGGGAATGGATTCTGAAATGCCTTTTTGAATTCTTGAATAGTTATACAGTTGTAAACACTAGAGATAATATTTCTGCACAAATGACATTTTATACAGAAAGACAGATAACTAGCATTGCACTATTTTAATAGCAAAAATATTGATGGCATCACTGTCAAACAATAGATACTTAACAGAATATTCTTTAGGTATATAAGAAACAGTTGGCTTTGTCAATCACTTTTGCTTTTATTTTTGATAGCATGCTTCATGAAAATTAGTCATGCTTGAAAAATGAATTCAGTATTTTGCCTTTTAGAATATTTTCTCCCTTTCATAACAGGGATAGAAGTTAGATTTTCTATATAATACCTATGTTGTACATTAAAATACCATTTCACACACAACAGACACAATTAAAAAAATTCTCTAAAAGCTGTAGTATATGTTTAGAAAACAAGTACACACATTCATAGATATTTACTTTAAAAAGCAAACAAGCTATGCTTGGAACTAGGAGTTGTATAATTTCATCACTTATGTACAAAGACCTCATTTCAAGATATGGGGCTGATAAATCAGAATTACGAAATGCTTATTTTTCCACATCTATGCATTTTCTTGAGGAAACTGAGAATGAATTCTTCTTTTGCTCTGGTATCTCAGAAAAGTCACAGGCATTTTTTTTTAAAAAAAATATTTTTTCTGGTAGTCCAGAGTTGGTCATCCAAGTAGAATCCCGCATGAAAATTGAGCTTAAATTGACTACATTGGAGCACAAGACTTGAGCCTTGTTTAGGAATGGTCGAACAGCATGGAACTCTTTTCCTTCTTGGTCAATTTCTTAAAATAGGATTCTTCATCAGAGGCTGAAAAGAGGAGGACTGTACTGAAGTATGACTTTCCATTACTGTGTCTTTTTTAGGAAAAGAAATATGTATATATTGCTTTTCAAGTCCCATGCAAGTATCACACAGTGAAGTTAGAAGATACATATATCATACTCTTACACACAAACTGCTGTTGGTTGGCTTGCATTCTAAAATCAGAATTGTCCAATCAAAGCTTGGCAGAATACATTGAACTGCTAATGGATGATGCAACACAGACAAAATTAAATGTAACATATGAAAGCTTTTCTCTGGCATTTCCATGCTTTGACCTCAATATCAGTTTTGGGAATCACCTGAAGTTCTTGCCAAAAGAAAATGAAGATGATGAAGGCTAAAAGCTACATCACATAAAGTGCTTCCATTTTGTTTAGGGTAAGTGCTTCCATAAATAACTGAAAATATGTCCTGACTAATGAGACAGTGAGCTGGAGTATATCACTTTAAATTACATGGAAAAGGTCACCGATTGTTGATCTCTTTTGACTAGATTTGAGTTTAAAGGGTATGCTTGACTTTAGAGAGAAAAATACAAAAAATACTCCATTATTTAAAAGTTAATTTCATGAAAGCTTGTTGTTGTTGTTTTTTTTTTAGAAACCAGTCTCAAAATTTAGAGTAGTTTTCATTTTATGATGTGACTGACTGAATGAATCACATTTTCTTAGTTCCCAGAAGTCCAATTAACAACATTGCATATTGCATTTATGGCCAATGAGAAAAAGAATCGGTGTAAAAATCCATTCACATTAAACAAAGATGTATTTTCTAAGGTATTTACGTATATAAAACATGTTCATAGAAACCTTCACATTCATATCTCCATTGTTATAAACAGACAGTGGAAATTACTACCTGATGATTAAGCTACCCGAAAATTTATAATTTAAGTATTATTCAACAAATTTAAAACACTGATACTCTGAGTAACATAGTTACTGTAATAATATGCCATTTGCTGCTAAGTATTTTTCATGATTGGTTATTACCAATTTTCATGTATATTTTGGAGGTCTTTTCATTTCATATATTTTGCAACTAGAGTGACTCTCTAAAGAGTGACAATCTCAGTCTCTAACATCCGAGCATTTATTTCAAAGAACAAAAATGTAACAAAAGGTAACACAAATAAAAGTACTGGATGTAAGCTCAGGACACACTTATTCAAGCCTTGACAGACTTATTATGAACAAGAACACCCACAATATGACTGCTGAGATGGACCTTTAACCTCCCCTGGTCATCAGGGCTGGGGAGTTAGAAGTATCTTTGGACAAAACGGAAAAGCGTAAAGCATAGACCGAAACTTACCATGATTGTGGTTACAACTACTGTTCTGTTTTCAATAGCTGCTGTGTCATTTCCAAGAGTGGGTACATCTTGAATCAAGACCAGTTTATCCATATCATTCCAGTAACCAACCTGCAAAATAGACAAAATACCTGAAGACATGTTTTAGACGAGTTCTCCCTAGTTTTGCTTAGAACAAGGAGAGGTATAATAAATGAGCAAGTGCACACACACACACACACACACACACACACACACATTCTTCGCTTTTAACAACCAGAAACAAAAGCAGCAACAAAAGTGATTGGATGTTTTCTTAGTTGATTCACTAGCTAACTTTAAAATCACAGAGTAGTCAGGGTAGTGGAGATGAATGTATCCAAAAGGACCATGAATATGGATGGATAATCACTTTGTATTGATTGTTTCCCTAATGAGATGAGTGAGCAGCCCTTAGCAAGGAATTTATTTCACTTTATCAATAACTTTACAAATTGTATGGTACAGCAAACAGATTTGTAAAGAGGATATTGTTGTCGTTATTATGTGCCATCGAGTCGCTTACGACTCATAGCGACCCTGTGTACAAGAGCTCTAAACACCGTTCTATCCTGTGCCAACCTAGCCATTCCAAATGCACTTCCCACCACTCCAGTCACAGAATCGATCCATCTCACCAAAGGTCTTCCTCTCCTTCGCCGCCCCTCCACTCTGCCAAACATGATGTCCCTCTCCAAAGAACAGTCCCTCCTTGCAACATGCCCAAAGTATGTCAGACGAAGCTTCAGAATCCTTCACTCCAAGGAGCATTCCGGCTTCACCTTCTCCAACCTGTTTGTTCTCCTAGCAGTCCATGGTATATTCAACACTCTTCTCTAGCATCACAGTTCAAAGGCATCAATTCTCTTTCTATTATCTCTATTCTCTGTCCAACTCTCTGATGGCTAGCACGTAATTGCTAAGACTATAGCCTGGATCAGGCACACCTTAGTCTCCAGCCTGACGTCGTTGCTCTTCAGTACTCTTGAGAGGTCCCTCACAGCTGACTTGCCCAATGCAATTCTTCTCTTGATTTCCTGGCTGCTGTTACCAAGAGTATTGATTGTGGACCCAAGTAAACTAAAACTGTTAACTATCTTAATCTCTTCACCATCCATAGATATACAGGGTATTTTAAAGCATACAAAAATAATTTATGTGTTTTGAAAGAAATATAGAAACGGTTTTGCTATGACAAAACCTAGACAGCTGGAAATGAAACCATACAATTTCTGAGATCAGATGAATATTAAGAGATGGTATTTTTCACTTTTAAGGATTACATTTAAATTTGTGCTTTTGTACTTTTCCATTACTTTAATGTTTTATCATTTAGAAATGAAGCAAGCTCTTGGCCAAAAATTCATCTAGTGGTAAGAAGCTGTATTGCAAACCCAAAGGCATGTGTTTCAAATCCACCAGCTGCTCCATGGGAGAAGTATGGGCGGTCTGCTCCTGTGTGACTTACTGCCTCTGAAAACTCACTGGAAAGTCAGCTATGAGTCAGTTCTGACTCAAAGCACAGAAAAAATAAGAACAACAGTTGGTAAAGTATTTTAAAGATAGCATGCTCCAGTTGGCTTCTTACTGGACAGGTTAGTTGCTTTTTATTTCTGCATTATGTAGACCATTTGGTAGGCATGGACAGCTACCATGTATTAGTACTTTCTGGAAACCAGCCTTACCCTTCTTCAAACAATTAATACACAAAACAAACAAAGACGTATCCACAGTTTAGAGATGATAACTATTTTAGAAATTTAAGGACATCACACAAGGTTATACTTTCATGGGGCCAGAATTCAAAACTCTTCTGAATGAGTCCAAATTTATATATTTTGCTATTATATGGTGATTTTTTTTTTCAAAAGAAGGTTAATTTAATGCTTTCTAAACACCTTTGGTAAATTTCTTGATGCCATTGATAAAATGTATTTCTCCAAATATATATATATGTATATATGTATTTGTATATGTGTATACACACATACACCCACACACACACACACACACACACACACACACACATATTTTATTTTATCGTGGCATCCTTGATGACATCAGGGTTGAACATTCAGCTATTAATCAAAAGGCTGACTGTTTGAACCCATAAGGTGTTCCACAGAAGAACTAATAATATTGTCCCATAAAGTTTTTAGCCTGGATAACCTCATGGAGAATTTCTGCTTTCTTTTTGGGTCACAATCAGTGAAATTAATGAGACAGCACAAAATAAAGTTTGCTCCCTGAACTGAATTCCTTCCTATATACTTGGTAGTCTCTCTTGCCTACTGCATATTTCATAAGTGTCATGAGCATATTGAATAAAGCAAGCATCAACATGTCAGAATAAGCACTTTCTGAAAACATTCACAAATACTGTATGTCTAATACAATACCAGAATAGGTGGGGTAAAATAATTTTCAACAATGTGGCATGCTACACTTCTTGGCTTAATCAGGACTATGCGTATATATCAATTTGTTGATTTTTATTTGTCCATGTGAATCTACTTAGAGATGATATTTACTGGATAATTCTGTGAAAAATATAACTTAAAAATAAGTTTACCTTTGGGACCTTGCCTCTGCTCAAATTCTTCTAAAACTTGAAGTAATCATATTAAAAACTACTTCTTTTTCCACTTGACAGTTATTTGACATCAAAATGGGTTTCACAATTTAACACTCCATTGTGACGTAGCTACTCTGTAGATTTTAGCTTTCAACTCTCTAGGAAGGACATTTTTACTTATTTATTAAGTTTCCACAACAGAAAAAGTAAAGACCAGAGACACATTCTGAATTTCTCAAAGTTTGAGACGACGTTATTTAGCATTTAAAAACGAAGTTGTGGGTTTATATGTATCCTCCATAAAAGATAAATGATCCAGAAATGCAGGAAAATTAAAATTATAAGTAAAATTTTAGCCAACACTGTATAATTGTCTAATATCAACATTCAGTACTGGAGAGAAAAGAAATCCACACTCTGCAGTGTGATACTGTTTAATGGGAGGTTTCATGGAGGTCATGGGCTTCCAGGGAAGTAACACCAATTAGGGGTTCACTCTTTAAGAAACGAATTTTAAAATTAGACCATGAAACCTCCTGTGAGATAAAGATCCTTGTCCTAGTTATTCACACCATTTTCTAATTAAATACAAACTTTTGCCATGTCTGATCTCATTTAGTCAGATTTTCTCCACATATAGACACACTTAAATGACTAAATTGATAGGAAAACAAAGGCAAAAAAAATCCCCCCCCAAAACTAAACAAAAAACTATTTACTTTGATCCTCTGAAGGCAGATTATGTGTAAATATACCCATAATAAAGTATGTGAGCTGACATCTCTGTATGTGCTCCCAACGGGACTGGTCATATTGGGCATGAACAGGCATCGAGGGGCCACAAAATCTGTGTTCTACTTAAAGTTGGTCCCACGGAGTGCTGCTGTGTCTACCTGTCCTGCAGAATTTAACTTAATTCCCACAGCTCTGAGCCCTGGGATTGAGTATGTTTCTCTCCAAGAAAAAGAGACTACACAGCTGGAGCTACATAGACATTCTCTTCCATCCCAGAACCGTATCTTTCTAACTGAACATCTCTGGCCAAATCACTTATGAACTTGAATTTTCTATTAAAAAAAACAAAACAAACCACCCAACAATCCATAGGTATCTTATATGCCAATGCTTGCGAGTACTGAGTGTTAAAGGCTCAGGAGTTTTCTATTACAAAGTCTAACATGTTTTTTGTTGTTAGATGCCATCGACTTGACTATGATAATAGTGTCTAACACAACTGCCATTTTTGCCATGGTGAAATCTGGAAGCCAACCAAGTATGGAGCTTGAGTGTTCCCTCTTGATTTCAGGGGGTCAACAGAATGACAAGCCTAGGATCAGGCGAGTCAGATAGAGCTTTTAGTGTCTGCTTAATGAGACTTTCAGTCAGCTTTCCTTTTCCACAAGTCAGACCAACTGATGGGCTGAATCTTTGTTCTGTTTGCAGAGATTGCTCCCTTGCTCGCACGTTTTCAATTTGCAAGAGCGAGTGCCTGCTTCACAGACATATCACCTAGTCTCACCAGCACAGTGTTGCTCTTGGTAGCTCATTTTTAAGTTTAATATTCCAGACAGAATGCCCACGTTGATTGTTGCAAAGGAAAAATGAAGATAGATAAGTCTACAACATTTTACAGCGCATATTTCTTTTAAGAGTTTTGGGTGGATGTCAGCTGAGTGTAAAGATGTACAATTTATCACTTGTCTTTCTTACTCTTTAACTTACTCCTAAAAAAAAGGAGTTAATTTTTGCTACAATCATAGTTCAGCAGGCCATGAAATATTGCTGTGCTATGCATAGCCCATTTGCTATTACTGTTAGTTAACATCAGTTTCCTTTTTCCTTATACTTTCTTTTGTAGGAAAACATTTTTTTCTTTCTGTATTGTTTTGTACAATGTAAAATTGTCTTTCATTTTATAAAGAATTTTTAAAAATTAGTTAATATTGTAAAGGGTGTTCTGGTGGCCTAGTGGGTAAGGAGTTACACTACCAACCCAAAGGTAAGCAGTTTGAATCCACTAGCTGTTCTGTGGGAGAAAGAAAGGCAATTTACTCCTGTAAATTTGTGAGTTTAGAATCTCTAAAAACCTGCTGAAGGGTCAGTCTGATTTGACAGCAATGAACAACAATGTACAATATTGCAAGGCCTGGAAGGTGGGATTGCTTTACCTTTTCCCACAAAGTAGTCATAGTTTTCAGGCTTTTGTGATATTCGATTTGCTCCATAATGAATGAAAAGAATGCTCTATAAAATCGCTTGCGGCTGACTCTGTGTGCTGAGAAAAGCTGATGTTTCCATAGAACTCCCTGGATTTCTTCTTAAATGACAGTCTTTAGGAGTGTGTCTCCTCTTGTTGGGGACAGCTACCTTTGAGGCACCGCTGGGCTTCCCAGCTGGCATCTGTCTCTTAGGCTACCGATCTGATTATGCACACTTCAACCTAATGGGTGTTATCCAGGTGGCCTAGTGGTATGGGGTTGGGCTGCTAACTCAAAGGTAGACAGTTGGAATTTACCAGCTGTTCTGCAGAAGAAAATGGGGCAATCTTCTTCCATGTAATTTACAGCCACTGAAAACCCACTGGATGGTCTGTTATGAGTTGTTTCCAATGTGACAACACATACAACAACAACAACAATACACACTCAAGGAGATGCTGACCAAGGGGCCAAAAAGTTGGAGATGATATTCATGGTAGTTGAAATTCTCTCCCTCAAATATATAGGAGAATATCCATACTATTGTTGCTGTTGTTAGGTTCCATTGAGTAGAGTATGACTCATAGCAACCCTATGAACACCAGATCTGAACTCTGTCCTATCTTGTGCCAATCTCACAGTCTCTGACACACCCAAGCCCATTGCTGTAGTCACTGTATCAATCTATCTGGTACTATAGATTGGAGCAAAATACAGCCCTACAGAGTTTTGCCATTTTCTATCTATGACCTTAACTCTCCTGCTTCCATTTCTACCAACCCAAATTCTAACATGGCTAACTTAACATACCAGCTCTTCTACAAAACCTCCCTTGATTTTTTTCCTCAAGCAGAAAGTAATCCTTCCTCTTTAGGATGCCGATATGATATGCCTTTTCTTCAACCGTCATATAAACTTATTATTGTATTCTTCCCTACTAGAAAATAAACTTCTCTAGAGCAAGGTCTACTAAGGTAATAAATTGTTATGTGCTGTTCAGTAGAGTCTGATTTATAACAACCCTATAAACAAAAGATCTGAACCTTGTCCTATCCTGTGCTATCTTCATCATCTCTGACATAACTGAGCTCATTGTTTCCATCTGACTGAAGCGTCTTCCTCTCTTTAGCTGACCTTCCAGATTTCCTAGCATAACATCCCTTACCAAAGAATACATCCTTCTAGTAACAAGCTCCATGCATAGGTGTAGTTTTCATAGGAGATGAAGTCCATGAGGTATTCAATACTCTTCTCCAACAACACAACTCAAATGCATTGATTTTTCTTGTCACACTTATTCATTGTCCAGCTCTCAGATGCATATCAACTTATTGAAAAGACTATGACCTGAATCAGCTGTAGTAATTTGGTATAGCCGTTGACAACCAACTTTGCCAATCGAAATGTCTTTTGATTTATTTCTTGCTGGTGCCAAGGGTGTTAATTGTGGGTCTAAGTAAGATGAAGTTGTTGACACTTTCAGTCTTTTCTTTATTTCTCTATTATGATGTTGCCTATAAGCCCACTGGTGAGGACTTTTGCATTCTTGATGTTGAGATGTAATTCATATTGTAGGCTGTAGTCTTGGAACTTCTTTAACAAGCACTTCATGTCCTCACTTTTAGGGAATAAAGTCATGTCAGCTGTATAACACAAGTTGTTGATGAATCTTCCTCCTATACTGGTGCCACATTTTTCTTCATAGGGTCCAGCTTCCCAAATGATTTGTTCAGAATATAGATTTAATTGGTATGGATAAAGGATGATACAGCCTTTCTTGATTTGAAAATATACCATGTTCCTTTGCTCTATTCACATAAAACAACTTCTTGGTCTAGGTATGACCACGATACACTGAAGGCATTGGCAAAAAAATAATCACTGGGATACCAATTGACATGTCTCAACTAATGGATGTAACCCTGGACATGCTTACCAATGTGTGCCAAGAAATTTGGAAGACAGCTACCTGACCAACTGACTGTAAGAGACCCATATTTATTCCAACTCCCAATGAAAGTGATATAATAGGATGTGGAAATTATTGAACAATATAATTAATATTATAAGCAAAATACTACTGAAAATCATACAAAATAGCTAGAATATTACATTGACAGAGAACTGTATAAGAAGTTCAAGAAGCATTTAGAAGAGGCTTTGGCACCAGGGATATCATCGCTGTCAGCTGGATCTCGGTAGAAAGCAGAGAGTACCAGGAGAATGTCTGTATTTGTTTTACTGACTATCCGAAGACATTTGACTGTATTGATTGTACACTGTGTGGATGATAAGAAACTATGCTTAACATTGAGAAGATTGGGAATCCCAGAACATTTAGTCACACACATAGAAACCAATCAATGAAATAGTGTGGAAATACTCTTGAGCCAGATAAACCTGAATTAAGTTTTTTTAATTAAATTTTTTATCTTGCCACTCACATGCTGTCTGGTCTTAGATAAGAAAGCACTTGTTGTTGTTGATTGCCTTCAAGTTGAACACGCCTTTCTATGGACACTGATCAAAGTTCATAGTTTCCAGAGGCATGTTGTTTAGGAATTGGGTGCCACTCCTGCTTCCAAAAGAAAGTACTTACTGGATGTTAAATTTTGTCATTTGTAGAGAGAGAATGAGAATAGTTATGTCATAGGTGTGTTGTGAAGATTAAATACAAGCACCAAGTATAGTGCCTGGGACAAGGCAAGTATTTTATAAATTGTAGCCATCATTGTTATATCAAAACACTAATTTATAGTTTGGAAAGATTCTTTTTAAAATACTCATTTTTCAGTTATTGGTTTCAGAATATTCTGAAAAATATTCATTTTTCAGAACATACACAGTGAAACATACCAATTTAATAGTTTCTACAAGTACTATTTAGTGATATTCTTTACATTTTATACTGATATTCTTTTTTGAGTTGTTCTTTCTCTGTTAAGAAATGCCTACTGTCTTCTAAACTTCATCTTTTGAATTACTGTAGTCAATATGAGCTCCTAAAGGTAGTTTTTACAGGATTTTTTAAAAATTATTAATCAAATAAAGCTTTAAAAAGAGGAATGTGAAAAAAAAAAAAGAGGAATGTGAACAACTCTTTCCTTGACTATTATGGTTAAAAGAGAAAAAGAATATGACAACTTGTGTGTATTCATTGTGAAATATTTATAACTATTTATTGCAAATGTGATGGGGACTACAGCTTCATTAATAAAATATTTCATAAGTGCCAAAATGTGATGTATTTCAAACTCACTGCCATCAAGTCAGTTCCAATACTCAGAGACCGTCCTCTGAGCATGTAATTTTGTTCCTTGGAGCTTCTGGCAAAAATTAACCACTGGAGACAGACAGCCTGCAACTCGAGACCATGAGACCAGCAGAGCAACAGTCCTAAATCTAAGAATCTGACACTGTTTGCTGACACTAGAGGCTTCCTAAATCCCACCCGTTGGCCCTACTTGGAGTTAAATGTGTATATCTCTTTACTTAGCCTAATAATAATATGTCAGAAACAATAATATTAGCAGGGTTTAGGGCTGTTATGCTTAGGGTTGCTATAAATCACAGGTGACTCAATAGCACACAACAACAACAAAAAATATAATAAATTTGTTTCTTCTGCTTTCTCAATAGAATTTGTCTTCTTGCCTACTTCAAGAGCACTGAACTAGCTCTCTTTTGTATTTTCTAATGATCTCATAAATGACTGATGATCTGGAAGTGATTGTGGCTTCTTACTCCATTATGTGCTTTAATGACGACTAAATGTGCGTATGTGTATAATTTTTTTTTCTGAGCCTTCTCTCCAATACCCCAAGAATATGTCTTCCAATTTGAATAAAAGGTATACCCACAATGTATAAATGAGTGTGTTCAAACTTGCCAGGGGTCAAGATTGGTGGAAGATCCATCAACAATCTGTGATATGCAGATGATACAACCCTGCTTGCTGAAACTGAGGAGGACCTGAAGCGCTTGCTGCTGAGAGTCAAAGACTGCAGCCTCTAATATGGATTGAGGCTCAACGTCAAGAAGACAAAGATTTTCACCACTGGACCAATTAGCAGCATCAGGATGGATGGTGAAGAGATTGAAATTGTTCACAGCTTCAGTTTGCTACGCTCCACAGTCAACACCCTCAGCACCAGTAGCCAGGAAATTAGAAGACGTATTGCCATGGGAAAGTCTACTGTTAGGGACCTCTCCAAAGTACTGAAGAGCAATGGTGTCTCTTTGGAGACTAAGGTGTGTCTGATACAGGCCATGGTCTTTGCTATCACTTGTTATGCATCAGAGAGTTGGACAATGACTAAGGAGGATAGAAGGAGAATTGATGCCTTTGAGCTGTGGTGCTGGAGAAGAGTATTGAGAATACCATGGACTGCTAGGAAAACAAACAGATTTGTCCTGGAAAGGGTTTAACCGGGATGCTCCTCAGAGGCAATGATTCTGAGGCTCTGTCTAACATACTTTGGACATGTTGCAAGGAGGGGCAGGTCCTTGGAGAGGGACATCATGCTTGGTAGGGCGGAGGGACAGCGCAGAAGGGGAAGACCTCCTATGAGGTGGATTGATTCAGTGACTGGGGTAATAGGGGTGGGTGTATCAGAGATGGTGTGATTGGCACAGGACAGAGCAGAGTTTAGGGATGTTAGAGTTAGGATGACTCATAGGGTCGCTATGAGTCGCAAGCGACTCGATGGCACATAACAACAACAACAACATACCAAAATAATTTGTTTCAACCCTGATTGCCAAGAAAGTACTAATTGCAATTATTCATTTTAAAGAAAACTTCATCAAGCATCAAAAGGTTGATATTTTTAAAAGTTTTTTTAGTAGCACTTTCTCTTTATGACAGAAGGGGCGGCCACATCGACACCCTCCTTCATACCAAAGGGTGCGAAATAGCCAGAGCCTCCACTCCACCGAGTGCCCCTAGGAACGCCCAGCTGCCCTGAGGTCAAGCAAGGAAAATGCATTAAATAAATAAACAAACTCCAAAGAGCCAAAGTGTCAACTTACGGATTGTTTTTAAAGCTTACATTTATTAGCCACCTTTGTGGTAAATAATGAATTATGAATCCTGCAGGGCAGCGTACTTAAATGACAAATGTAAAAAAATAGAGACTTGACTCTGTGCAACGATTGTTATACTCTATAGTAATTGTCTTAATTTCAAAACCTTGCAATTGCAAATCGGACCTTTATGCATTTTTCTAAGAACATCGGAAAGGGCATGTGTGGCCTGTCCCTGGCTGTTGGCCACGGTCACCACCATGCACCTCAGAAGCAGAGAGGTGTGCGTGGCCTGCTGTGTACAGATGCCCTCACTGCTTCTAGGAACGAGTCTAAATGGTCTTTGACGATTGGCCAGGATCAAGTGCTATTGCAAACAAAGCCAGTAGAATGTTTGGACTTGTTTTGAGGAATAACCGGTTGAGAAGCGAAGTGCAGTCTATACACGCAGCCAGCCACGACTTTGGAGAAGCTGTAAATAGTGACATGTTTGGTGCATGGTTTTTGAGGAGGGCTTTGTGTCAGAAAGGAGGTTGTAACCTTTCCCCCCCACAGACCTGAGAGCTGTGCCTTTTCTATGCAATATTACAGATGTCACATCAGAACCCAGATGGCTGTATTTACATGGAGGTTTTGGGCTGTAATCTAAACAATTGGACAGATGAAATGTACATGGAAATGAGCAGTCTTACTTTTGTAGTTTTTTATTATACAATAAACAGTTAAAAGATGAAAAAAAAAAAGAAAACTTCAGTCATATGGAGGTCTGTTGGTGTAGTGTATAACTTATCAGGCTGCTAGCCAGAAGGCTGATAATTTGAAGCCACCAGCTGCTCCACAGGAGAAAGATAGTGAGTCTTCTCCTATTTCCAGCCTTAGGGACTCCCACAGAGGGCTGCTATGTGTTGGAAAAACTTGATGGCAGTGAGTTTTATTTCTGGTTTGATATGGGGGTGGGGAGAAAGAGAGAGAGAGAGAGAGAGATGGAGAGAGAGAGATAGGAAGAAATAGAGAGATATGGAGAGAGAGATCAGAGAGAAATGATAGCTAGAAAGATGGATAGATGATAGATAGATGATAGATAGATAGATAGATAGATAGATAGATAGATAGATAGATAGAAGGGGGCTGGGGGGAGAGGGAAGTGCAGAACCAACTGTCTTTTCCCCCTAAGCTGTTAAAAGTGTTACATAAAAGCTAAGAAACAGAATTTTCTTTTTCTCATAATATGGCTTACCTTTCTTGGCCCTGTGCTCTTAAGCTCGAACACATCCATTGTGTAATTGACTCTACGTCCATAGTGGTCAAACTGAACATTCCCTGTAAGCCCTTGAATTCGAACCTATGGGTAAAAAAGAAAACCCACACATGGACTAATTTGATATTTTACTTATAGAAATTTTAACTTCACCTGATCAGCTAATGACAACACAATTGTGAATACCAAACTATAAGTAGGGATAACCAAATCTCTACTAAAAGCTATGCAATATTTTAGTTTTTGGGATTTCTGAAAGATTTATGCACATTTATATAATAAATTATATAATAAATGCACATTTATTATCATTCTACTTTATGTCTGAGTGCTGATATGGCTTGTTTGCATTTTTATTTTCAAAGTTCTATTTTAAATAACAGAATTCTGCCTTAACGTTTTATTTATAGCCACAGAAATATGAATGGTTTGTTTATGGTTATTTTTTGTTTAGTCTACATCTCTACTTAATGAATCAAATAGTGCTGATACTCATATGATATCCTTTGTTAATGTTAAAACTAATATTTAGGAAGTTCATAAAATAATAATACATCTGAAAAATATTAAGTTTTACTTCAAATCTTGTTTTAATCCACTTTTACTTATATTTTGAACCCCTATCATCTCATATATTTTTAAAATGTAATATTAAAATAATTTTTATTGTATTAATTATTTGAACACTAGTACTAACATAATTTTAAGTGATTAAAACAAACAAATCACTTAATTCAAGTCAGTAAGATAATTCAGAGTGCTCTTCGCATGTTTGCCAAGTAATTCTGGTTCTCCTGCATTCTTAGCTCCAGGTAGGATTATACTTTTGGAATCCCTTGTGGTTAGCTATGGCCATGTGATGCTCAGATATCAAATGAGTCAATGGGTGTGACATATGTCACTACTGAGCCAGAGCAGTGGTCAGACGTGCTGCAAACACAAAGGGGCATGGTTCAAATTCGCCAGCTGCTGGAGCAGAATGGGCAATCTCCTCTAGTGCAATTTACTACCTCTGAAAACCTACTAGAGGGTCAGCTGTACTTCAGTTCCAACTGGACTGCACACAACAACAGCAACAACAATACAAACTCTCTATTCCTCTCCCAGCATTTAAGAAGGCGAGTGCTTTCATTTTGGTCACGTAGTTACTGCAGTAAATAGAATGGTCCCTGCTTACCTAGTGTGTGCGAGGGAGAAGTACGCTTGCTTTTAAAATAATTTTATTGTGGTTAATGTGAACAACATGATTAACTAGCTTCCCACTGAATAATTTCTACACCAATCGCCAAAGAGGTACTAGTTACATTTCCCACTTAATTCTCATTCATTCCACTGTGTTGGCACTATCTTCAGTATTTTTCTCCTGTTCTCTAGGCTTCCATCTTCTCTGAACTTTTTTGCTGTTTTAGACCACTGATATTAGACTTTTACTGCAGCATAAGCTACCTTATCTTGATTATGGGCTTATATATGATATAAACATCAGTAATCACTCTATAGTCTGTTTCAAAAATGAATAATATATTAAAATGGTAATCTATCTTATTATACATTATGTTACTCTGCATTCGCCACTTATGACAATGAGATAGTTTGAGTTGATAAAGTTCTGAACTACCTGTTTGAGTGTCCTCTCCATGTCAATTCCTTGACCCCACGGAGCTGCAGGGTTTGCCAGACAGTCTCCAGCATTTCCTCTCCTTGAAATATCAATTTTTTGCCTTCTAAGATTCCGGAAAGTTTCTGCCATCACGAGGACTCCATCATAAGTCAGAGCAGAGGTGTACTGAGAAAATAAAGCAATTAGAAAAGTAAAGGTTAAAACTTACCAGGCATCCTGGATGGTTGAGGTCTTTGTGGGTTTAAAACATAAAGCATCATTCTTTCTGTTTCATTGCTGTTTAGCCCAGCTGGACTGATAGTGACCCTGTATTGACCATAGAAATACCCAATGACCATAGAAATACCCAATTTCCAAGCCTGTCAATCTTTACAGAAGCAGATGGCCTTAACCTTCTTCTACTAAACATAACACCAACCTTTTTGATTAGAGGTCGACCTGCTATCTGCTTCATGACTGGGGTCTCTAGTCTTTGAAGGACAGTTAAATTACTGATAATGAATCGATTCTTAGAGTTTGCTGGTTTGGAGTGAGTTGCACTGCTAACCCCAAACCTGGGGATCTCTGGCAGCGTGACTCCACCCGCAGCAGCATAGACAGTATCCTCCTGCTACAATTTACAGTCTCAGGACTTGAAAGACCTTGAGTCACAGACAACGTAATAGCAGTGAGTTTGAGACTCTAGTGTTAGAAATATTTATTATTGTTTCATTAAAATAAAACTTCATGTTAAATCCTACCATTCTGATTTTAAAAGAAGAAAACATTCTGGAAAAAAAAAAATTAGGTCTTCTAATAAACATTTTCCTATCAGTTAGGGTTTCAAGGAGTAGCACACTCCAAAAGCATATTTTCCATGGAAATGGAAAAAGTTTGAGAAGAAAAAAACAACCCCCAAACAACAAACAACCTTAAAAGCTAGTTCATTGTGCTGTGGAAAAGAACAGACAGTGAAAGGAAAATATTGGTGATCAATTCACCCTCTTAATATATTTTGTCCAGATAATTTTCCCTTGTCTGATACATTTGTATGTTGGGCTAATGAGTAATTAAAAGAACAAATAGGAATATAATTTCATAAAGTAGACTTGGAAGAGCCAGGTCAGACGGATTTATCCAGAATCTCTACGCTTTGTACAATATAGTCCCAATCTGCCTTATATTCTGTGACAAGGGTTGAGCCCAGAAAGGTGGTTCTAAAATGTTCAGTAAGGCTCCCTGAAATTTAATGTGTACTTAGGGACGTGGTGGCTGTATGTTTCAGTCCCCCCAGGAGAATGAATGAGCGTGGTTAGAATTACTAAGAAATAACGCTGCTTTATTCAACACATGTGTATGCATTGGTCACTGTGCTAAGCAGGAATAAATACTTAGGCTCACTGATTTGTGTTCAGGAAGGTTAAGCCATTTCTCTAAATTTCCATTATAACCTGGGCAAAAGTGAAGATGTAAAGTGTAGACCATCTGCTCTGAATAATCACCCCATGCTTCTCTTTGAGGAAAGTCTGAGGCCTCAGAAGAAAGACATTAAGGTTAGGAGAGGAAGTAAAGAAAACCAGAGGGAAGAAAATGCAATTTGTTGAAGCGTGAAAGAAAAAGTACAGGGGGTAACTTTTGGGATATCTTAATTAGAAAATTCTTCAATTACTAGGTAATGGGGTACAATTTTCTTGATACAAGGCAGAGTCTCAACTACTAAGACAAACCAAGCCATGGCCAATTCAGTAGGATTAGAATATCCTAGGTAAGAGGTTGTGCTGCTAACAGGCAGAAATGGAGTGGGTGGCTTTGAGGGAGAGAGAAGGGGAGTCTCCTCTCAAGCACTTATAGCCTTGGCAAACCACTAGAAGGTCAACTATGAGTTGGCTGACTCTATTGCAATGTGTTTGAGTTTTGAGTTAAGCACGGAGCTCTGGTACATAGTCTGTAGAGAACTGTGCTACTAAGCCAAGGGCCATTCCTCTCTTGCCGTTCAAATCCACCAGTGATTTCAAGAGAGAAAGATGTGCGATCTCTTTTTATATCATTTACAGCCTAGGAAACCCAAAGGAATGTCAGCTATAAATTGGTTCCAACTTGAAGGCAGTGTTAGAAGTAATTTTGTGCTTTGGAGATAAAAAAAAGATCTTGATTTATTGCTTTCAAATAAAGAAAAATTTGAAATTCCAATTGTAGAGAGCAAAATTAGGCAACATTATCATTAGACATGTGGTTGTGTACCAAAGAGTCAGAACCGACTGATAACTGACCCTCTGGTGGGTTTTCAGAGTCAATTAAGGGCACATTCTTCTCACACAGAGCAGCTGGTGGACTAGAACTGGGTGCCTTCAGGATGGCAGCTCAGCTTCTTGCCACGCGGTCACCATCATAAGACATAGCAGCCAGTATTTCAGGGAAAAGAAAAAAACACACAAGCATATAAATTCTAATAAAGAATCTGTGTCTTACTAATAAAGACTTTATTGAAAGATTTAAGAGGGACATGCAAATGAAAAGCTTCATGGTACATTTCTCAAGGACATTGTGAAAAGGGCTGAAGGACAGGCATCTTTGCTCAGAATTGGGTTAGGTGGTTGAAGGAAATTTAAGTTGTTAATTTAATCAAGGTGCTATCTTCAACACAAATATGCTTCCTCTTCAGCCAGAACCAACACATCTTTGAGTATAAAAAGTGTTCCTGTCAGCTAAGGAGTGAATGGCAAGAAATAAAGTGAGATTTACCAAAGGCACTAAGGAAAAGAGAAAAATGCTTTGCTAGTATATCAGGATGAAGGTTACGAAAATAAAAAATGGTGCTCCTTTCTTAAAGAGGAAGAAGAAAGCTGAGAATGTTGGTACCAAAAGGCAAACGTACTTGCTGTGTTTGTAAAAATCCATCCATTTTAATGAAACAAGTGAACTAGAAAAAAAAGAGCGGGTATCACGCAGAGCAAAGAGCAGGACACAGCCAAGCAGACATTCAGCCAGAGTGACAAGGCCCCGGAATTGGGCAGGTCAGAGAGGTGACAGATGGGAAGGGACAGCAGGTTAAATTAGTTTTACTCTCTTTTGAAAGTTTTAATTCTTTCTCCCTTGGCTTTTTATGTTCTTGTCTAGGAAGCCATTTTCTGAGGCACACAACTTTCAGGTGTATCTAAAACACCATAGATACATCTAGAAAATACTTAATAGAAAAATATTCCATTTTGTGCCAGGCTAAAACTAGACCTTGATCTAGAGTGACTAGTGCTCTGAAAGATGGAGAGAGTTCTGTTTGCAGAGTTTGTAACTGGTAAGTTGGAAAAGGGAAGAAAAATAGCACAGGGGAAAGTCAAAGGGCTTTGACAAGAAGGGCTCAGGTTCAGTATTTGCTTTTCATTGGCTCAAGAGCTGATGGAGTGTATTGTTTCAGCTAAGGGAAACACATCAGAATGAAATAAAAAGACACAAAACAATAAGGAATGTCTTCTGTAAGAGTTGTGAGGTTGAAATTGTGTGTTATCTGTGAGTTCTCCAGAAAAGGAGCTAGACATTGGCTAGGAATAATGCAACTAAAAAAAAAAAATAGAAAAAGATAGTTACCCAAGGAGTTTATAGGAGTAAACCCAAAAGAATACCACATAATCTGTAAAATCAGAAAGTTATATTTTAATATCATCAGACAGTGGGCATTCACTTCATTAGGGAATTGTGTAGGATAGTGAAGACAGTATGGTCAGCAAAAGTCCATCATCTGGGGTAGAGTGAGGGGGGATTAAAATAATTGATAAGGTCAAATAAAAATTTTATACTCAAGAAATGAAGATTTGAGACTCTCTCCTCCCAGATCTTAGAACTTTTAGGTTTGCATTTCCAAATTGTCCTTTGAAAATTTCTTGCTCTAAAACATTGGCAATGAAAGATTAGGAACTGCTTTTTGCTAATGACCTAAGGTTAACAAAAGTCTATGCTGATGCTTAATAAACATGCATTATTTATATTTTTTAAAGAAAATAATTTTATTTTCAGAAATCTACCAATTTCCTTTGCAAATATTAATAGCACTACCTGTCAGAAATGTCGTCAAGACTGTCTGCTGGGCAGTCTGCAATGTCTGTCAGAAAAACTGAGCTGTCTGACCTTGTACTATGACCTTGAAAAAAAATACATTTTATAGTCGCTTGTACCAATTTAGCCACTTACTTTACAAATCGCCTTGCAAATATAGCTATTGTCTGAATGGAAAAGTTACCTGTGTCTGTTCTTATTTGAAATATTGAGTTAAACAAAAAACTAATAGAGCTTAAAATGTCTTCTAGGAAATTTCCATGCAAAATAAGAAGAGTAAATGACATGAACTGATTTCCAACAACTCTAAAGGACATAAATTTAGAACTTATTAAGTGTTTTTGCAGTACAGTCATAGTTAAAAAATTATTGTCTCCAATGCCAAAGTAGTATCTGAATGGAAAAATTGCATACTGTAGTCCTACCTTAAAATTAAATTAAGACTACATAAAATAAAATTACCAAACAAACAACCAAATACCTTTGGTGGAGTTTCAGATCCCGGATACTCTCTTTGATCTAGTTTCTTCCAGCGATCCATTAGCTTGGTTACCATAGGTGTATTAAAATCTACCAACTGGAATCCTGTAACGTTGGCACCACCATGTATAAACCTCTCCAGGGAAATATCCTTGAAACCCTGTTTAAAAAATATGACACTATATTAAGTTTGCTTCATTAAATACACTTCAGTTCTTTAATGTTAACATAAATTAATAATCAGTATGGGAATTTTAATAGATTTCTATTAAAGTAATGGCCAGAAAGAGGTGAAATCCGATTAGGCCAATTTAGCTATTACATTCTACTACTGAAAATTCAATATATGAAACAGATTTAAGTGTTTCCAGTTCAGGTGAACTCAATTTCACATGCATTTCCCAAGTGTTTTTTGTGAACGCAAAGTTATTGCCATTGAGTTGGAATGGATTCACAATTGACACTCCAGTGGGCTTTCAGAGCCTCTAAATTGCAAAGGATGAGACTGCCCATCTTTCTCCCATGGAGTAGCTGGTGGATTTGAAGCACCTGCCTTTAAATTGATAACCTAATTCCTTATCCACTAAGCCACCTGACCTGTGAGCTAGAGGAAGAGAAAATATAAGAGACAAATATAATAGCATTAACAAGTCTGTTGAGGACATAACTGTTTTACTAGCATGACTAAAACAAACAAACAAAACAAAACAAAATAACACCCAACTAATTGCCCTTACATCAGAGCCCTCTAGTATAGATATGTAGATGTTCATATTATTTGAAGGTAACAAATATTAAGAGATGGTTCAAACCATTTTTGAGGTTTCAGTTTAATTATATCATGATCTAAAGGCAGACAAAACTGGTAATGTAATCCAGACAGGACAAAAGCTTTCATTACATCTGTTGAAAAATCCTCCTCCTAGTGCAAAATGGAGGGCACCCTGGTGGTGTAGAGAGCTCTGGTGGTTTAGTGATAAGGAGATGAATTGTCAATCCAAAGGCACATGGTTTGAATCCACCAGTTGCTCTGTGAGAGAAAGATGGACCATCTCCTCCTGTGTGATTTACTGCCTCTGAAAATCTGTTAGAGGATGAGCTGTGAGTTGGTTCAGACCCAACAGTATACCAAAAAACCAAAACAAATTAGTGACCTAGTAAGAAAAGGGTTGTGCTACCAACCCCAAAGGTAGGTGGTTCAAATTCACCAGATGCTCTGCAGAAGAAAAATGGACAACCTCCTGTGTGATTTACAGACTCTGAAAAACCACTGGAATGTAAACTGTGAGTCAAGTTTTGACTTGATGGCACATGATAACAACAAACACAGTGTAAAATGGTAATATAAGGGAATTTGTTATTGTTATGGGCCATTGAGTAGACAAGGACTCAGAAGAGAGGTAGGTAAACCTTTCTGTTATTGGTGTATAGGAAGCCAAGAAAGTGAATAAATTTCTGGGTTATGAAGGTTTCAAAAATTCTGGAAGCATGCAGTTACTTGCTATGTATCAGAAAACTGGACAATGATTAGGGATAATAGAAAGGGAATTGATGCCTTTGAGCTGTAGTGCTGGAGAAGAGTATTGAATATACCATGGTCTGCTAGGAGAACAAACAAGTTCATCTTGGAGAGGGTGAAGCCAGACTGCTCCTTGGAGTCAAGGATTCTGAAGCTTCGACTGACATACTTTGGACATGTTGCAAGGTAGGATCAGTCCTTGGAGAGAGCTTGGGAGGGTGGAGGTACAGCGCAGGAGAGGAAGACCCTTGATGAGATGGATTGATTCAGTCACTGGGATAATGGGGATAGGTGTGTCGGAGACAATAAGATTGGCAAGGGATAGAACAGGGTTTAGGGCTGTTGTACATAGGGTTGCTATGAGTTGCAGGTGATTTGATGGCACACAACAACAACAAAAACAACAACTAAGTTTATTTTGTACAAGGCTTATTTGTTCCAATAAGTATTTAAATATGCCTTTCAAAAATACATGTACACAATATAAAACATAAAACCCTTCCAAGAAGAAAGCAAAGGTATATAAAAATTATTTAATATAGTCTGCATATTGGATTGTTAACTGAAAGTTTAGTGCTTCAAATCCATCAGCCGCTCTGTGGGGAAAAGATGAGGCAATCTCCTACTGCTAAGATTTAATCCTGGTAACGTGATGATGGTCTTCAGGAGTCAGAATTTACTGAGTGGTAATGAGTTTGGATTTGAGCTAAGGTATTGCCTCAAAGAAAAGTAGACATAAACACACATATATGTTCTTAGCATCTGTAGTTGATTTATTTTATTTTTCCTATTAGTACTTAGAAAAATTCTTTGGAAAATGTGAATTATGATCAATTGTGGAGAAGAATGAAGGCAAAGTAGTGTTCTCATTTGTATTGTTGATTTTTGGTAGAAGTACAATGTATAATTGCAACTTTGCTTATTAGAGTTGGGATGAATGAAGGAACCAGGGAGATGAGGAAGACTTGGCGTTGATCATACGCTTTAATGCATGTTCAACCATGATTTTGTTCTTCTGTGTTTAATTATATTGAAATATAAAAATATTATATTCCTTGGCAATATATAGACATTACTGTCTTTGTTGTCAATGAAGAAATAAATCCATCTATTTGGCAACTAGGGAAAAGCGCTTGATGTTGGTAGGTGCCATTGAGTTGAACCTGACTCATAGCTGCCCTTTCAACAACAGATCTGAATCTTCTTCTGTTCTGACCATTCTCATGCCCTCTGACATGCCCAAGCTCATTGTTACAGTCATGTGTCAATCCATTTTGTTGAAGGTCTTCATCTATTTTTCTGATCCTCCACCTTTCTCCGTGTCATGACTTTTTCCAAGGCCTGGCCCTTTCTGATAACATGCCCCAAGTATATGAAATAAAGTTTCATGATCCCTGCTTCTAAGGAGTACCCTGGATACACTTCTAAGACAGACTTGTGTGTTTCCTTGATAATCTATGGCACATTCAATATTTTTCTCTAATACTGCAACTCAAAGGCATCATTTCTTCTTTGGTTTTTCTTATTCATTGCCCAACTTTCAGATGAATAGGGAGCAATTGTAGAGACCATGACTTGAATCAAGTGCATCTTATTTTTCTAACTGATATCCTTGTTTTTCAGTACTTCGGAGAGGTTCTTGACATCAAATGTTCCCAGTGCAATGTGTCTATCTTTTAATTTTTAACTGTTTCTTTCACGTATGTTGTTTGTGGATCCAAGTAGAATGAAATTGTTGACAACTTCAATTTTTTCTCCATCATCATGATGTTGTCCATTGATTCAGCGGTAAGGATTTTTGTTTTCTTGATGCTGAGATGTAATCCATCTCAACTTTTATCCATTGAAGTCTTTGATCTTCTACAGTTAGCGCTTCATGTTCTCATCATTTTATGTAAGTAAGATTATATCATGTACATAACACAGGTTGTTAATGAGTCTACAATTCTGATGTCACATTCTTCATTTAGAATAGGTAAGCTGGGTGTATTTCATGCCAGGAGCTGTGCAGTGTACATCACATAGAATGCAGATCAGCCTTCAAACTCAAACTCAATGCTATTCAGTCAGAATTGACTCCTGGTTGACCTTCCAGCAGGTTTTCAAGAGGCTGTAAATCACACTAGAAGCGTGAGCTTTGGGTAAGCATCACAGCTCCCTATGGACCAGGCCACAGGATAGATCCTCTTATTAAGGATGATCTAGCAAATTTTGGAAGAAGATCCAGTATTCCAATGAGATAAACTGTGTGTTGAGTTCACTTTTTAAATATCTTAGTTATAGGGTTGCTGTGAGTTGGAGTCAATCCAAAGGTACACCTCTATGTTGTATATTCCTATACAAACTTGTTTTTAATATTGTCAATCAAGGTGATACTGTGAATAAAGCCTGGACTTAGAACTTCACCACTATATATTCTGGCTTCAGGTTTCCTACATGTAAAATAAAAAAAAAAATCCTAAAGCTGTCTAACACATTTAGTTGTAATTCTGCAAATGACAGCTATTATTAATTAACTCACTCAAGAGATATTTATTCCTAGCCTATTAGGTGTCAGCTAATTTGACAGCTCATCAGTAACATTCTCATTTCATTGAGAAAGAAATCAGACACCAGAAAGCAAATCTGTGTTTGTGAAATGAGCAAAGTATTGTCCATCAATCTCCAGCTGATAAAATGTCAGCTGAACATTTGTTTGCTCTTACCAGTCTAAGGCCAACCCACAGGCTGGCAAAAAAATTCCAGTGTTTTTTAAAAGCCACATTGATTCAACATTGCATTAATTGCTAATTGATGACATTTTTATTTTCTTTCATCAGTGGCTGAAAGCAAGGCCCTGCCAAGCCTTGTTTCACAGTGTTATCACGCAGCAGCTGCAAGGCACACAGACAAGAGACGCGGCCTTCAGAAAAATCATCTCATGAAAAGTCTAATTGAAAAATCATACCCTACACTTCTATGGTTCTATCCTGATGCTAGCTTGAAGGTTAAACTAGAAGAAGAAAGGTTAAATCTGACTAAAATCCTCTTTCCCTTATGCTGTGAATGAATGGCAAGTGGCTCTGTTAATTTTAGCGATTTCTATTTAAGTACAGGAAGTACATTTCTTTTCACATATTTTCTTAATATTTTATGTTGGAAATGGATAGATTTTTAGACGGTAAGGAAGTTTCCTTGGAAACCGTTACTCAATGGCCATTTAGATTTAGTTTTTACTCAGAAAATACTGAGTATCCGAGAGTTCTGGGGCAGCTTTTCAATACAATTGAATTGGCATGATTGTTAGCTGCCATCAAGTTGATTCTGACTCGTGACTATTTATTTATGCAATGAAGGACTACTCCACAGGGTTTTAAAGGCTGTAACCTTTCAGAAGCAGATGACTCAGCCTGTCTTTGGAGACACCTCTCAGCAGGTCTGACCCATCAAACTTTAGGCTAGTTGTTCAGGGCTTAGCTATTCAAACTACTCAAAGAAATCAGTTCTTAGGTGCCACTGGATTGACTCCAACTCGCAGCAACTCTGTAACTAAGATTAAAAGCCTGTTCTACCTGCTCCATATTCATAATCTCCACTGTGATCAAGCCCATTGTTGCAGTCACTGTGTCAAGTCTCTCTTGTTGAGGGTCTTACTTTCTACTTTTCCAAATATGAGGTCTTTTTCTCAAGGACTGACACCTCTTGGCAACATGCCCAAAGATGGAGTTTCACCATACTTGCCACTAAGGATCATCAATTCTACTGCCATTAAAACAGATTAGTTTGTTCTTTTGACAGTCCATAATATAGACATCGTCGTTGTTGTCATCGTTTTGTTGGTGCTGTTGTTTATCACGGAGTCAGAACCGACCCATAGCTGACCCTCCAGCAGGTTTTCAGAGGCAGTTATTCTCACGGGAGGAGATTGTCCATCCTTCTCCCACAGAGCAGCGGGTGGTCTCAAACAGGGTGCCTTCAGGATTGCAAAGCAGCTTCTTGCCACTTGACCACCAGAGCTACTACCCTCAGGTAAATCAGTAGGTAAGTAAATAATGCCTACGAGGGTGGAGGGAGACCTGGGAAGGGGGCATTTACTTATGGAAACTGGTTCTGACAATTGTCAGTTTTCTTCCAAGGGAAGACTAACTTCCAACTTAAATTTCCTTTTAAAGTCAACCTGTAATTCACATAGCCTCTGGAGAAAAAGCAAATGTTTAATTTTAGGACCTCAGATAGTCTGATGAGTATTTACATAAATCTGCCACTATGAGTCAGAATTGACACAGAGACAATGGCTTATTTATTTATTTTTAATAATTTTATCACATCATAATATATGTATATTTCAAATATTCAGTCATCCTTTAAGTTTTATCGCAATAATGTAACATCTTTGCTGTTTTACCTGTCAGGTTGAAAGGTTGACTGAATATGTTGATAGTTCTGGCGCAGATAAGAGAGCGATCTCAGAGAGAATGAAGGGAGAAAGTTTCCCTTAATATCTTAAAAATTAAGATGTGAAGAAGCTGACTTAACACATGCATTTTGAAGTACACAAATAGGTAAGAAAGTGGAGTCTGGCATGTTTATGCAGAAATAGGAAAGATGCTGAAAGCACAAAAGAACAAATGAACCACTTCTCAAAGTTGTAAAATATTAAAAGAACTCCTTGTCCTTCAGTAAATATGGTCTGGACTTCAAAATTTGGGTACTAAACTCCAGTCACAATTCTGTTACTAAGCAAGTGCCTTGAAACAGGTAAGTTGCTTTACTCCTTAACTTGATATCTTGAAGACTTTACTTCTGAAAATTCAGGCCCAACAATTTTGCCAATGATTCTGACCCCATAGGGAAGAACGGAAATGTCCTACGGGATTCCCAACACCAATTGTCCAGTTAGAAACAGGGCACTTAAGCATTGTACCACGAGAGTTTCTCCTTTCAATCTTTACTTTGGTTTTAAACCTCGTGACTAAAGGATATTTTAAAGTCCTGTAACATTTGCAGGCACCATAGCCAATATGAACTATTTTAGAAGTCAGTACTTATGAACATCATGAAGGTAGTATAAAAAAAGGTAAGTTCATTAGCTCTTCCCTATGAATTAGAAAATTCTAGTTACTTATTGTAAATCAAAACTCAAAAGACCGTTGTTGTCGAGTTGGAGGTGACACATGGCTGATCTTCCAGTACATTTTCAGATTGTAAATCACAATGGGGGAGACTGCCCATCTCTCTCCTATGGAGATACAGGTAAATTTGAACCTCCAGAGAGGTGTCACCCATAGATGAACAGTGCCCCGCTCTATGGACTGTACCATCAGAGCTCATGTATTATATAGAATTCTGTTTATTTCATTTTTATAATGTTTGTTGCTAGTGTACAGAAACACAATATAAATTATTGTATGTTTATTTCATACCTTGTGACTGTGTTGGAGTAATTTTGTTTTTGGTTTGGGGTTTTGTTTTTTTTGTTTTCTTTAAGCCATGCAGTATTCTTTTGTCCTGTTCTCATGACTACTTCTGGGTCAATGTACATGGTTCACATAAACATAATTAAGTGTGCTAGAATTCTCATTCTTATTAATGTTATCCATAACTTGTCATGATTCACACTATCCAATGTTCTTGAGCAGGCAATAAAATACAGGAAAACATCTTCCTGATACTTTAGCCAAGACCTTCATATGACCTCAGCAGTGATAATTCTTTGTTCCATATCTTCTGCTGAGTCTACCTTGAATTTCTGGTGGTTCTCTGCATATGTTACACCAGACCATTTTGTATATATTTTATGTAAGATTTTACATGCATGTGATATTAATGATACTGTTCCATAATTTCCACATTCTGCTTGTTCACCTCTTTCTGGAACAGGCACGAATATGGATCTTTTCCAATTGGCTAGTAGGTAGCTGTCTTCCAGATTTCTTGACAGAAACAAGTGAGCATGTCTAGCACTGTATCCATTCATTAACATATGTCTGGTATTCCACCAATTCCTGGAGTCTTGTGTTTTTCTTGCAAATGCCATCAGTGAAGCTGAGTGTCTTCTTTCAGAATCATTATAAGTTCTTGATCATATGTTATCACCTAAAATAGCTGAGCATTGACCAGTTCCTTTTGGTAAAGTCATTCTGGGTGTTCCTCACTTTATCTTTTAATGCGTTCTATCCTATGAATCCTTTAATATGACAACTTGAGGCTTGAATTTGTTCTTTGGTTCTTTCAGTTTGAGAAATGGTGAGTATACATCGTTTTTTAGTTTTCTAATTCCAAGTCTTTTTGGATTTGATTACTATACTTTACAATAATCTTTACAAGTGGCCTGTTGAAATCTCACCTCTCTTATTTCATAATTTCTTTAATTAGCTTTGGTTACTCTCCATTTTGCTCTGACGATAGAGTCCACAGAGAGTTGTTCTACTAAACCAAAGGCCATGTCTGGGAGTTTGAATCCACCAGTGACTCTTTAAGAGAAAGATGAACAATCTTCTGTGTGGTTTGCAGTCTTTTCTGACATTCATTCTGGTCATTTCTTTATTTTTTTTTATTTTTAATGACGTTGTTGTTTTTTGCATGTTTGATATTCATTGTGTCATCCTGAAACATGTATGCTTTTCAGAGTTCAATGTATCAAATCTTTTCTTGATATAGTCTCTAAATTCTAATCCCTAACAAAACCAAACTTCATATGTTGGTATACAATTATTACAAATATTTAGATAACTAAATGTCTTGCCATCTTCTAGGACTATTTATGGTAACTTTCTATAAATATTATCATCTTCTGGGGTTTTTTTTTTTGCTGGTGTGTTAGTTTGTTTGTCAATATTTGTAATTCATTCCTGGCATGATACTTTGACATTTTGATGCCCTCCACACTCTACACTTATATTATTTGGAAATAAATTATGTCAAAATGCACAATTTGCTATTAAAATAATTAATCAGGATCTAATTATACAATGCTATTATGAATACAGATGTCCTATAATCAGGAGTCTCTTACATTGATTAATACTGTTGTTATTATGTTATTTGTTGTTGTCATATATGGCACTGAGTCAGAATCAACTATTGCTGACCCTGAAATGGGTTTTAGCAAATATGCAAAGAGAATTGATGCCTTTGAGCAGTGGTGCTGGAGAAGAGTATTGAATATACCATGGACTGCTAAGAGAACAAACAGGTTCATCCTAGAGAGAGTGAGACCAGGCTGCTCCTTGGAACAAGGATTCTGAGTCTTCATTTGACCTACTTCGGACATGTTGCAAGAAGGGGGCAGTCCTTGGAGAGGGATGTCATGCTTGGGAGGGTGGAGGGACAGCACAAGAGAGGAAGACCCTTGATGACATGGACTGATTCAGTGACTGGGGAAATGGGGGTAGGTATGTCAGAGACAATAAGATTGGCACTGGATAGAGCAGGGTTTAGGGCTCTTGTACATGGGGTTACTATGAGTTGCAGGTGACTTGACGGCACATAACAACAACAACAACAACAACCAGATCACATGGAAGGACATTGCTCATCTTTCTCCCGAGGATCAGATGGTGGATTCTAACCATCTGCTTTTGAGTTAGCAGTATGACTTCTCACCCCCTAGACCACCACTAGAATATCAGAACTAGAGTTAATGTAACTGGAATGTTGTTGTTGTTATGTGCCATCTAGTTGCTTTCAACTCATAGTGACCCTATATACAATAGCCCTGAAACCTGCTCTTTCCTGTGCCATCTTTACTATCTCTCACACACCTATCCTCATTACCCCAGTCACTGTATCAATCAATCTCATTGCTGGTTTCCCTCTCTTTATCAGTCCTTCCATCCAACTGGAATAAGTTATATTAATATAAAAATATTTTGTGACATATATTTAAAAATATTAAAACATCAAGCTTATGGTATCTATTTAAACTCAATAAAAAGAAAAATTCCCATCATTTTTCATGATAATCCATTAAAAGCAGTAAAGTTATATTTATTCATGAAACATAACACAATGAGATTTTTTTTCTACTGCTGCATATTAATATCTCAGATCTGCTGAGAAACTCAGTCCATTAAAGACTGATAATTCCTTTCTCTAAGTGTGATGGTCCATTTGGCACACAAAAGAGACGATAGATTTTAATTTCTTTTGTATTCTTTAGTTGCCTTTTTAAAATTCAAGATACTTGCCACAGAAACGTGTGGAGGGGAAAGGTAGAACAATAAGACAATATTCTCAGTGTGTCCAGGGACAAATCAGTTCAGATATCAAGCCCTACGCACAATTCTTCAATACCACCAATTAGGAACCAACTTATAACTGATCCTTCAGTAGGTTTTTTTAGGCTGTAAAGCACATGGGGGAGAGAGTGGCCATGGTTTTCTTCTCCACAGAGACAAAAGTGGATTCAAATGCCCAGAAAGGCTCCCTCTTTAGGTTAACAGCACAACCCCCTGCTTACTATGTCACCAGAACTCCCTTACAGGTCATTGGTATTCTAATAAAGGAAGAAAGAGCCGAAGCTCTCATTAACCATAACCGATTTGTCCTGCACTGCAAAATTCACAAGAAGTATTTTGTGAGCCTTGCCAAGAAATATAGAGGGATTCATATCTAGCTTTAAAGGAATTCCCAAAAATTCATGTTCAATGTCTGGTTCAATAACTGTCTGTATATAATATGTGAGAAAATGATATAATTAAAAAAAATAATGGATTGCTTACATTCAAATACATGCTTAAAGAGCCATTTTAATCTTGTCATTCTTAGATTTGAAGAGCATAGGCCATCAGTTTAGATTATTATTATACTACTCCAACATGTTACAATCTTTATCCATTGACTAACATTTGCCATTTAGACATAGAAAAAGTCACAGTGGCCTAGTGGCAATAAGCTACACTGCAATCCAAAAGGCACAAGGGTTTGAGGCCACCAGCCCTCCCATGGCAGCAATGTCCTCCCGTGAGATTAATTACCTCTGAAAACCCACCAGAATGTCAGCTGTGGGTTGGTTTGAACCATAGAAAAGTAAAAATTTGAATATTATTCTTTGCTTCCAATGTCATTTAGGCTGATACAAATCAGTCCTGCATTAACTATATTGAATTCTGCTTTAGAAATATGTTGTTGTTGATTGCCTTTTAGTCAAACACGACTCATAGCGACCATATGAACAAAAGACTTGAAGCCCTTAACTATCATCATTTCTCCAGGTTCATAGAGTTTCCAGAGGCATGTGGTTTAAGAAGTGGATGCCACTCCTGCTTCCAAACCTGTCTTAAACTTGGAGCTCCACCAAACACTGTCCACCATGCACAGCTGTTATGACATTTGATCCCCAGTGGCACAAAGTTCAGCTTCACAGCAAATCCAGATTACCTCAGTTCAGCAAATTGACAGAGGAGTGCTGTACGACTTAGAAGAATGTTCCTCCAAAATGAAATAACACTAGGCTCTCGGGCCCAACTGACTTTTAAATACAAGAAATATAACAATTATTTTAACTAAAGACTATTAGGTGACATTAAAATTTTAGTAAATAATTTATTTCACTATATATTGAAGCATTAGTTTAATGTATTATTAAAACAATCTTGAATATTTACGAAAAATAGAAAATAATGAGTTCTTACCAAGTTTGCAATGATATAATGGTAGCCTTTAACATGCTTTCCAACACTTACAATCTGTGAAGACATAAAAATAAGAGAAAAATCAACTTAACTTTTCTGTATGGTTATTTTAAAAAAGAACCTTAAGAACTCTATCATAAGGCTTCATGAAACAATGATGACAAAATTATATATTTCCTTTGATAAAAGTTATATATTCAAATTAGGAGAATCTTACGAGCTACCTTAAAACAAATAGTTTAAGCAAAAAATGCATTTTTATTTCAAGTGACTTATAATTTCACTATATTTTGTTCAGAAAACTAGTATTTTATCTTCTCACTGAGAATGGCAATGCTATGAGATGAAATAAGGGTATCAATGTATTTTCAAAAGAACAAATTAACCTAAGAAGTAAAAGTAGTCCCAGATTATTGAAATTCAGTGTAAGCTGTTAGGAAACTTCAATGATAAGACCCATTGTCTTTAAACACACCGTTATTTTGCAGCTACATGAAAGTTATAGCAATATTTATAATAACAAAGATAAAGAAAAAAATCAATGGGTTTTTCTTGTTAAATTAATTTTCTTTTTCTCTGGTTTGTTCTTTGAGGATGAGGGGATTGTTGGGTTGTTGAATGTTTAGAAAACTAGAAACTCAAGTATTTCAAAAGGAAATGATAAAGATTTTTTTTGAGAAATTGCAGCTTTTTAAAGCACTAGCTTTTAAACGGTTAGCCTCTGAAATGACTATAAATGTGTAACCTCACAGGTTGAAGAATCAAGGTAATGCTTTTAATTACTTCTAAGACCTCCTTGTATTCTACAGTTCACTATAATGCACTTAGATTTAACTTTTTAATTTTTATTTCCATTGTTTTAGATTTAGCATATAACCTGGCTGAGAGAATTCTTGCCTTTCAGAGGTTCTGAAAAATTCTCAGCCAACACCCTGAAAATATCCTTTCAAAGATGTTCCATGTTGGTTTCTAGCAGAGTGTTAAGTTGATATCACTGTCCTAGGACCATATTTATATTTTTGTCTTAGTTTTAGGTTTCTTTCGCAGCAATTCCAAAATGTAATCTGTTTTAAGAATAAGGTTGTGATGATAAATTCTCCATGAAAATAATTCCCGCAAAGTGTCAACACATAAAACACTTAATTGACTCTTTAAATAGAAGCAAGCTATTTTTTGACTGTCCTCTTTCACTAAAGATAGTGTTGGTCAGTTGCCTGGCTTTCTACTGGGAGTCAGAATTATAAGTCATTGCCCTAACTAAGGGTAAAATGCCTGTACCTAGACATTACAACTCCAATCAGAATACCCAATCTGACAGCCTCCTTCTGAATAATCTGCTTTTATTCTTGGTCCCTGAAGATTTGATTTATTTTCTTGAACATTCACTTGCACATGTATAATGTTTTTATAGCATGTCTTCATTTTGCTAGATTTATCTAGTCTTCATGCTAGATTTATCTAGTCTAAAAATGTCTTTCCTCAACAAACTTACTATAAGGAAGAGGGCACACAATTGGGAAATTGGGTTATAAGAAAACCCAGTAAAGAAACAGCCTTCAAAATGGTTGATTAATCTAAACCTTACTAAATTAGCGTGGGTTGAGTAGAATGGTATTGGCTGTGTGCTGTCGAGTCAGAGACCCTGCAGCAAGTCGTCAGAGGAAGTAAATCTCACAGATGGAGATTTCCCATTGTTACCGATGGAGCTGCTGCAGTTTGAGCCTCGTATTTTACTGTTGTTGCACAGGTTCTTATTACTATGATTGGTCTTAAATTCTCTGGGAATCTTAATGGTTAGAGCAAAGGGAGTTATGGTGGCCCAGTGAAAAGAAGGTCTGCTGCAATCCCAAAGACAAGAAGTTCTAATCCATCAGCTGCTCCCCAGGAGAAGGATGGGCAATTTTGTCCCATGTGATTTATAGCCTCTAAAAACCTACTAGAGGGTCAGTAAGGAGTTGGCTCTGACTTGACAGCACACAGTAACAAAAACTCATCCATGAGTCCTGTTGGCCTAGTGGTAAGGAGTTGTGCTACCAAAGGTATGAGAGTAGAATCCATCAACTTCTCCACATGAGAAAGATGGACAAGCTCCTCCCCTGTGAATCACAGCCTCTGAAAACCTCATACAGGAGTGTCAGCTATGAGTTAGGTTGATCAACTGAAAGAAAGGTATGTGATTTAAATCCACCAACTCTTCGAAGGGAGAAAGATGGGCACTCTCTGCCCATGTGATTTCAGCCTTTAAAAACCTCTTAAAGAGTCAATATGAGTCAGTTCTGACTCAAGGGTAATGAATGAATGGCTCAACTGGAGTCAGTCACCCTGTTTATTTTTTTCCCCCCTTCTCATATTTATTTTTTTTCCTTCTTTCCTATTATTTTATTCTTTTTTTAAATTTCAATCCATTCATCGTTGCATACTTTCCTCCCTGCTCATCTCTACCCTACCCCCCACTCCCTGTTCGCTTTTCTCATTAACAAGTAAAACAACAACAACAACAAAATTATTTCATTGTTATATACCTCCGCCCCACCCCCAAGTCCACTTCACTATGCAGGTTTCATTCTGGACTCTTGTCATGACAATAATACTTAATCATACATTCCTTCTAAGCAGTACTCTGCCTCATCTGTTTCAATGCAGTATACATTGTTTATCTCCTCTTAGTTTCCCCCCAAATTTGATGTCAGTCCCGCTTTACAACAGTGACACTATTCAGTATTTGTTCTTTTGTGACTGAAATATTTCACTCAGCATAATGTCCTCCAGGGTCACCCAAGTTTGTATAATATTTCTTGAGTTTCTTGTTTTTTGGACTTTTTTTTTTTTTAGAAGTAACATTGTTTATTTCACGAATCTGTTTTTCTTATCGATTAAAGGCCGGACAGATCGCGACACCCAGGCATCCTGCAAAGTAGGCGGGTCACCTTAGGGGCAACATTTACCCGCTCAAAAATTCTTCTTACATTAGCTGTGAGGATCCAGGCGTCACCTCGGATCGTTATTTTGAGTTCCTTGTTTTTCAGTGCAGCGTAGTATTACATTGTGTGAATATACCAGAGCTTCTCTATCCATTTGTTTGTTGATGGGCACTTAAGTTGTTTCCACCTCTTTGCTATTGTAAACAAAGCCACAATAAAGATGGGTGAGCATATATCTGCCTGAGTGGCAGTTCTGGTTTTTTTAGGGTACATTCCCAATAGTGGAATTGCTGGGTCAAATGGTATTTCTATTTCCAACTTCTTGAGAAAGTGCCATACTGCCCTCCATAGTTGTTGCACCATTTTACAATCCCACCAAAAGTGAATAAGGGTTCTGATTTCTCTGCAACCTTGCCAGCATTTGTTTGCTGCTCTGTTAAATTTTGCAATTCTTACTGGGATGAGATAATATTTCATTGTAGTTTTGATTTGCATCTCTCTTAGAGCTAGGGATTTTGAATATTTCTTCATGTATTTGTTAGCCATCTGAATGTCTTCTTTGGTGAAGTGTCTGTTCATATCCTGTGCCCATTTTCAGTTGGGTTACCTTTATCATGTTTTGGTGCTCGACTATTTTATAAATTCTAGATATAAGTCCCTTTTCAGATATATCATTACCGTTCCTCTTCTCATATTTTTATTGGTTTGCATACAAACCTTGTGTTTCATGCATTTATGTTGTTTTATACAATAATTAATATATTTTGTATTTAGTTATCTGTCATTAGTCTTTTAAAGCTCCCAATTGAATTTTTTCTATTGCTTCGCACCATCTGCCCACTAACCTCTGCTCTTAGCTTTTTTCATCTCCTTCTCCTTTATCCCCTTCCCCTTTTGAACATTCATACACATCTTGTTCAGTTTTCTATTATTACAATGTTGTTGTTACGTGCCTTCAAGTCTCCTGTAAATCATAGTGACCCTATGTTAAACAGCTCTGCAGCCTGCCCTGTGCTAAGCCAGTCTCACTGACTCCGACACACATACCCCTATTCTCTGAGTTAATGTGTCAATCCATCTCATCCGGGGTCTTCTGCTCCTGTGATGTCTTCCTCTAAGAATCAGTCCCTCCTGGCCATATCCCTAAAATATGTGAGATAGAGCTTCAAAATCCTAGCATCCAAGGAGAAACTTGGTTTCACCCTCTCCAAGACAGACCTATTTGCTTTCTTGGTAGTCCATGGTATGTATGTTCAAGACTCTTCTCCAGCACCAGAACTCAAAAAGTCATCAATTGTTCTTCTGTCTTCCTTAGTCATTGTCCAGCTCTTTGATGCATATTAAGTAATTGCTGTTTCCATTTTCTTGCTACTGTGAATAATGCTGCTATGAACAGAGGTCTACACATCTCTGTTCATTTATCAAGTCTGATTTCTTTGGAATATATTCCTAGCAGTGGAATGGCTAGGTCAGAAGGGATTTCTATGTTTAGCTTTTTGAGGAAATGTAAAATTGTCTTCCAGAGTAGTTGTACCATTTTACAATCTCACCTAGCAGCACATGAGAGTTCAAATCTCAGCATTCTTTCCAATATTTATTCTTCACACTGTAATTGAGTTCACAAGAGATTCCTGCTACTTGACCCCAGCAGGAATTGTTGCAACTCGGTAATCCATTAGTAATCTCTTGCTGATTTAGTACTACTTTCTCTGGTGTGATTATTTAAGCCTGTTTAAACTCTCTTTAAGCTCTATCCTGCTTTTTCCATCTCAACAGTCTCAGCTTGTGATTTCTGTATAACTGTGGTCAAGAATCTTTTTTAGTTTTCTAAAAATTCATTTTAAGGTGTAAACAGTTCTAATGTTAAAAAGATGTGGAATTTGCAGAAATTTCTGTACTAGCTATATTCTTAAAAAAGGAAAAATAATATCAGTTCTAAATTCTAATAATTTAAAGTCCTTATTCTCAAAATGTGAGAACTTACAAAATTGAAAGGGCCTATTTTATAACAGCAAAGTTATACAGTATTTTTCCTTTTGTGACTGAGCTGTTTCACTGAGCTTAATGTCTTCCAGGCTCACCCGTGTTGTGTAGTGTTGTACAAGTTCATTGACATGGGAGGTTGGGGGAAGAATAGAAAAAGAGTAGATAGATAATGAACACTGCATTGAAGTAGATAAGGGAGAAATTATCTGAAAGGAATGTATAATGAGGCATTATATATGTATATATATATATATACACATATACACACATATACAATAATCTGGAACAAGAGATGCTTTGCAAAGCAAAGTGGACTGGGTAGGAAGAAGGAAAAGGAGAGAGGAAAATTTGCAACAATTAATGAAAATAGAACCTTAAAAATCATAGTTAAAAAAACCAAAGCAACCACAACTAAGAAAAAAACTGAAAGGGCCAAAATTCTTGGCAAGGAGGGACTTAGAGTAATCAGGATGCTTCTTGGAACCAAGTGTTTCAAGGAGCAATGATCTGATTTATTTAACTAGTTGGCGATGCTAGAGATGATAATGTCTGTGCGCATGCATGTATGTGCACGCGCGCGCGTGTGTGTATATGTGTGTGTGTGTGTGTGTGTATGTGTATGTGTGAAAAACCTCTCACAACCCCTCCCCCCAAATATTCAAAACTAAAAGTGTCCTGTAAATAAAAGGTTTTAATAAAAAAATCCTGTAAACTGACAATGTGGTTTGATGTGACTTTCATTGTCTGTATGAAAGTCAGGACTACCTTGTGCAAAACAAAATAAAGGACAACTTAAAACCTGAGTAACTGACTTATATTTGAATGAAGCTCAAACGTTGTGCTTCTGTGTATTTGATATGACTCTTTTAAAACTGGAAAACAAACAGCTTGTGCTGAAAGACCTATTAATGTAAAATCGCATTCACTGTGTTTCTACAATTGTTTCAGTTGTAAGATGAAATGATAACTAGAGTGAGAACTAAGTTACAAACATTAATTGTGGCTTAGGTTACAAGCATTCATTATGACTTTTCATTAAAAATATCAATACAGAAACAGACAATTTGAAATCCCATTGTTTTACATTAAGAGAAAGGGGATATAACTGTACAAGGAATGATGATGTTTGAGTGTCTGCTTATTAGAGCAGACCCATTCAATGGGTTAGAAAAGACACACAAGAGAAATTACTCACACAATTTCAAAAAAGCCTATCTTCACTAAGGAAGAAGAGTAATTGTTTGAATTACTTTTTCTGTTTAGATTTTAGGAAACAAACCATTGTTTACAATTATTTACTGTGCCAGACAAATAACCCAACATAAAACAACCTGAAATAATTCAGTTCTAACATTATTGCTGAGCAACAGATCTGAATCCTGTTCTATCCTGCACCATCCTCATAATCTCTGACACACTCAACACCATTGCTGCAGTCACTGTATCAATCCACCTGGTTAAGGGTTTTCCTTTCATTGGCCATCCTTCTACCTTTCCAAGCATGATATCCGCTGTAAGAAATAACATCTCTTAGCCGCATGCCCAAAGTATGAGAGAGCTTTATCATTATCTTTGCCTCCATGGAGCACTCTGGCTGCACTCTTCTCCAAGACACATCTGTTTCTTCTTTTGATAGTTTATGGGATATTTAGTACTCTTCTCTAAGAAAGGCATCAATTTTTCTTTGGCCATTCCTTGTTCATTGTTCAACTCTCAGAAGCATAGCAAGTGATTGCAAAGACTATGGTCTGGGTCAGGCACACATTTATTTGCAAACTAACATCAAAGCTCCTCAATGACTTGGACGGGTCCCTGAATTCAGACTCTTTAAGTGTAGTATGTCTCCTGATCTCTGATTCTAACACTGTTGTTGTTGTTGTGTGCCATCGAGTCACCTGCAACTCATAGTGACCATATGCACAATAGCCCTAAACTCTGCTCTATCCT
>NW_006399806.1:2060070-2071189 GCF_000299155.1 Elephantulus edwardii
AACCATGCACCTCTGGGATTGCAGTGTAGCTTCTTGCCACTAGGCCACCAGAGTTTGCCATCTTAACTCCACTTTTCATTTCAATTTAGTTTAACCAGTTTCATAAGAGTGTATAAGTTTAAGCCTAGGAGATTCAGGATTATAAAGATAAGAAATGTTGGTGCTGTTGTTACTAGGACATTTATTATCTCATAGGTGGGTTAGTCAAGCAGGAATGATTTAAATACAGAGCAGACAAGATGTACTACTATGGGCTTCAAGGCACAATAATCTCATTTAGTTGAGAAAACAAGACAGGTTTTAAGAGCTAATAGATACTAAATAAATATTGATTGAATGGATGAATAAAGAAGTTAATGAGGATATAAATGTCACAAACACTAGTTTATTAAGATCCATTTGAGGCTTGCAAATGAATTAAAGTTCAACCTTGAATCCACAATTGGATTCTTTGTTAATCTTTTTCTGTATCAGTATTATAAAGTACTTAGAGGTCCTTCCAGATAAGACCTGCTGTATATCATCTCAAGAAGTTCTAGAGGTGTAGTTCATAGTGTGTTTCCTGCTAACCAGAGGTGCTGGGTCCTATCAATTAAAATTGGCCAGTGGGTGCCCTGGAAAGAGTGAGGCAAGCTCCTTTCTTAAAGACTGCCAGCCTTGGCAAATTGACTGGATGGCAGTGAGATTGAGTTTTGGATATTTTCTCAAATTGTTACTATGAATGTGAGCTCATTATAATGAATACTGTCCTCTAGCTAAAAACATGAAGTACACTTGGAAAGGAATAGCTTTGGCTTTAGCTTTTAGTTGATTCTATAAGACAAATGCCTTTTCCATTTCGTAGAATTCAGTGACAAGGAGAAACACATTTCGTTACCTTCACTCTCTCATTCTCATTACCTTCCAATCTGAAGGCTCATAGTTGACCCTTCAGTAGGTTTATGAGGTTGTAAATTGCATGGGAGGGTATTACCTATCTTTCTTGCCAGCCCCTCTCCCCTCCTTGCTCTCTTGGGGAGTTGCTGATGCAGAATTTGAACCAGAGAGGCCTATGTTTGGGTTATGGGCGATGCCACCTGCTGGAAATATCCTTAAGAACGTAGTCACTCTCATTAATCCTTTTCTCTAAAGGACTTCCAAACGGCCACACAGTTCAAAAACATTGATTTCCAATGTCCCCACAACAGTGTTTAAGATATTTTATTGATGATAAAACCAAAAGCTTTAGTTTTACTTCTATTTTATCAAAAGGAAAAAAAATACCCCCCAAACCAGGGACTTTTGCAACTTAAACTATAACATAAAAACTAATAGTGGGGTTTTACATTTCAACTGACTGATTTAAGGTTGTAATTGTTGTTGCTAAGTGCCATGGAGTCAAGGAACCCGATGAACCACAGATCTGATTCTCACCCTGTCTTACTCTCTGATACTCTGTGATATGCTCCAGCCCATTGTTACATTCACTGTATCAATTCACTAGGTCGAAGTTTTTCTTCTCTATCTCTGACTCTCCAACTTTCCTAGCATGATGTTTTTTAAACAGGACTTGCCTTTTAACAATATGCCCAAAGTATGTGAGATGAAGTTCCACCATCCTGGTCTCTCAGGAAACCCTTGGTTACACTTCCTTCCACACAGGCTGTTTATGGGATTTTTGATACTTATCACCAAAACCACAATTCAAAGGCATCAGGTCTTCTTTGCTCTTCGTGTATCATGGTGTAACTTGCACATGCCTATGAAGCAATTGAAAACACTTATGACTTGAGTAAGGTACATTGTAGGCTTTAAACTAACACTCTTACAAGTTAGCACTTTAACCAGGACTTTGACAGTCTATTTTCCCAGTGCAACATATTTTATTTGATTGATTGCTGTTTTCATGGATATTGATTGTGGGTCCCATTAAAATGAAATCCTTCCTTCTATTACGATGTCGATTTTTTGCCCAGCTGTAAGATTTTTTGTTTTCTGATGTTGCTGTGTAATCTGTATTGAAAGTTGGAGTCTTCAGTCTTCTTTGATTTTCTGTGAGCAAAGGTGTATCATTTGCATAATGCAGGTTGTTGGTGAATCTTCTTCAAATTCCAGTACCGTATTCTTCTTCATATAGTTCCAGTTTTGGAATTATTTGCTCAGCAAATAGATTGAGTAGGTATGGAGAAGGATACACACTGATTTGCACTTTTGTGATTTTAAACCATGTTGTATCCCCTTTTTCTATTTGAACCGTGGTTTCTGTTTCTTCTTTTATTTACAGATTCCACATGAGCAAAATTGTTTTGGAACTCTCATTATTTTCAATCTAATTCATAATTTGTTTATGATCCGCAAAGTCAAATGCTTGTGGAGAGTCAATAAAACACAAATACATTTCTTTTTTGCATTCTCTGAATCCAGGCAAGAGTCATCTGCCAAAAGCAATAATATCCCTTGTTCCACAGCTGCATGTGGATCCAGCCTGAATATCTGGCAGTTTCCGGTTGATGCATTGCTCCAGCCATTGCTGAATAATCTTCAGCAAGATTTCACTTGTGTGAAATATTAATGGAATTGTTTAATAATTTTATTAGATCTCCTTTTGTTGTTTATTGAATTTAAAAAATGCAGATATCCTTTACTCCATTGGTCAGCCATCATCCACGTTTCTTAACAGACTATTGAGCAATGCTATGGTTATGTCTCTTTGTTTAAGCATATAAATTTGTATTACATAAATCTCTAGGGTTTTATATTTGCCAATGCCTTCAATTCAGTTTGAACTTCCTTCTGTACCACTAGTTCTTAATCATACACTACTTCCTGAAATAATTCAGTGTCTACTATCTCTTTTTAATACACAGTGACTCTGTGTATTCCTTCCATCTTCTTTGGATGCTTCCAACATCATTCAAGATTTTTTTCATAGAAACCTTCAGTATTGCAGCTCACCTTGATTTTTTTTATACAGTTCTTTTAGCTTGAGAATTGAAGAGCAATTTTCACATTTCATTAGAATACTTTGCTTTGTCCTCTGGAGCTGCCTTTTGAAATTTTCTGCTCAGCTCTTTTTTTTCCTTAGTTTTGTCTTTTGCTTCAGCTTCCCTGTGTTGAAGAATAAGTTTCAGAGTCTCTTGTACATCCATGTGGTCTTTTATTACTCTTTCTTGTCTTTTTAATCACTTTGCTTTCTTCATGGATAATGTCCTTGATGCCGTTCTACAACTTGTCCGGTCTTTGATCATTTGTGTGAAATACGACAAATCTATTCTTGAAAATGGTTTTTAAATTCAGGTAAGATAAACTGAAGGTCATAGTTTGGCTCTCTTTGACTTGTTTTATTTATCTTCAGCTTCAATTTGAACTTGAGTATTTTAACTGATATTGAACTTCTTCACTGTCTCCATCTCTTTCCACTTATGTCAGTTTGATTACTGTGTATTCTATCAGTTGAAGTCCATGCGCATGATTGCTATTTATCTTTTATATAAATGCTATTTCCAGTAGCAAAATCATTGATTGTAGAAAGGGAGAATTCTCTTGAAAAAAAATAAACGACAGTATACCAACATTCCACATTCAACCCATTGTCATCCTGGCAGAACTAACTCGTAGCTGACTCTCCAGTGGACTTTCAGAGGCTATAAAAGGCATGACAGGAGACGTTCCATATTTCTCTCATGGAGCAGCTAGTAGATTTGAACTACCTTGCTGTGGGCTAGCAGTGCAATTCCTGACCCATTAGGCCACTACTGTTAGTTATGTTTGCTGGAGAAGGATCAGTTTCTGGGTTCCAGCATCTTGTATAGGCTTGAAGTTCTGCGTTTTGTAGTCACTCATAGATACTGCTGATGCCACACCTATGCTTCTCCCCTTAATGTCCCAAAGCATAATTATTCAGCCTCCAATTGTAAGCTCCTCAAGTTCCGTGCCAGACTTTCTTCTTTAGTTGCTAGGGTCCATTTCATCCTTGAAAAGGATGGAGAGAACAGATCATAAATTCCATAGGATCAATGTTCCCATTTTCAACAGAGCTCAGCAATGAACACATGATAAAGGTGGTGAATAAATATTACACAGTTGGGCAAATGTCCTGTTCCTGTTTCCAGAGTATGTGATTGGTATTAAGTCCTTGCAATGATGTGGTAGTTTACTTGAAGAATTCACCCTTTATTAGTTGTATCTCCCATTTATTTTGCAGTGTGTTCACCACTTCTCACACAAATGGTTTGTGCCCACATCCTCCTTTCTGATTCTGAGGGAAACCAAACTAAAACCATTAACTAATAAAATCATTAACACTACATAGGTATTTTAGAAATGAACAACCAGAGTAACAACATACCAAATAATTTCCAGATATGTTCTGACTCACAGTTACTTTGCTTATATGGTGATCCCATACAATGAAAGTAACTGTAGCCCATGGGATTTTCAATGGCTGGGAACTTTAGGGAGCAGATGGCCATGCTTTTCTTCTGAAATGCCTCTGAGTGAATCCAACCACCAATCATTTGGTTAGTAGCTAAGAGTGTAGCCACTTTCCCTCATTGTTTCTGTTGTAATCAAATTGATTTCCAGTTGTGCAGAGTAGAGATACTCCATTGTGGTTTAAGGTGCTGACTTTGCAGAAGTAGATCATCAGGCTCGTTTGCCTGTGCCCCTCACCCAATTTTGGTAGCTTTGAAATGGCAACTCTCCAGCAGATTTTCAGAGCCTGTAAACCACGTTGGAGGTGATTTACTATCCTTCTCCTACGGAGGCCCTCACGGATTTGAACATTGAGCCTTTGAGTTGGCAATTTAACACCTTACCACTAGAAATAAGAACCTGCTTTAGTTATACATGAGGAGTTCTGGTGGCCTAATTGGAAAGGAGTTACTCTGTAGACCCAAAGACAGGCAATTGGAATCCACAGATTGCTCCACAGGAGAAAGATGAGCAGTCTCTTCCAGAGTGATTTACAGCCTCTTAAGACCCATGGGAGGGTCAGCTACGAGTCAGTTCTGACCCCACAGCACATAACAACAATGATCTCATGGCGTAGTCCCCAGGGTGTTGGGCTGTTAGCCCAAACGTGGCTCCTCTCTCTCTCTCTCTGGTGTTTTGGATCCACAAGGTTTTGTGGGAGAAATGGGAAATATTCTCCATTGTGCTGCACAAGCCTTCAAAAACCTGCTGAAGAGGGAGTCTTTTTTTTTTTTTTTTTTGAAGAGGGAGTCTTGAGTTGATTGGTTTCAACTCACAGCAATGAAGTTTTGTTATGTTGCTTTGGTGTTTTTTTTTTTTTAATTTCTATGTAAGGAGTGCTGGAGGCACAATGGTATCTGCCTTCTCACCAAAAGACTGTTGCTTTGAATTCAGTGGGATTCAGCTACCCTGAGGGAGCAAGATGCGCAGTCTGCATTCAAACAGATTGACAGATTTGGAAACCCTGTAGAAGAACAGTTCTATTCTTTCCTACAGGGCTGCTATGAGTCAGGATCACCTTCTCGATAGTGGCCAATCTGTTGTTAGGAGATTCCCTGCAGAGTTAGGTGGTTGGTTGCCTTGGAAGGACAGTGAATTGGACCCACTAGTGCTCAGTGGGAAAAGCTAAGGCAGTCTGCATTGTTAAAAAGCACAGACTTGGAAACCATATGGAGCAGTTCTACTCTGTTCCATAGGGTCCCATTGCAGTGGAATGAACCTGATGGCACCCCAAATAAGAGAATCTCTAGGTCTAGGCATACCTCAGTGACACGGTGGCCTCATTCCAGACTACCCCAGTCAATGAATATCACAATAAAGCAAGTCATATAAACATTTTCGTTTCCTGGTGTATATGAAAATTATGTTTACACTGTACTGTTATTGTTATTTGCCATTGAGTTGGCTGCGACCCATAGTGACCCTATTTACAGCAGCTCTGAACCCTGCCCTGTCCTGACCCAAAGACCCACCAATCCCCCCTTTTTTCCCCCAATCACTGTATCAATCCATCTCATCTGAAGTCTTCCTCTTCTGCCCTGCCCCTCCACCCTTCCAAGCATGATGTGCTTCTCCAAGGACTGGTCTTTCCTGGCCATGTGCCCAAAGTGTGTGAGACAGAGCTTCAAAAGCTTAGGCTCCAAGGAGAGACTTGATTTCTCCCTCTCCAAGACAGACCAATTTGTTTTCTTGGCAGTCCACAGTATACTCAAGACTTTTCTCCAGCACTACAACTTGAAGGCATCGATTCTTCTTCTGTCATCCTTAATCATTGTACAACTCTCTGATGCATAGAAATAAATTGTGAAGACCATGGCCTGGATTAGGCGCACCTTACTCTCTCGACTGACATACTGCAGTTTATTAAGTATGCAACAACATTATGGGTAAAGTCAGAGACGTTGTGAGAAACGTGATACAGAGCCTCAATATGAGCACATATGGAAAAATGGTGCTGAGAGACTTGCTCAACATAGAGATGCCACAAACTTTCATTGTGTAGAAGCTTCAATCTGTACAGCATAGTATAGTTAAGGATGCCTATATAACCAAGGACTGAATGAATATAAATATTAAATTTATTTAACATTGGGGAAATGTTTGCTGTGTATATATATATATATATATATATATATATATATATATAAATAAAAATGAACCAGTGTCTTTATTTGATAATTTTTTTACATTCTTAGCACAATGATTCCCCTTCTTACTGTCTGATACACCGTGAACATGCCTCTTCATAGTACTGGTTTACTATTGTTTCTTTTTTGTCTTTATTTTAAATGTTCAAAGGGATATTTTCCTGTTTTATGCTTTCTGGTCACAGGTTATAGTTACTTTATGAATACATGATTCTTCCATAGTTTTACTGCCCTGTAATCATAGGACTTTAGAAGAGATCTGATCTGAATAGGGTCTTAGAACAAAGTTGCAAAGAGGAAGTGCTGAAATTCAAGTGTTTAACTCCCATTCTGGTGCTCTGTCCATGATACCGTTTTACCTCCTGATGGTGGCTACCACAATCTATAGAGGACCACACAGAGAATGCTTGCTTCTCCCAGCCTATTTGAACTAAAGCAAACCAGCTGCTGGAAAGCTAATGTTAACTCTTGGCTATCCTGTGTGTATGAGAGTAGCAATGTGCTGCCTAGAGCTATCAATGGCTGCTTTCCCCAAAAGGTTATCAGATCTTTCTTCTGAGGACCCTTTGGGTAAATTCAAACTGACGGTTAGCCAGTTAGCAGCCAAGGGCATTAACTGTGTGGCTCAAGGATGATGTCATCGGACTCACATGCTTCTCAAAGTCTACAACCACATGGCTTGAACGTACCTCATGCTCACTATTCACATCTCTTAGAAGAGATCCATTTTGACTTAATAGCATATTCATTAAGTTATGTAAAATATTTGCAAAGAGGAGAAAAGGATTCCACAGAATTTGTGATTATGAATTTGAAACATACCTAATAGCTTGAAAGAACCCAGAAGCAGCACACACTTCTTTAATTAAAGAGCCATTTGGTAAGAAGCGTTGTAAAAATAATTCCAATGAAATGTAGGTGGAGGATAATCTGCTTTTATAAACAAACACGTGAAATAAATACAATAATTAACTGATGAAGCAGAAAGACTGGGACTCCAGCCCAGATCATTTGACTAAAAATTTCATACTTCTCCTTACATCCTGTTGCCTTCTATAGGCCATAGCACTTCAGAAGACTGACTTATTAGTGGCTGTTGTTAATATATCTATCATAACAAGAAAAGGAATTAAAAACAGATACTTGTGAGGGTGACATTCTCTGTTATATTGAATATTTGATGAGTGTCAACTTGTTTATGAGAAGAATCCACTTTCTCATAATGAAACAAAAATACAGATCCTTTTTTATTTTTGCAAACATATTTCTGTATGAACATATTGCTTAATGTTCAAAATCAGGAAAGGAGTGCATCAGGGATGCATCCTGTCTCTATACCTTTTCAATCTATATGCAGCTCACGAGGAAAGCTGGGCTTTATGAAGAGGAATGTGACATCAATGTTGCAGAAAGACTCAACAACAACCTACATTATGCAGATAAGACAATTCTGCTTGCTGAAACTGAGGAAGATCTGAAGGGCTTGCTGCAGATGGTCAAAGACTGTAGTCTTCTACATGGATTAAAGTTCAACATCCAAAGGACAAAGATTCTCACCACAGGGCCAATTGTCAACACCATGATAGATGGAGAAGATATTGAAGTTGTTAATAATTACAGCTTCCTTGGCTCTATAATCAACACTCTAGGTACCAAGAGTCATGAAATCAAAAGATGAATTACACTGGGAAAATCTGCAGTCAGAGACCTCTCCAGAGTACTGAAAAGCAATAATGTCAGTCAAGAGACTAAGATGTGCCTGGCCCAGGGCATGGTCTTTGCAATTACTTGGTATTCATCAGAGAACTGGACAATGACTAAGGATGATAGAAGAAGAATAAACGCTTTTGTGTTATGGTGCTCGAGAAGAGTATTGCTAGGAGAACAAACAAATTTGAAAGGGTGAAACCAGTCTGTTCCTTGGAGACAAGGATTTTGAAGCTTTGACATTCTTTGGCTTGTTGCAAGGAGAGACCAGTCCTTGGAGAGGGATGTCATGCTTGGGAGGGTAGAGGGACAGCGCAGGAGAGAAAGACCCTGGATGAGATGGATTGACTCAGCGCCTGGGGTAATAGGACTAGGTGTGTTAGAGACAATGAAATTGGCTCAGGATAGAGCAGGATTCCAAACTGTTGGTCACAGGGTCACTATGACTCACAAACAACTAAGCAGCACATAATAACAGTATATAAGTAGAGAATATTATAGTTATATATCGCATGCCTGATCTAGGCAATTACTTACTATGCATCAGAGAGCTGGACAATGACTAAGATGACAGAAGATAAATCTATGCCTTTGAACCATGGTGCTTAAGAAGTATCTTGAACATACTATAGACCACCAAGAAAATAAATAAGTCTGTCTTGGAGGAGGTGAAAAGAAATTTCTCTTTGGAGTCTAAGATTTTGAAGCTCCATCTTACATACTTTGGGCATGAGGCCAAGAGGGGCTAGTCCTTCCTTGGAGTAGGACATCAGCTTTGAAGGGTGGAAGGACAGCACAGCAGAGGAAGACCCCAGATGAGATAGATTGACAAAGTAACTGGGGTAATTGGAGTGGGTGTGCCTGAGTCTGTAAGATTGGCTCAAAATACGGCAGAGTTCAGAGCTGTTGTACATAGGGTTGCCATGAGTCGCAGACAACTCAACAGCATATAACAACAACATCCTAAATTTAATGCAAATTCAAATCAGTTCAATACATATTTCTATTATATATGACAATCTTTAAATAATCAATTAAAGGTAAAATTCTACTGTATAACTTACTACCAATCAGTCTATTGTAATTTATAACTGATCCTCCATTGGGCTTCTAAGGCTGTCAATAGCTCTGGAGGAGATAGCTCACTTTCCTCCTATGGAGCTGCTGGTAAATTGGAACCATGAACAACCCTTGGATAAGTAGTGCCACTCACTGTGGATTATGCCACCAAAGCTTTCACTTACAATTCATGGTTGTTGTTTACCATTGCGTTGGAACCAACTCATAGCTGATCCTCCAGTGGTTTTGCAGAGGCAGTTAAAACAAACAAACAAACAAACAAACAAACAAACAAACAAACAAACAAAAAACAACAACAAAAGAGAGAGCTCTGGTGGCCTAGTGGTGAGAAGCCTTGCTGTAATCCATAAGGTCTGTGGTTCAAATACAACAGCTGCTCAGTGGGAGAAGGATGTATCATCTCCTCCCATGCAATCAACTGCCTCTGAAAACCCACTGGAGTGTCAGCCTTGAGTTAGTTCCACTTGAAGACACACAACAACAACAAAATGTCATGGGAGGAGATTTCTTATCTTTCTTGGTCAAAACAGCTGGTAGATTAGAAATGTGTTCCTTTGGATTGACAGTGCAATTCCTTCCCACTAGGCTACCAAATGAAATGTAAAGAAGTGGCTGAAACAAAATGCATGTGGTGGTGGCCAATTTTACAGAGAACACAAGGTTAAATAAGGTTTAAGAGGTTTCTTTCCTGTAGGAGGTTTTTAGAGAATTTACTATGCTAATGCAAATGAAATCCCAAGAGTCAGACAGCATACACAGTTCATCAGATTGCAGTTCTTAAAGGTTGTTTAAGGACATCCCTCCTATAGCATCACCCTTCATCCATCTCTTTCCTTAAATTTCCCATTCATTTCAGCAGCTTTACCAGCACTTTCTCATTTCCCATCAGCATCGCTCATCTTTCCTCATCGTAATTACTCAATTAAACCACTTACACCATATTTAAGATAAGTTCTGGCCACAATTTTTGGGATAGCATCTCATTATTTAATGACTTCAGTTAATAACTTTTTGTCATGGGTTTTTATACTTGCATGTACATAATTACAGTCGTCAAATGAGATTGCAAATGAGTCAAATACACCAGAATACGACCCCCAAATGGTTATCTTTACTTCTACTCAGCAGAATATTTTCTTTGTAGTTAAACTTGTCAGGGCTTTGTTATGCTGTGTTATAATTCAGGATCTCTTTGTTGTTAGGTGTTCTTGAGTTCACTGAGACTCATGCTGTTGTTGTTAAGTATCATTGGGTCAGAACCAGCCCATTTCCAAGCCTCCAGGAGGTTTCCAGTGGCAGTAAATTTTACAGGAGGAGATAGCCCTTCCTTCTCCCTCAGAGCAGCTGGTGGATATGAACTGCCTGTGGTAGGTTTTGTAACTCAGCTCCTTACTGTTAGCTCACCAGGACTTCCTGACAAGACACATAGCAACTATTAGCAGCAGATTTGTACCTTACCCCGTCTGGTACCTTCCCATACTCATCATCTCTTGTGTACTCCAGCCCTTGGTTAAAGTCACTGTGTCATTCATTTTGTTGGGAATCTTCCTCTCTTTCACTGGCTCTCCACTTTTCCAAGAACAATGTCTTTCTTCAGTGATTGGCTCTTCCCCACAACATACCCAAATATGAGAGACGAAGTTTCACCATCCTTGCCACTAGGCCGCTAGAGCTTTTATACAATGGGATATATATGTGTGTCTATGTGTATGCATGCATATATATACACACAC
>NW_006399806.1:2071536-2105934 GCF_000299155.1 Elephantulus edwardii
ATATATATATACATATATAATGAAATATATATATACAAACACACACATATATATAATATATAACTATATATATTTGTAAGGAGTAGTTTTAGTAGCATAATGAATAACATATCAGGTTTCCAACCAAAAGGTCAGAACTTGGTCCCAGCTATTCCTTATGAGATAGATGTGCAGTCTTGTAAAGAATTGCAACTTTGGAAACCCCAATGGAAGATCACTGTCAGCTGGAACCCATTCCACGACAGTGTTGGTGAGGGTTGTATGTGTATATGTAGCATGCATATGTTATTGTTGTTATGTGCTGCTGAGTTGTCTGCCACTCATAGCAACATTATGTACAATAGCTCTGAACTCTGCCCTATCTTGAGCCAATCTCATCATCTCCGATAGAAACAATCCACTTATCCAGTCACTGAATCAATCCATCTTATCTAAGGTCTTCCTTTCCTACTCTGTTCCTCCACTCTTCCAAGAATAATGTTCTTCTTGAAGGACTAGTCCCTCCTGGCTGCATGTCCAAAGTATGTGAGATGGTGCTTCAAAATCATTGCCTCAAGGGAGCAGCTTGGTTTCACTCTCTCCAGGAGAGAGCTTTTTTGTTCTTCTGGCAGTCCATAGTAAGTCCCACAGCCTTCTCCAGCAACACTACTCAAAAGCATCAATTCTTCTTCTGTTATCCTTAGTTATTGCCCAGGTTTCTGAGGTATAGCAAGTAATTGCGAAGATCAGGCACACCTTAGTTTCCAGGCTGACATAATTGCTCATCAGTACTCTAGCGAGATCTTTGACAGCAGATTTTCCAATGCAATTCATCTTCTGTTTCCTGACTGCTGGTGCCAAGACTGTTGATTGTGGAAACAAGCAAGATGAAGTTGTTAGCAATCTTAATTTCTACTCCACCTATCATGAAGCTGCCATTTGGCCCAGTGGTGAGAATTTGTTTTCTTGAGCATCAATCCATTTTGAAGACTACAGTCATTGACCTTCTGCAGGAGACACCTCATGTCGTCAGTTTCAGCAAGCAAGGCTGTGTCATCTGCATAATGCAGGTTGTTGATGAGTCTTTGTCCAATCCTTACGCCACTTTCCTCCTCATAAAGTCCAGCTTCTTGAATTATCTGTTTTGCATATAGATTGGAAAGGCATGGAGATAGAATGCATCCTTGATGCACACTTTTCCTGATACTGAACCATGCAGTGTTTCCCTGCTCTGTTCTGACTATTGCTTCCTGGTCCAAGTATGCGTTATATATACACACACATATAAATCCAGAATTCTATTTTAAACAAAGGTTTATGGTTTTAAAAAGAATGTTATAAGACAGGTTTAGAAGCAATTTATGGCCTGCACTTTGGAAATATTGCAATCATTTGGCATATATGACTCTGAGAAAGGTCTTATAAAAACAGGAAATAAATTTTCTCTAATTTTCACCTTTCTTCCATTTGCTAATGACTAGTTCACAGGAAAAATTAGAAACAAAACAGAAACCTCAACACTATTTTAATTTCCTTCCTCAGTCTGACTTTGGACTTGACACTGGCTGTGAGCTTGGAGAAAGCCAGGAAGATCAGAAGATCAATAGGGTAGCAGTGCTCATTATGTGATTAATCTTCAGGGAAGAGTTAGCAATGACTTTGTTCCATTATTTCTCTGGCTGAGTCAAAGTGATTAAAAAGATACAAGATTTATCTAGTTTACTGGAAGGTGAAACACGTTATTAAATTATTTAATACACATCTAGTTGGAAAAAATATAGCTATATTTGTAGGGGTTACAAGGCTCAGAATACCATCCTCCAAGTTATTACTGAATGTTTTGTTCCTTTTTGTTAATCTCATTGCCTTTTAAATATCTCAAGAGTAAATGCTGATTTCTACTGAAGTAAATGATGAAGTCAGTATCTCCATTCTCCTTAAACAGAAAGATTCTCACCTTTCCCTAAACCATAGTAGATTCTAATCTGACTGTATGTATCATAGGGTTGCTGTTGCTATTGTATGCTGTGGAATCAGAATCGACTCATAGCTGACTCTCCAGGGGATTTTCAGATGCTGTAAATCGCATGGGAAGCGGTTGACTATTTTTCTCCCCTGAGAGTAGCTAGCGGATTAGAACTACATACGTCTTTAGTTTGGCAGTGCAACTCCTTTCCACTAGGCTACCAGAGGTCCCTTGTATTACAGTAGATACACCGTTTCTAAATATCTTATGCTAGAAAAAAATGTCTTTATTTCAATCCTCTAAAGTTATGAGGAGATTTTCCTTTATATTTTCAATGAGGTTGACCGTTGAGTAGTACTAACAAATAATTAAAATGATTGTAATAAATATTCTTGCAGCATCAAATGAAGCAGGTTAATTTGAACTCAAATTAATTGTAGAATTAATTTCAGAAAAGCATTAATTTCAGTAGCATTCTGGAAATCACATTATTTTCCTTCCTAAAATTTACATCTTTTGCTTTCTTTCATTCTTTTTTTTTTTTTTGAAAAAAATTCCACGTGATATTGCTGCAACTGTGGCAACAGTTTCTAAGACATCATCTTACACCCTTCTCAGCTCTTACCAATCCCATTAGTCTGGCTGAGATTTCTAAAGGCATTTCTGTTTTCCATGAAAATGTCAAGCCCTATATGCAATTTGCACATATAAGTAAATTCAACTAAAGGAGTTAAAGACATAACATTCACCTTCTTAGCATAACTTTAGGTTCTCTGAATTTGTTTCTACTTTACTGCATCTCCTGACTGAGCAAAGTTTAATATGCAAAAGTAGCTTTAAAAGGAAGCAAAAGCAGCAAGTTCCGCCAGGACTGCAGTGTGCGAAATTGCTGATATGCTCTTTGCGGTAGGAATTTCCTTGGGCGCTTAATTTGTTCCCTTTGCAGCTCATTCATTGTTACTTTCAGATATGAAAATGAAACTCTTGTGATTTTATCAGTCTATACAACAAACTCTAGAAAACCTAGGGTTTCCATCATGTTAGGGGCTGAGCTATTCTGGATGAGGAAACTTCCAAGTATCTAAGAGCTTACCTTCATGGAACTTCAAATGTCACTAGTTCTTCTTGCCTTAAACTTTTTGGGTAGAGGTATCTCCTGTGTCTACAAGTGAAGCTCATTCACAATCTCATTTATTCAACAATTATATTTGTGTCCCTATCATGTCACTGGGTAATTTGGCGAAAGATTACCAATGAAATGATATAGTAGGCAAATGACAATAAACACAGACCATGCTCTGATAGATATAAGATTTATAATTAAACCGAGGCAATGCACATCAGCATTCTGTTACCTTTAATTTCTAGACAACCGCCTCCATTTGCTGCCATTGTCCCCATACTCAGTTTTCATTACATCTAGCCAGCACTAAGAACACCTGAGCTTCCTCAGGGCTCCTTGTTTCAGGGCTTTTTTATGGGGTAAATTTTCTGTGCTTGGAAGAAAAAACAAATCCAATACATCTTTTATTAAAATATCTGTTTTCTCTGTGAAACAATTTTTATTCTTCTGATTATTGCTGGCCATCCACTTTCCCAGTTCAAGATATATTGTGCATATATTTTAGTTTTGAACCCATTCTTTTATACTTATTTATTCTTGGGTTTATTCCCTTGCTTGGTTGGAAGAACTCCTGGTATATAAGAGCTACAGTATTGCTCAATGACCTATGGTGAACTTAGATGCTGATTGAATTTAAGATGATTCAGAGACAAATTAACTGGTATTCTGTTATTGATTCCTACATTGTAATAATAGTAATAATAGTAACAACAATAATAAGTAATAAAAATAAACAGAAAAACAAACTCACAGCCATCTAGTCAAGTCCTACTTTTAGCAACCGTTTACTAGTCTTCTGAGACTGTAAATCTTTGTGGGAGGAAACTATGAACCTTTCTTTCATGGAGTGGATAGTGAATTTGAACATCTGATCTTCTGGTTATCAGTACTACATAATCAGGGCTCTTTCACTTCCAGAAAATGTGCTGTTAATCCCCTGTATTGGGGGAACAGATGGGTTTATAGTCTGGGAAGAGTTATGCATGTAAACCAAAAGTATTTCCTCTCTGGCATTTCAAATTCATGAGCAGATTCTCAGAAAAAATTATATGCCGTCTTCTCCTGTGTGATTTACAGCCTCTAAAACCTGCTAGAGGGTCAGCTAGGAGATGGTACCGACTTGACAGCAGTTAAAATGAGTGATAATCCCTCTGGACATTATTTATACATTCAAAGGTATTACACAGAATTGTTCTCTCCTATTCTTTAAGAAGTCTTCTCATAACTATAGTTGACTCTCCTTTTCTATTTTGACTTTTTTTTTTTGTTTCTCAGTCTCTTTACATTTGTTTCTGAGGTGCTTTTATAAAATTGATGACCTAGCTACTAAAAAAAAAAAAGGATGACCCTGTGTTGCACAATTTCGTGGGTGGAGGGGGTGGGGGAGAAGAAAATGGGAAGGATCTTGGTGAAAAGACAGGGTAACGATGGGTGGGGTCCAATGGTGATTTTATAATACACAATGCATGTGAATGATTGTATGAAACACAAGGTGAATGGAAAATAGTGTGAAACACAATGTATATGAACTTTGTAAGCAAACTAATTAAAAACATAAAAAAAGAGATGCCTTTACGACCCTTGGTGGGTAACTAGGATGTTCTTATCCTAATAGATGAGCTCTTTCCCGATGGCTGGCCTCTTTGCGAAGTTTTACGTAGTACCAGAGATTTTTTTGGAATGAGGATAGCACTAGGTGAGAGTTAAGATTTTGTTGCCACTCTTAATGTTCCAAAGTTTCAGCAACTCAAGCTATAGGTAAATAGGCATTGCATCTTTCAATCAGCAATGCTGCACAACTGGAAGTTGGCTGAAAACATTGTCTGGAATCCATCAGTTTACTTAGATTGTGCTAGACATGAGAGATGCCAGGATGAAGCCCAAGGCTTAGAATACATAAACATGCCCATATCTTACCATTTAACTTACAGAAGGTCATGCTTATGTGTAGGAAATTGTCCTGTTTTTGAAATTGACCTTGCCTCGAGGAAGGAATACTGACTTTGTGTGTACCTGTGTGTGTGGAGTAATAAGTCTCAGGAAGGTTAATTATGATTGTTAGGCTTTAAAAAAATTGCTAACAAGATAAGGAAGTCAGTGGTTTTGCTGTGAACATTTGTTTATCAGAGATAGCTAGGCTTGTGTTTCTTTCAGGTCCTGCAAGTTCTCCCACAGGATTTTCTTCTTGTTTTTATTATGTGTCATCAGTCGAGTGTGATTCATAATAGCCCTATGCTGTGAGTATCCCTGAACTCAGCTCTATCCTGAACCAATCTCACTACCTCAGACACACCTGCCCCTACTATCCCAGTTACTCTGGAAAGCCATCTTATTGAGGGTCTTCCTCTCCTGTGTTGTCCCTTCACCCTTCACAGTATGATGCCCTTCTGCAAGGACTGGTCCCTCCTGGCCACATGCCCAAAGTATGTCAGACAGAGCTTCAAAATCCTTGCCTCTAATAAGCAACTTGGTTTCACCCTCTCCGGGACAGACTAATTTGTTTTCTTGGTGGTCCATGGTATGTTCAATACTCTTCTCCAGAATCACAACTCAAAGACATTGATTCTTCTTCTGTCATCCCTAGTCACTCTTCAGTTCTCTGATACATAGCAAGTAATTGTGAAGATCATGACCTGGATCAGATGAACCTTACTTTCCAGACTGACAGTGTTGCTCTTTGGCACTCTGGAAAAGTCCCTGACAGCAGATTTTCCTAATGCAGTTTGTCTTTTGGTTTCCTGACTGATGGTGCCAAGAATGCTGATTGTGGAGCCGAGCAAGCTGAAATTAACAAACTCAATCTGTTCTCCATTTATCGTGGTGCTGCCAATTGGCCCAGAGGTGAGAATCTTTTTCTTGATGTTGAGCTGGAATTGAGGACTGTAGTCTTTGACCTTCTGATGCAAATGCTTCATTCAGGCCCACCACAGTTTCAGCAAGCAAGGTTGTATCATCTGCATAATGCATGTTGTTGGTGCATCTTCCTCCAATCTTGATGCACAGGATTTTCCTATTTTCAAATAAATCTGTACTTTCTTTATTCTCCAATAAATTGATAGTCTTTCCTTTTGCAAAATTGCCTGACTGTATGACCATCATTAAGAGGGGTCATCCAGTAACAGCTCAAAGCTGACACTCCCTCAGGTTTCTAAGGCTTTAAACTACATGGGAAGAGATTGCCCAGCTTTCTTCTTCAGAGCAACTGGTAGATTTGAAATGCCAGCGAGATGTAGCCCCTGGACCAGCAGAAAGTCTTCCTACTTGATTAGGCCACCACAGTCCCCGACTTCAACAGCATAGGTAATACTTACAGATTACAATTTTTGTTTCTGGTGTAATTTAGGGTTGTAAAATCACTAAAGCTTCATTTTCAAACACTTATTTTGAAGCTCATATTTAAAATTATTCAGACAAGTACCTTCTTTTTTAAATAGAAACGTGTTTAAGAATTAATTTGTTCATGGCATTGAAACAAACAGGGTTGTCATTAGCATATTTTAAGAGAAAATAATGCAAAGGTTTCCCACTAAGTCTTTGAAAAATGATACAAATTAAAATGCTTACAAAATAGTTACTGACATGTTGCTATCATACAAAATGTTCTTATTCTTCTGGAAATTTACTTTACACTATCTTCCAAAAACTTACCTCTTGTTGTTATGTGGCATCGAGTTACCTACGACTCATAGAGACCCTACAAACAATGGCTGTGGACCCTGTCCTATCCTGAGCCAGCCTCACTATCTCTTGACACACCTGACTCTACTGCAACAGTCACTGTGTCAATCCATCTCATCCGGGGTCTTCCTCTCCTATACTGACACTCTGCTCTTCTATCTATGATGCCCTTCCCCAGGACTGGCCCCTCCTGATAAAATGCCCAAAGTATGTGAGAAGGAGTTTCAAAATCCTTGCCTACAAGGAGCAACGTGGTTTCACTCTCTCCAGGACAGACCCATTTGTTTTCTTGGTAGTCTGTGGTATGTTCAATGCTGTTTTTTTCAGTACAGCAACTCAAAGGTACCAATTCTTCTGTCATCCTTTTCCACTGTGGTCTAGTGGTGAGGAGCTGTGTTGCCACATATAGTTCAAATCCAGCAGCTGCTCTGTGGGAGGAAGTTGATCAATCTCCTCTAGTGCAATTTACATGAAAACTCATTGGTCACCTATGAGTTGGTTCTGACTTGATGGTATACTGCAACAACGAAAATTTATTTACACATTTCTGAATCCTCAGTGTATTAATAATCCCACAATATTTTGGGAGAATGCTACTTTCTCACATACATTTTCTGATCAAGATTACTTAGCATATATTAACTTGAAAAGTAATGGTTTGGTTGATTCCTTTAAATTGCTTTCTAATGTTATCTCAGTTTATAAAAGGGAGGATTGAAAAATAGAGATATTAAAGTAAATTTTAAACTTCTTGACAGAGTTGGGATTAATGCTCATGTTTGGTAAAATTAACAAAGCAAGAAATGCAGTTTTAAAAAATTGTTTATTGTTGTTATGTGCCATTGAGTCACCTACGAATCATAGAGACTCTATGTACAACAGCCCTGAAACCTGCTCCATTCTATGCCAACTTTACTGTCTCTGACACATCTACCCTCATTACCCCAGTCACTGTATGAATCCATCTCATCAACGGTCTCCCTTTCTTTCTCCATCCCCAAACATGACGTCCCTCTCCAAGGATTGGTCCCTCCTTGCAACATGCCCAAAGTATGTCAGAAGAAGTTTCAAAATCCTTGCCTCCAAGGAGCAGGCTGACTTCACCTCTCTAGGACAAACCTGTTTGTTCTCCTGGCATTCCATGGTATATTTAAAACTTTTCTACAGCACCACAGCTCAAAAGAATCAATTCTCTATCTCTAGTCATTGTTAGATATCCAAAACCTAAATCATGTTGTGATTGCTGTTAGGTACTGTTGTGTTGGCCCGGCTCATGGTGTCCCACTGTTGCCTGGTCCTGCATTGTCCCCATGGAGACAGACTGTCATGATCCAAGGGTTTACACCGGCTGGTTTTCAAAAGTAGATGACTAAGCTTTTCTTCCTAGCTCATCATTGGATGTCAGCTCCGATGAATCCAATTCAGCGTCATGTTGCTGTTGTTGTTATGTGCTGTCGAGTTGAGGACTCATAGCAACACTAACAACAGAGCTGAACCTTATCCTATCCTGAGCCATCGTCATCATCTGAGGCTCTAGAGCTCCTCACTGCAGTCACTGCATCAATCCATCTCATTGGGCGGCCTTCCTCTTCTTTGCTGACTCTCCATCTTTCCAAGCATGATGTCCATTTCAAAGGAAAAAAGCCTGTCTTAGCAATATGTCCAAAGTATGAGAGATGAAGTGTCATCCACCATCCTTGCCTCCAAGAAGCAATATGGCTGCACTTTCCCTAAGATATATCTGTTTGTTCTCTTGGCAGTCTGTGAAATATGCATTACTTTTCTTCAGTACCACAACTCAAAGGCATCACTTCTTCTGTCATTCTTATTCATTGTCTAGCTCTCTGATGTTTTTAACAAGTAATTTAAATGACTGTGTCCTGAATCAAGTGCATCTTTAGTCTACAAACTGACAACACTGCTCGTAAGTATTTTGGAGATTCCCTGACAGTAAATTTACCCTGTGCAATGTCTCCTGATCTCCTGGCTGCTGGTAGCAAATGTGTTGATTGTTGACCCAAGCAAGATGGAATCATTGACAACGTCAATACTTTCTGCAAGTATCATAATGTTGTTGCTCGCCCAGTGATGAAGACCTTTGTTTCTTGATGTTGAGATGTAAACCATATTGAGGGCTGTAATCCTAGATCTTCTGTACCAAGTGTTTCAAGTCCTCCTCATTTGTCACTAAGCAAGGGTGTGTCATCTACAAAATACAGATTGTTGAGGATTCTCTCTCTAATACTGATGCCACATTCCTCTTCATAAAATCTAGTGTCACAAATTATTTTCTCAGCATACAGACAACATGTATGGAGAAAGGAAATCTCTCTAATGCACATCCTTCCTGCTTTTAAACCATGCAGTGTTCCCTTGCTCCATTAAGACAACGGCTTCTTGATCTAGGTATAGATTTTGCATGAGCACAACTAAGTGTTCTGGGATTCCCATTGTTCTCAATGTTAGTTAGTTAGACATAGTTTGTTATGATCCACACTTGCCTTTGCATAGTCAATAAAGTGCAAATAGACTTTTTTTTTAAATTTCCTGCTTCCAGGAAAGATCTATCTTACATTAGCAATGATATCCTTAGTGCCATGGTATATAAGGAGCAGTGGTAACATGTGGAAGGCTGATACTGGGCTTCTACCTGCTTCATAAAGAGGAACTGTCCCCACCAAGAACATCTATAGCACCAAACAAATAGATACATGGTCATACATGACACCTCCCCATGCTCCAGCTTCTATTTCTTTGAATCATTGGGTCCAATGTTTATTGCAAATTGACTCATAGGCTTTACTCATAATTGTGGGGTTTAATAAGGAAATAGGTTGGGATGTGTGGGAGACAAAGGATATCACATACTTAACGAACAGCAGCTCCAAGCCAATCTGACAGCAAGACATAATTCCTCAATTAGTTCAGAAAGATTCTCAGTAAACAAGTGAAGTCTAGGTTCAGTTCAACAGCACAAATAAACTTCTGGTTTCCTCAGTTGTCCAGCAAGCTTTGTCTCATAGCAGTCTAAGTCATCTTTTCATTCAGTCATCCAGAAACAAAATCTTTAACTTTGGCTCCATCTCCAGGGTTCTGTCAGGCTACACCTTGCCACAGTCTCTTTATAGTCTCCTACCACAGTATGGAAAGTGCTCTCTTCTACTGGTTCCACAGTTATGATGACTTGCAAGACCATGTGTCTGCAGTTGAGGGAGCCAGAGCACATGCCCTCAGTGGGGGATAGCACAATGGGTAGAAGAGCCATTTTTCAAAGTTTTAACACCATCCATGGCCTCTTCTAAACTCAGATTGAACTTCTGGCAGTTTCTTGTCAATGTACTATTCTAGCCATTTTTTTAGTATCTTCAGCAGTATTTTGCTTGCTTGTGATAGTAATGATTTTGTTCTACGTTTTCCGCATTCTGTGGGGTCACCTTTCTTGGGAAAATATGGATCATTTCCAGTCAGTCAGCTGTCCTCCAATTGCCTGGCACAGACTGGAGAGCATGTCCAGGGCTGCATCTGTTAGTTCAGCACCTTTGCAACACAGGCATCATCATTGACTGACTGATACTTGGTGGCTGTGCTTAAAGAGCATTGACCAGAATTCAAATCTAGGGTCTCCTAAATGGAAGGTGAGAATTCTGATGCATCAAATGCCTCAGTTAAGGAATGATCAATGACCATTGAGTCAATTCAGATGCATCACCACCCTCCAGCAGGTTTCAAATCTCTACAGGTGATTGCCTCATCATTTCTGACTGAGCCACTGTTGGATTCAAGCAACTATTTGATTAGCAGCCGTAAACCTGACCTATTACCCCTCTGGAGCTCCTTTTTCAATACAGATAGTGAAAAAGAAATCATGTACAGAATCAGAAAATTGGTCTTTTTTGAGAATTTTATAGGAAAATGAAAACTAAAACCTCAAACTCATTGCTATCAAGCAGAAATTGACTCACAGCTGACCTACTAGCAGGTTTCCAAAGCTCTAAATCCCCCAAAGGAAGCTGCTCATCTTTCTCCCCTGGGCCCCTGGTGGACATGCACTACCAGAGGAGCTTGGCCTTTGGGTTAACAGGGAAATTCTCTTAGGACAGTGCCCCCAGAGCTGTAGGTCAATTAAGAATATGATATTTCCCTACCTCACGGCAGACTTTGTTCTAATTTATATGATTTACACCTTAGGGGCATTTTAAACAGACACAGGTCTATTATTTTCATTATTACTATGCAGTCCTGATAGAGAAATCTTTTAGAACTCTAAAGGCAGAAGAAGAAAACCAGCTTCTCAAAAAGCAAGAGGGGGATTGAAACTAATGCTTTTGAATAAAATGTGCATAAGTGGTTGAATGAAAAATGAATTTGCTTTGTAAACTTTGACTCCAATCAAAATAAAAAACAAAAGACAGACATTCAAGTTTTCAAATTTCTCTGAAATGGCAGGAGAAAAATTAGATGTCCAGCGCCTTTAGAGGGAACCTCTTAAGTCTTATTCAGAGTTTTTCCAAGACACACAGATGTGTCAATTTTCTTCTTAGAAACCAGCTAAGCCTCTGAAATGGGTCAGTGTGCTTTAGGCTCTCAATGGTTTCCAGACTTGGTCTGTTAAGCACAGGAGCGATGGAGGGTCTTTCTGAGTCTTGCTCACACTGATGGGAATTTGGCAATCCAGGCAATTTTAGAATTGGCTTCTCTGTGGGATGCACTGGGTGCTATTTACAAAGCATTAGCTGTTCAGGTCAAACAACTCAAATTCTCAATAAGGGGCAGAGAGAGAGAATTACAGTGACCATGTTGCTGAAGAAAGTGAAATAGAAAGGGGTTTTTTATGGATTCCACAAACCCCCATTGCAAAGGAAAAATTTACAAACCTTTGATAGATAGAGACTTAGTGGCTGTTTGGCCACCCTCAGTATGACTTTATTGTTAGTAATTGCCAGTATTCAGAGGCGTTTTTGTTTGCTTTCTTCTATTAAGGGTAATGAAAACAAACACACACACCAACCCTGGACCTCATTGCTGTCCAGTTGGAAGAGATTCATATCCTGACCTTCTGGTGGGTTTTCGGGGTTCATAAATTATAGAGCAGCAGATTGCCCATATTTCTCCCACAGAGATGTCACTGGTGCACTTGAACAGCCAGGGAAGATATTCCTTTAGAGTAGTAGCTCTATAAGAACTATGACAGAAGTATCTAGAATTGTAGTCACTCATTGTGGTAACTCGTGATGTAAGCCTTCCTTCCTTAGGGATCTCTTTCTGAATCAGATCACATTCAATCCTTGATGTTGTTGTATGCCACTAAGTTGGAATTGACCCATAGCTGACTCTGACGAGTTTTGGGAGGCAGTCAATCTCATGGGAAGAGACTGTCCATCTTTTTCCTGTGGAGCAGCTGGTGGATTCAGACCTTGAACCTTTGACATTGTAGCCTAGCTTCTGCCATTAGGCCACCAGAGCTCCACAGACAATCTTTAGTAATGTTTATTACAATTTCAATCACAGAACGCTATGTGATAAATACAGTTGCATTTTTTTCAGTTCATATGAATATTAACAAAATTGATAAATTATCAGTTCTAATAATACTAGTGACTTAGCTGAAACTTTTTCCATTTTCCTTGCTCTTTTGATTGCGTCTTTATTCTCAAAAAGTCATTGAGACTGGATAAATTGTGTATACTGCACTGAAACAGATGAGGGACTGAATAATTTAAAAGCGATGTATGATACGGTATTATGGTTATCACAAGAGTCCACAATTAAGGTTGCATAGTGGAATGTACTTGGGGTGGTAGGAGGGGTGCGGGAGGATTGTGTACCAGGGAGGGAGTCTTTCTTTTACTTTTGAAAGAGAGGAGCGAACTGGGGGGGCGGGGGGAGAGGGCTGGGCGGGGAGAGAAGTGCAGCAATGAATGAATGGAAATCCAAATTCTCTGTAAATGTTCATGAAAATTATTTTAAAAACCCAAAATTTTAAAAAAAGTCATTGAGATATGTTCACAAACACTAATAACTACAATCTTATAGATAAAACATCAGAAATTTTAACAGACTCTGTGATTGTAATAGCGTTGGCAGCAATGAGAAAAAACAGGGTGTTGCTGGAAAATGTACCACGTGAATAATGAAACCGCATAATCAGAAGCATCACTGAAATTGGTTAAATAATAATGATTCTCACCAGAGTACGTCACAAGGTTCAAAAGTAAATTGGCCTGGAGTTTTAGCCTTGTAGCATATTACTATATGTGACTTGGCTTTTGAAATTTTATTTTTATTTCTATAACTACATGACTGTATTTACCAAAAAAATTACAAGTTTCTGCTGAAAAATTACACAAGAAAAAAATTGTATGGAGAGCCATGCTGGTTCATTCCGTCTGACATTGTCACTTGATGCTGCCCTCTATCCCGTTTATGAGGCCACTGTAAATTCTGTCAGTTCCTTTTAGAGTATAGTTCAAGATGGTTGTAATTTTCATAGAGTTGAGATAGAAAAGGTGAATATCTCATTTAATGCCCTCAGGTATTCAAGAGGAACCCTGGAAAATAGCTAAATACTGAAGCTATTATTATGAATAACCCGCCATACTGATCAGTTTACTATTGCAAATCACATATTTTAATTATACAGATAAACTATAAGTAGCAAACTAAACAACCGAAAAATTACGCTTTTCAAGCCATGCGAATATATGATTGATAAATATGAGCAACCATTTCTAAAACCACTAGATGGCGTTCATTCACTGTAAGTCTGGCCAAACTACAGCCTCCCAACGCTTAATCATGAGGTATACGTTTTCAGAGAAGGCAAAAGCTATCCATTATTTGATGATACTTTCCTATAATTTAACTCAATGACAAAACTAGTTGTATTTCCTCATGGCTACTTCTAATAAAATTTTTTAAAAATCAACAAATATTTATTGAATATTTCATTCAAGAATTCTTTTATCTTGAAAAGTAAAGTTGAAAACTAGCTTCCCTATGAAGGTAATGTATTTTTGTTCAGCATGTAGAGAAAATATGCAATATGCATTATGCTACTTAATTTTTATTTTATTTTTTTAATTTCACTGCTACTTCTTATAGAGTTATGCCCCTTCTATTCCTACCTTTACCAAAGATTGGTAAAGAGATAGGCACCTTCATTTTTTTTAAATCTTCATATATTTTAAATAGTAATAATCTTCAGAATTAGTGTTTTTGAAATAGGTGGCTAACTGGCTTTTAAAATGATTCAAAAATAGTTCTTTTTTGCACATACTGTGTGAGACATAGTTTCTAACTGCATTAAGACCTAAAAACCAAAATGGCATTTGTTAAGAAAGTACAAGGAAATCCTAGAGATTACTCATGGAGTAAAATTACTTGAAACGAGAAGATTGCGGGAAGTTACTGGAAACAGGTAAATCAAAGAGTAACTTTTCTGTAAACAACCTATGTTAATAATTATGTTAAACCAAAAACTTACCTGTTCTAATATGTTTTGAAGCCTTTCTATTTCACAGTCTATTACAAATTTCTTCTCTTGTCTCCTGTCCAGTTCTTCTAGCAGTTGTCTATAACTGACATCATTAAAATTTTCCACACATATAGCACTGACATGCCAACCATTTTGTCCTGCTTTTTCCATAATAGCTTGAAGTATCGAGTATCCTGTGGGAAGAAAACAAACAAACAAACAAAAGAATTACTAAAAAATAATATGCTTTGTCTGTTCTTTAAGGACTGAAGGTGCCCTGGAGGTATAGAGCATTGGATGTTGCACTTCTAACCAAGAGATAGGAGGCTCAAACCATCAGTCACTCTGGGTAAAGGAAAGACAATGACCCTCAGGAAAGATGAGGCAGGCTCCTTCAGTGAAGATTTAGTCATGAGTCAGCATTAGCTGGAGGGCAGTGGGTTTGTTTCTTGGTTTTTGTGGGTTACTAATACAGTCAAGAAATCAACATCAAAATTTTTATGTCCTAGCATTTAAGTTGCGTGCATAGAAAAGTAGTAATCTTAGTGGTTATTTCTGGAAATTTGTTTTTTGTTTCATCACTGTTATTTTTTGTTAAGTGCTATCAAGTTGACTGTGACTAATGGGGACCCTATGAACAACTGATCTGAACCTTGTTCTATCCTGTGCTTTAATCATTATCCCTAATATACTTGAGCTCATCGCTGGAGTCACTGTGTAGACCCATCTTGTTGAGAGCAACATAATTCCATTTAGTACTGCGTCAGTGAGGTAGTAGCAATAGTAAGTGCTCAAAATTTTTTCTATTGAAAAAGACTGCGTTGCTCTTAAACACAATTTTAGATGAGATCAATAAAGAGAAAACCCCAACAAATCCAGTGCTACAGGGGGCCCTTAGCAATTTGATAAATATATTTTTAACTGTTAATAAAAAATGCCATATTTTTTATAAAAATAGTTTTAACACATATGAAAACTATAGTACATTCGTACAATGGAATATTACACAACACTTAAAAACAATGAACTTGTAAAACACTGCACAACATGGGTGGGCCTTGAAGACATTATGCTAAGTCAAATATCTCATTCACAAAAGAACAAATACTGCATAACCCAGTTTTATAAAATAAGACTGACATAGAGGGTTATGAGAGAACAGGGAAAGAGTATATTGATAATAAATACTGCACTGGAACAGATTGAGGAAGGATTGTAATGTATAATGTATAATATATACTATAATGTATAATATACAATATAGTGTATATTATACATTATAATTCATATAATGTATGATTAGATATTATATGTATGACAACAATCTGGAACATGCAGTGCATTACGTAGTGGACTGAGGGAGGAAGAAAGGAGAGAGAGGGGCAAAATGTGCAATAATGAATGAATGGAACCCAACCATTCTGTAAACTTTTGTTAAAATCACAATAAAAATAGATTTTATTTCTTCTATTGAGAAAAAAATACTCACTAGACAGAAATAATTTTGGATTACTATTTTTGGCTCTCCCCTGGGGCAAAGTAATGACATTTTAAAAATCCAACTATGGAAGAGAAGATGGAAGAATCAGTACCATAGTTCTTATTCAGGATCCAACATTGTCAAGACTCAGCAAGTGATGTGGACAGGCATTTGTAGTTGTTGTTGTTGGCGTGTATTCTTGAGTTAGAACTGACTCATAGCTGATCCTCCAGGGGATTTTCAGAGGCTATAAATTGCTTTGGAAAAGAGTGCCCATTCTCCTGTGGAGTAGCTGGTGGGTTTGAATCACATGACTTTGAGATTGCAGTGTAGTTTCTTTCCACCAGGCCACCAGAGTTTGCAATCACTTGCTATGTGTCAGAGAGCTTGGCAGTGACTAGGGATGAAAGAAAGAGAACTGATGCCTTTGAGCTGTGGTGTTAGAGTATTAAATATACTATGGACTGATAAGAGAATGAACAGGTTTGTCCTAGAGATGATTAAACCAGGCTGCTCCTTGGAGGCAAGGATTCTGAAGTTTGTCTGGCATGCTTTGGACATGTTGCAAGGAGAGACCACTCCTTGGAGAGGGGCATCATGCTTGGGAGGGTGAAGGGACAGCACAGGAGGGGAGACCCTCTATGAGATGGATTGATTCAGTGACTGGGGTAATGGGAGTAGGTGTGTTGGAGACGGTGTGATTGGCACAGGATAAAGCAGAGTTTAGGGCTGTTGTGTATACGGTGGCTATGAGCCACAGGCGATTCAACGGCACATAACAACACCACCACTATAGGCCACCAGAGCTCCCTGGTATATATAGAAAGAAGGTGTTATTTCCTTGATTGAAGAGTAGTGTAAAGTTGGGGTGAGTTAAATAACCACTAGTGTCAGGAATTGGGTTGTAAGATTTGCTTTCCTACATAGCCCTGCATAGTGATAACAGGAGGCACACAACACCCAAATAAAAAAAAAGAAAGCTGAGATTCAAAGGTGGGATGTACTCAGTTGGGAGTGGAAATATAAACACAAATAGAAACTTGATTTCATGAAGGAACACAAAGTTTAGAATATGCTGTTATAACATGCATGGGAGGAAGAGGTGCCAGTCTATTTCCATATAGATTAAAACTCACTGCTGTCCAGGTAACTAAAGGACCCCATCCTATAGGCCAGCTCTATTCTGTCCTGTGAATTTAGATTACCTGGACAGGTATAGGAGTTGCATGGTATGTTTTATCCTGTATAATCACAATGTGTAAAAAAAGTATCGTGAAACAGAACAGATGACAATTCTGACAGTTATCTTTACAACTTTGCTACAAATGGAAAGCGTACAATTTCTAGCAAAACCAATTTCATTTCCAAGTCTTTCAATATTGTGTAGAAGTAAAAAGTACTGTCTTCTTTTACATCAAAGTGTTTGATATTGATTCTCTTGTGTTTATTGTTGAAGAAGAGGAAGGCAGTTATAAATCTCAATAAACACACTAACTAGAGGAGTCTCTGGTGGTGTAGTCCATAGACAGACGCTCTGCTAATCCAGAGGTCAAACTTCACTGGCATTTGGAATCCACCAGCATCTTTGTGAAAGATGGGCAGTCTGCTTCCGTGCAACACAGCCCTGGAAATCCAGTTACATGTGGGTGCCAACTCAGTGTCAATGAATGAGTGAATGAACCCAATCTCTCAGGAACATTTTTGATACAGCCCCTAAAGGTGGGAATTCTATACTAAGTGACAGTACACAAGAAAAAAATATTAATTTGAAAACTCTTTTCCTAAGCTAGTTTAGATACCAGGACAAAAAGATGAGTGGCCTTTCACAAGTGGAAGGAGAAAGGAACAAAAAGGCCAGTAAGTGTTGTGACAGAGGCAATTATGGAACACCATGGAAATAGATATGCAAATGAAGCCACAGATGTCAGGGAAAGCTCCATGGAATATGTTATATCTGAAATGAGCTTTAAAAATAAGGCAGGATTGGGAAGGGAAAGGAAGAGTAAAAAATGTATTTCATACAGTGTATTATCATGCCCCAAAGCAACAAGGTGAGAGAGCAATACTCCCCTGTCCTTGTCTTCACTGAGACACTCGAATTAAACAATGAGAACAGACATCTGCTCTGGGTGTTTCTTCGACTTCACATAGTGATAGTTGGCTCATGCATTTCTACCGGTTGGCTCCCTTTCTAAGTTCCCCACAGGGACAAGAGCAATCCCTGGATAGATAATTTTAAATTTTAGACAATTAAGAAGATAGAAAAACAAAAAACTTTAAAAAATTAATGTGAAGAATGAAGTAAAGAATTAGATGTTCAAGCTCATAATCATGCAGAAGGCATGTTGTTGTTGTTGTTGTTGTTGTTAAGTGCCATTGAGTTGTAGGCGACTCATAGTGGCTCTATGAATGAAAGTCCTCAACACTTGTGTGACTTTCATAATTTCTCCAGGTTCATAGGGTTTCTGGAGGCAAGCTATTATAGAAGTGGATGCCACTCCTGCTTCCAAGCTTGTTTTAATCAGGGAGCTCTACCAAACACTGTCCGCCATGGGTAACCATTAACATATTTGATACATCAGTGTCACAGTGTTCAGCTTCACAGCAACCACAAGGTACCACTGTACAGAAAGTGGAAACACCAGGGGTATACGACCTAGAAGAATGTTTGACCAAAAAACAGAACAAAACAATGAAAAACAGGCCTGAGAGCTGCTGATTAAAAGTCACCCATCTTTGGCTTCTTTGCAGGAGACATAGACATTCAAATAATCAAATGTAATTAATTTTATAAAGGTGTGGTAATGGTAGTACTCAAGCTGAATTAGTGGCCCAACGGAAGTCCTGGGTAAATTTGCTTGGATAGGTCAAGAATCAAATAACACCTAGGAGGAATAACTAGAGGTGGGTCTTGAAGGTTGACAGAGAACAGGTTGATGCAGGAAGAGTGCCTTTCAGAAGAAAAAGACTTCCATTCTGTTTTTGACCTAGACCTTTCTGCATGTCTCAAGGAAGTAGGGGGAGCTCTGGTGGCCTAGTGGCAAAAAGCTGAGGTGCAATCCCAAATGTACACTATTCAAGGCCACCACTGAAGAGGCCCCATGGAAGAAGAATCGACAATCTCCACCCAGCTGATTAACTGCCTCTGAAAACCCACTGGAGGGTCAGCTATGGGTTGGTTCCAACTCTACGGTACACAACGATGATAACAACAACAACAACAACAACAACAATAAAGGAAGCAGACATATCCCAGCACCATAGATAAGGAATGAGAACAAACTACTGGTGCCTGAGCGTGGCACAGCTATTCAAGTGTTTTGAAACCTTTTTGCTTTCTCAAACTTTGATTTATATTGGTATGTTAAAGGGTAAGAGTAAAGAGATTCACACCCCACAATATTCCTTAGACAACAATTGGTTAGTCAAAGGCCATTATTTCTTTATTAATATTTTTTAACCATACGAAGCAACATCATCATCACCATCAGAAGCAATATATCTTAGTCTTACTTAAGAAGATCTAAAATAGTATGGATTACAACCACCTTTGTACCTGGGGACACCATAAGTATAGAATCACTTCATGACAGCATCTAAACACAATGGCAATCTCTGTCTGAGCTCATTCTATTGCAGATACCTATTTCATAGGTTTATTATTCAAAATGGCTTTCCTGGTCATTGGTTTTGACATGCACTCCTACTGCCCTGACTCTTTTTACTCTATACGTTCCCATCTGTTCCTTGGTCCCTACAGTGGGCAAACGGATGAGTTAAAAATGACAGCTTGCCAGTTAAAAAAATGTATAAGCTCTTCTAAGAAAACTGTATTTTTAATTCATTTTTCTGGTTGGTATGTGAGACTTTTCATACTTAGAGATTGCAATTTTTAGGTTTATCTTTTAAAAGTTAGAGTTTCAAACATCACTGACGCTCAGTTAATATCAACAGATGGAACTGATGATGAGATCACATTTGAAATATAAATTACCTGATATCCTGCCAAATGAAATACTGTGGCAGTCAGTATTCATTTTTATCTAAGCAGGAGAAAAAAGTCCCCAAAGAGGAAGAGAGAGGGTATGTTAATTGCTTTATAATTACTCAGGTATTCCTATTGCTCCATTTACTCTTTTCTTTTGCAATGTATGCCTATAATTATCTTTTCAAATCTTGCCTAAATTTCTCCCCAAACCTAGTACTCTTCTCCTTGTTTCCCATTCAATACATATATAATATGATAGTGCAAATTCTACCTTAGTATATATGTCCATGCTTCACTTATTCTGTTACTGGGACTATCTCTGGCAGTAACTGAGGTGATGTTCCATTTTAGTCACTTTTTTGACATAACTGTGGAAATTTTTCTTTGGCTCAAAATGGTTTAAAAGTTATACACTAAGGGTTTAGTTCCCCTTCCATCACCTCTTTACATCCAAAAGAAAAGAATTTGAATCCATGTGTTTATTTCATTAAGTGTTGTAAACGTTGACCAGGGGTCACATGTATTGAAGTCTTCTTACTCCATAAGATTATTTAAGATTGGCACATTTCTTTAGATATTACTATTTTGGGGAATGAAGGTATCATAATATGGTCATAAGGCCTTGTGTTAGTACCAGGTATCCATGCTACTCTTTTCTTACAGGCATATCTTTCATAAATGGCACTAGCATTCTGATTATATATATATATATTCCTAGTTGCACTATATGTATGATTTTATATATATATATATTCCTAGTTGCACTATAGTTACTGAAAGAATCTCAACAAAACTAATAATTCTAATCCCTTTTTAATTTCTGATGTTTCAAATTTCCAAATGATGCCAAAGTTGAAATAAGATACTCTATGATACAGTTTTTGTTAAAGGACAGTTGGCCCATGATCAAAAAACAACAAAAACAAAACCCAACAATAAAAAAAACCTAAAGCACAACCAAGAAAAACACCATTAATCATAGTCAGAAATAAATGACATCTTTCCGAAGCAGAGCAAAGGGCACAGTTAACAGAGCCTGGCTGAAAAATCTAAAAGCTGTGTTTGACTTTAATATGCTTCCTTATTATTGGATGCTACTCAGATGAGCGAGTCCTATTTATTTGCCAAGATTTTTAACTAGGAAAAGATATTGCTGTTGAATTTGTGATTATGTAACTTTACTGTTATATAAACTGGAAAAATCTTATATTAAATTATATTTTTCTCACAGTTTTCTATGATTTTTATCACCTATGTATCAGAGAATATGCCATACAGCATCATTAGTCACCAAATTACTCCTTCTGTTTTAGGTGAATCTTACATGATTATCAAAAATTTGCTTATAAAAGGAGTATTTTTAAGTCTTGTTTCTACCTCCCAAAAAACTGCCTAATTTTTAACTCACTGTGAATTATTGAAAACCTACTACATCCAAAATGCTCTATTGACCTGTCAAGATTAAAGAAAAAAATTAACAAAAAACACGATTTTTGTTTTAGAAGAAATTTGCTATCCTGTAAACTGATGGTTATGTAATTAACCATTACACAAGTAATTTCAAAAGAATAAAAATAATTTTTAAAATAAGACTGAGAACATGCAGAATGCACACATTATTGAATTTCTTAAGTGGTAAGGAGCTTTGCTGTCCACCTAAAGGTTACTGTGGTGTTGTTATTGTTATGTGCTGTCGAGTCGCTTGCAACTCATAGCAACCCTATGTTCTAATCCACTAGTTGCTCTGTGGGACAGGAAATCTTATTTTGTGCAATTTATTGCATATGAAAACCAACTGGAGGTTCAATTATAAGTCAATTTTGGCTCAAGGGTACATAACAACAACAAAGAACACTATCCATTTACATATAAATATTTTACAATGTTATTGTCATATAATGATTTTATAAATTATGCTAATACATGTTCAGCCACAGCTTCCTTACATGTCAACACATTTACATTTTTCATGAATAATGGCCTACTTTGGGTGAGTACTAAAGTCCCTTAGAAATGTTGTTGCTAAGTGCCATCGAGTCTCAGGCCGCTCACAACGACCTGATGAAGGAGAGTCCTCAATGCTTGGGTGCCTTTCATCCTCTCTCCAGGTTCATAGGGTTTCCGGAGGCAAGCTATTATGGTAGTGGATGCCACTCCTCCTTCCAAGCTTGTTTTAATCAGGGAGCTCCACCCCACTCTCTGTCTGCATTGGGTAGCCAACCATTAACGCATTTGACACATCAGTGTCACAGCCCTTAGAAATAGGGCTTCTAATAACACAAGTTGTGGTGGTGGTGTTTACTGGCTTCGAGTTATAGTGACTCATAGTTACCCTATGTACAAAATGCCTGAAACCTCTCTATAACTATTGACATTTATCAAAGTTCATAGAGTTTCCAGAGGCATGTTGCTTAGGAAGTGGATGCTCCTCCTGTTTCCAGTAACCCAAGAGGAGCTACTTATTTGGTTGCATGTCCTCTTCAATGGGAAATAGTTAACCCTTTATGGCACGAATGACTGGAAACCCTAAGTCTCTGTAAACTTTCATTAAAATTAATAAAATTTAAAAAAAAGAGAGAAGGGAGTTTCCCATGTACTATAATGCTTTTCTGTTGGATAAGTGCCCACTGTATTTTCAATTAGAATGTCACACTGATGTACTTAACATAAACACCACCAATGAGATGCTAGGTGGGAAAGTTTTTGAGAGGTCATATCTAGATTGATGAGGAAATGAGAAGAGATGAGAACATAGAAATTAGTAGAAAATAGAATCTGAACATTTTAGTATTGAGATGGAAGATATATTACATTGATGAATATGGGCAGGGAGAAACATTAACCAAGAGAATGGAATGTGGAAGGAAAAATTATGTGGATTCCATAGAAAGGGAAAGGAAAGGGTCACTGAAACCCAAAAAAGGGGAAATGAAAAGGGGAACAGTTTGCACTTGCTCATACTATAGTCTTTCAAATTAGATTCGTAAATAATTATGGGGAGTGTCCAGGATTGCTCATGGGTAGTGTGCCCTGGACGGCTGACTAATAGATGGAAAATTCAAATCCACTCAGAGACAGAAAGAAGGGCTGTTCTCTGCTCTTGAAAAGCCAGTGATACCTCTATGGAGGACTGTTCTAGTCTGGCACTCGTGAGATCAACACGACTTGGGGTCAACTTGATGGTAACCCAGTTTATTCATGGACTTACTCTACCACCTTTATTAATTTCGGTGTCTGTCATAATTGTCTGCATCCGAAGCAAGTGGCTGTGTGTGCTGAAAAGTCTATTTCATGCTGAGTGTTAACCTCAGTCATAGGACTAAGACTCTGTAATCCTCAGTGCACTTAATGCCACCATCCTGAAACTGCAGAGCAGATTTAGTAACAATTTAGTTTGGATTCTTTCCAGAGTAGCTTAGTCACTGCGACTGAAATAGCATGTTCAAAGGTCATAGTCAGGACCCCAAGGTCTCGGCACACAGAAAGAATAACTAAGACTATAGTTTGGTTAAATAATCAGCAGCTGTGGCTATAGCATTTATTTATGTAACAGTTCAGGCAGGGCATAGCAAAAAGAAAAATTTTCCCACTCATACAGCCTGAAGCTACATAAGTGATTGTAAACCTGTGATAAGATGGAAGGTCTTGAGTTTGCCCTTTTCTACTAACACTCAAGAGTAAAAATAGAAAATCCACCTTCAAAGACCATAATTCTGGGTCCTAGCTTTTCCCTAAGGCCTCTCATATTTCCCGACAATAACATTTACTATATCCTGACCCCTATGTTCCGGTGCTCATAGTTAATTCAGATGACAACTTTCAAGGGAATTTGTTATTTTAAATCTTCTAAGGTTAAAGCACTTCGTAGTCTCTGCAAGTTATCCTCTACTGTTGCTTGTCCCATGGAGTTCTGAGATCTCCGATGGGGCTTGTTTATGTTCAGTGTACAGTCTCCTGGTTGCTGAATGCTGAAATGCTAGTTCATCCCCTCCATCAGTTGCTCTGCGCTCCTCAACGAAAACCTAATTAATTAATCAGAATACATTACTAGCATCATTTCTGTACATTTATATCTTACTTAGTTTGCTTTAAAATGTATTTCCTATATTACACTTTAAAATTTTCCAATGCAAATTTATACAAACTACAATTGCTCTATCAAAAGAGGATAAAGTATGCATCTGTGAATTAATGCATATTGAAATGAAGTCTTTTTCTTAATAATAAACATTTTAACTACTTAAGACTTAAATTTAGCATGGTCAGTGCATCAGTATCCCAACATTTTGCACAAGTAAGCTATTGATTAGAATGAAGGGATGGATCCCTTTATAGATGTTTTCATTTTAGAGGTAATTACCTGGGCCATCATACAGTGCTCAGAAAATGGGAGGGCTTGACTGATGAAGTGATGGATAGAAAGAAATAGAATAAGCTACTTCAGCACAAGGGAAGGTGTGGAGTCCAGTTCTTGAGGAATAACTTGTTGTTAAGTGCCATCAAGTTGAGCACGACTCATAGTGACATCATGAACAAAAGGTTTTTAAAGTCTGTTCTATAACTATCGTCTTTTCTCTAAATTCATAGTTTCCAGAAGCATGCTGTTTAGGAAGTGTATGCCACGCCTGCTAGTATACTATTAATGAACTCGTTTGCTGGAGCAAAAGATTCATAAAATATGCATTATGTTTTGCTAGAATAATACCATATAATTAGACCTTACAGTAGTCCTGTGGAGTAGATATTATCATCCCCAGGTGATTACAGGTGAAGAAACAGTTTTGAAAATAGTTTTTGCAATCTATGCTAAATAATAGTGCCAGTTATTAATAATAATAGTGCAGAAATAAGATTTATGCTCAGCTCATCCTCAGCTCCTCCATTCTCAAGTTAAGGGACTTTCCATATTGTATTTTATCTTCTATGGAGAGAAGGAGGTACTACTGGGGAAAAAAAAGACTCAGATTGTGCTATGAAAGGTTTGTAAAGAAAAACTCTGCCCTTTCTCTCACAAAAACACAAATGTGTTTGCCTTCAAAACAGACCATGTCATTACTTCCTCTGTCATTACATGGATCCAATTCATCATCATCATCATCTTTGTTGTGGATTATTGCAATAGCATCCTTGCAAGTTTTCCAACCTTAAAGAGCAAATCTTTTAAAAAGCCACATCATAGCACATATAGCTTACATTCCCCAGCTAATCTCACCCTCTTACATCCTATAATGCTCCTCACTTCTCATCTCATCTACTATACTCTTGCTTGCCAACATTGTTGACATAGCTGGCCAAATTGATGTTTCTAGTATATGGCAGGTTTGCTTCTGCTCTAGATCTTCTCCTTGAATGCTTTCTCCTAAATGCATGTGCTTCTCTTTGATTTTTATTCAACTATCACCTCTCTCAGGAGGTCATCTCTAGCTGTTATTTTTAGCTGCTGTGATTCAGCCTGTGATTCATAGAGACCACATGCACAATGGAAGGGAATGCTGCCCAGTTCTGTGCCATCCCCATGGGAAGTGTTGACTTTGGCCATTGTCATTTATAGGCTTCTTATTGGTTCATTTTCTGAAGTACGTCACCATACTTTTCTTCCTGTTCTTAGTCTCAGGTAGAACTTACTCTGAGCTATAAAGCATGGCAGTTGCTCAAAGGTGCATTGCCTACAATGGGTTTTTGGTATCCCACAAAGAAGGTGAGAATTTTACCACTGAACCACCAATATCTTACCAATCTTGACTACTTCATTGAACATTTTAGTTCCTACATCTCAAGGCTTCCCATTTTCTCCCCTGCTTAGTTTCTCCTTAATATTTAAAAGAAAATATACTATTTAATTCATTTATCTTGTATGTTATCTACTTGTCCCACTAGAAGGGAAGTTCATGAAGGTAAGGACTTTATTTTGTTCATTGAATCTGGACAAGGCCCTGATACCTAAAAGGCACTCAATAAGTATTTGTCGAATAATTAAAGATTAACAAAATGTTTATTTCATTCCTTTTGTAACAGGGAGCCACTGGAGGTTTATGAGCAGCAGGGAAGGGGCCAATTAATAAAAAACAACTTTCTTAATAACAGTTTGCCATAATGAAAGTCATAATTTAGAGTATAACGAGAAGGGAGAATGATAGTCAATGTAAGAGGCTACTAAAAGTTATATTCCTTATCTTCTAATAATTCTGAAAAACAAAGGAACGGAAGTAGAATGCTAATTTCTTGATTTTTTTTTTTGGTAAATTCTATACTTGCCTCATTCCATAATAATCTAAAGAAGAGTCAGGAAATTTTTCATGGTATTAAGTGGAACCAAAGAAATTGTCATTTTTGCTTATTAAAAAAAGAATTAGTGACATGTTAAGAATGTGACTCAGTCTAGAGACAGATGCTGAATAATTAGATTATAGGAAGCTGTTATATGTACTACCAAAGCTACTTAATTATTAGAAGAATGGGTAGGTAAATGTGAAATTCTCAAACCAGGGCTGACTGAATGCTAGTTGTATGAGCCAAGAATGCTGACAACTTCCACAGGTCCTGAGGTTGTCCTTGGCTATGACCATGATATTTTTATCAATATTCATAGCAATCAACCTGAGTCATTAATAAAAGCTAAAGTACACTTCAAAAACCATCAGAATTAAAGAAAGTGTAAGATTTACTTTAGAAAGAATTCCATTCTATAAGATAAAACCAGAAATATCATTTTATGGTCATAAAATAATTGAGGGTAACAGTTAACCTTAGGAGCTCTGGTGGTTTTGTGGTGGTGTAGTTGTGTGGTCAACTCCCAGGCACATGGTTTGAATCCCCTAGCTTCTTCATGGGAGAAAGATGGGCAATTTCCTCCCATGTGATCTACTGCCTATGCAAGAGTATGAAAATCTGTTAGAAAGCCATCAATAAGTAGGTTCTGACTCAACAGTACACAAGAACAAGAACAATCAGCTAACTGTTAAATTTTGGCCTTAGTTAGAGATGGAAGAAAGTGAAGACTTTTACAAGTAATCCTGGTTCTTAAAAGGCCAATTAATTTATTCTACTCTATGTGAAAGTTTATTATTATTATTATTTTAAGAGATTGAGATTGTTAATAGCTTCAGTTTACTAGGCTCCATAATCGATATTCTTGGTACCAACAACCAGGAAATAAAAAGATGAATTGCATTGGGAAAATTTGCTTTCAAGGACCATTCCAGTGTACTAAAGAGCAACAATGTCAGTCTGGAGACTAAGGTGCACCTGACCCAGACCATGGTCTTTGCAATTGATTGCTATGCATCAGAAATCTGGACAATGACCAAGGATGACAGAAGAATTGATGCCTTTGAGTTGTGCTGGTGAAGATTATTACACCATGGACTGCTAGGAGAATGCGCAGGCTCATCCTGGAGAGGGTGAAACTAAGCTGCTCCTTGGAGGCAAGGATTCTGAAGCTCCATCTGACACACTTTGGACATGTCACAAGGAGGGACCAGTCCTTGGAGAGGGACATCATGCTGGAAGAGTGGAAGGACACTGCAAGAGAGGAAGACCCTCAATGAGATGGATTGACTCAGTGACGGGATAATGTGGGTAGGTGACTCAGAGACGATAAAGTTGACTCAGGATAGAGCAGGGTTTAGAGCTATAGTACACAGGGTCATTATGAGTCACAAGAGACTCGATGGCACACAACAACAACAGAAACAACAATATGTCAAGGTTTGGGTCCAATGAGAACAACCAAAACTTATTGCCATCAGGTTGGGACTCATAACTGATCTGCCAGCAGGTTTTCAGAGTGTGCATGTTATGCAATAGGTAATGGCTCATTTTTCTCTCATGGAGCCGCAAGAACCTACAGAGTCACCATCTATGGACTATGCCACCAGAGCTCTCAAACCCAATATATCTCATTAATTAATCACAAAGGCAATCACTATCAACACAGATGTGTTATGTAACATGTTAAATACCAGTTTGTTATATTTACATGCCAAGCTGTGTACTGAAAATAATATTAATTTGGATCTGGCTTTTCTACACAAAGCCAAAGCCATTCATTTTAGTTGATTTGAAAGTAATATTTTAAAACATTACTTATGTCTTTTCTTTAGAAAAGGAGTTACAGGACATAATTTTGTGGTGGAAGAATTTACATACAATTACCAAGACAATTTCTGTTCCTAGTAGGAACAAATACAGGATGAAGAAAGAATTTACCATATGATTAGCCTAATTTTTATATCCCACTGAGGCCTAGCTAAATTCCAAGAAGTAATTGTAAACTCATGTCAGTGACTGTGAGAGTGAATACGTTTGATTACTCATTATTAAATGTCTCTAGCGGGGGATGACACAGAGGTGATCAGCCAAATAAAGGGTGATTTCTTGAACAGCATGCCAGGTGAAAAAGGGTAAGTTCAATGCTAAAGTCAGTCATTTTCAATGACAGAACTCATTTCAGCTAGGTGGTTTGGAGGCAGGCAATTTGAATTCCTTAATCTTCCATTTTTGACTTCTATGTACTGAAGATGATTAATGTAGGATATTAATAGTCATAGTAATTTGTTCTATAGCTATTAATACAACTCATTTTCATTTCTCATAGGAGAGCAAACTTCTGGCACTGATGTCCTCTTGAGATAAGAACCTCATGGATTCTTGATAACCAAGGCAGATCACTCTACAACTATGAGAGAATAACAACATGTAAGTCCAGTGTCCACACCTACTCTGAAATAACCAACTTCATTATTGTCATTGAATTATATTGTTTGGCTATTAGCATTTGCTCAGCATCTTGGGTCACAAACCTAAATTACAAGAGACTTGTCCTTTGTATCCAATATCAGCCAAAGCCAGGACATAACTCAGGCTTATTTTTCCTAGAATTTCCTAGAATTGACACCTTTGAGCTGTGGTGTTGGAGCAAAGCACTCTTCTTCTCATGGATGGCTAAGAGAACAAACAGATACTCTTGGAGAAGTTGCAGCTGGAGTGCTCTTCAGAGGCTTCGCCTCTCATATTTTGGGCAAGTTGCTAGTAGGAGATATTCCTTGGAGAAGGACATGATAGTAGAAAGGGTGGATGGTCAGCAGAGGAGAGGAAGACCCTCACTCAGGTGGATTGACACATTGACATGCTGCAATGGGCTCTTGTGTGTCAGGAAGTGGGAGGATGACTCAGGATAGAACAGGGTTCAGAACTTTTGTTCATAGGATCTCTTTGAGTTGTACTCGACTCAACAACATCTAACAACAACAACAACAACACTTTTCCGAGCTATTACTTGTCTGTTAGTTTCTTGTGCTGTGGTGGTTTGCATGTTGATGTAATGCTGAGAGCTATAACATTGGTATGGCAAGTATCAACAGTTTTACCCATGGACAAGTTACATTGGAAAAACAGGACTAAGGCAATTGAGAAGAGGACCGGCCTTGTTAAGCCCTTCTGAAGTAAATGGCCAGTGAAAAACTTACAGATAACAAGGGGACAGTGAATGACGTAATGCCAAAAGATTTTGCCGTGTTCTTCAGTTTTGGAAGGTGATCAAAATATGAAGGGGAAAGTGTTGCCTTCTCAATAGAAGAACCTCTCAAGAAAGACATCACACTTGGTGAGAGAGAGGATGAGTCTCACTGAGATGGATTGACAGAGTGACTGCTACAGTGGCGATTGTATGGATGGCTAAGGATTGAGCAGTTCTTCAGTCTGCTGTGCGCAGAGTTGTTGCTCTCTGATGGAGCTGGCTCAACAGCACATAACAACAATGCATATTATGGCGATCTCTCATGTGTGAATGCCAACTTAATCATTTTAGCAATTAGTACTTGTTAAGTATCTACTATCTTCTAGGGCAAGAAGACTGCCTGGGACAGTGGTTAAGTGCCTATCTGTTTACTGTCACTAGCTGTTTCAAGGGAAGAAGATATGGCTATCTAATCTGTAGTGATTACAAACTTGGTAACCTGATGGAGCAGTTCTACTTTGTTATGATCTCTACGAACTGGAATGACTGTCCAGCAATAAGCTTTATGTCATTGCTCAAAGGGATACAGATATAGAAATAATCAAAACAGTAAAATGTGCATGAACCTTAACTCTTGTGGCCAAAGGAGCTAGTAAACAAAGAGATATATACATTTAAATATAACAATAAGAAGAAATAGATAAAGAGTAAAGGAAGAAGAGATCAGAAGATTTGGATGGAGGTGGATGAAAAGGTGCTTAGCTTCCCAACTCAATCTTTCACTTGTTTCTTAATTAATTCAAGCCTCACTCTTGTCATACTCTGGAGCTCTGGTGGACAAGTTTGTTGTTGTTGTTATGTGCCGTCGAGTCATTTGCGACTCATAGGGACCCTAAATCCTGCTCTATCCTCTGCCAATCGAACTGCCTCTGGCATACCCATCCCGATTACACCAGTCACTGAATCAGTACACCTCATAGAGGGTCTTCACCTCTTGTGCCTTCCCTCTACCCTCCCAAGCATGATGTCCCTCTCCAAGGACCTGTCCCTCCTTGCAACATGCCCAAAGTATGTCAGACAAAGCACCAGAATCCTTGTCTCCAAGGAGTAGCCTGGTTTAACCTTCTCCAGGATGAATCTGTTTGTTTTCCTAGCAGTCCATGGTACATTAAATACTCTTCTCCAGCACCACAGCTCAAAGGCACCAATTCTACTTCTGTCCTCCCTAGTCATTGTCCAACTCTCTGATGCATAACAAGGGATTGCAAAGACCGTGGCCTGTATCAGGCAAGTACATAGGGAATTTGCTACTAATCCAAAGGCCTGCCTCTCTGACAGTTTGAGTCCACCAGTGCCTTCTAGGGAGTACGAAGGACAAACCTGTGTGATTTACAGCTTTAGAAATCTACTGGAGGGTCAGCTCTGAGTCAGTACTGTTTTGATGACAATCAGTTAGACTTTTTGACCTGTTGCACGAACCAGTTAGTAGCTCTCTGAAGATACCATGTTTTCCTTTTCCTTTATGTTTGGAATTACTACTTCTTTTTGAAGAAAATCTCTATATTAACTTGAAACTTCCAATCTTTCTTAGAATCAAAACATAAATAGCCCATTTTAGATTTTCCTGAACTTCTCATTTGAAGTTTGATTGTTTTTACTTTATTTTCCCCCAGCAAATGGTACCTTAACTACATCATTCAGAATGAAATTATTCATCACAGAAGCACTATATACTGTTTTTGAAGGTATGATGCATTCAGTGAACCAAAATGTCAAGAATATTGAAATAGATAATAAAAATAATATTTGCTAGTTATACCTGTCTAGTTCTCTTTAAATAGGATTAGTTTTTATTAATTTTGTTTCTCTACGGTATTTTTATTTTATCCAGTGGAAAAATATAAGGTCAATAAAAGCTAGATTGACATGAATGGCAAAGGTAAAAATACTACAGCCTCTTTGTCATTGTTATATGCCATTAAGTCACCTGTGACTCATAGCAACCCTATGCACAATAGCTCTGAACACTCTCCTATCCTGAGCCGGTTTCACTATCCAAATAACCCCAATTTGATCAAGTCTGATAATAATAAAAGTAATTAACAATTGTTGAAAGCCTGCCAAATTAATAGCATATATTGCATTAAGTGCTTTATAGGTATGCACTAGCTTTATTATCTTCATTTTCTATAAAGGAAACTGACAGAAAGAAGTTATGTTCTTGGCCAAGATCAATCACTTAATTATTAATTGGAAGGGTCTCATTCTGTCTAACATTAGAACCTGCTTTTTATTTTCCTCTGTGATACGGTATGTAATACAATTAAAATGCAATTCTAGTGTTTTATTTGTTTTTTTCCTAGTAAGTATTCCTTTTCAGCCCAGAAATATCTTGGACCATGAAGCGTTCCTGGGATAGCGACTACATTCAAAGAGGGGTTGGTGGCTGCCAGTCATGTTGAGAATATGCTTTCTGTTGTCATGCTAAGTTCACAGGAAAGATTTTCACCCACCTCACTCTCCACCAGCAGAGTGGCCAGCAGAAGTGTGCTACTGGACCCATAACCCAAAAGTCAATGGACTGAAACTGACCTCTGCCACAGTTCTTGGAAGAAGGATGGACAATCTCTTCCTAGATGATTTACAGTCTCAGAAACTCAATGGAGGCTAAGCTTTTAGTTCTAATTTGCTTACAATAAGCTTGAGGCTATTTTTTTCATTTTTCTGGTGAGTGTGAACCACATCCTACAACCACTAAGTGAAGAAAGGACATCTTAGAGATCAAATCAAATGTGTCACATGAGAGAATTACCATGCAAATAAATGTGTTTCTTACATATTTTCCTTCTCTGAGCCTTTAATGTTCTTGCCTCAGTTTTAACACACTGTTAGAACCTAGTGCAGGTGGAATGTGCTATGAGACAACTTCCCTTCCAGGATCAGCACTGTCACCACTCTTTCCTGCTTTTTACTACAAATAGATGATGAAACATTTCTCAGATCTTTCAACATTGTCTAGTTGACAAGTCAGCACAAAATTTCCAAAGAGACTAAACCAAGAAGGACATCTTCCAGGTATATATCACTTCTTTATGCCTCACTGTCAACTCATCCATGTCTGTGATGTCAAGGTCCACAACTTAAACGTTTCCTAACTTATAAAGAATCTTCTGATACCTAAATATCTTTTTTTAAAAGCTCCGGGGTAGTTTTTAAAAGTAAAAAATATGCATCTAACATGTGTCTTATTTCTAAATATAATTCATTCACATCGTACACACACACACCCACACACACACACACACAGCCCTTCTGCTGGCGTAGTCTATAGGCACTTGCACTCCTAAGCCAAAGATGGCGGCCTTCCGGTGGTTTGAATCCATTTGTGGCTTTGGACGAGAAAGTTGCACAACCTCCTCATAAGTGATTCACCACCTCAGAGACTAAAAGGTGGGTCAGTTATGAGTCAGTTCTGACTTGATGGCAATGAGGTTTTTATATACACATATCGATATTTATATGTAAATACACACATATATAATAGAAGAAGAAAACTTAAATATCCACCGTGCAAAAATTTATAAACTCTTTCTTGAGGCTCCTTACAACTCATTTTATTAATATTTCACCAATATGAATGTTATGGTATAGGCATATTTTATACTCTGCCACAAAAATATATTTACCTACACTCTTAAAAACTACGTAAGTGCCATTGTAAAGACTGTAGAGGAAGACGCTGGATGAGATGGGTTGACACAATGACTGTTGCAATGGGGCAGGTGTGTCAGAGATGGTGAGATTGTTTCAGGATAGGAAGGATTCAGAGCTGTTGTTATAGTGTTGCTCTGAGTCATAGTCAATTCAATGGAAGCAAACAAAAACAACAACATTCAATAGTTTCAGAATAGCTACTTCCCGTTTATGTAACTTAGCACTCATCTTATCTTGGCCTTTTGGATTAGTCACCTCATACTGAAAGCCACTCAGCTTGTGATGCTGCTACTGCTGCTTGGTTTAAACAAAATCATACCTAAATGAAACACTACAAGTAATGCCTCAATTTTCTAATTATTGTTTTGTGTTCTGTCTATTAATTTCCAATTCATAGCTACCTCAGAGGACTGAGTAAAAACTGCTTCATAGCATTTTCTAGGGTAAGCATTTATAGGAGAGAATTGCTAATTAATTATTTTGACCACAGAAGACAGCTGGTGGTCTAATACCTAGGAAACTGTGTTTTTAACCCAAAGACTGTTCTCTCTAGCAGTTCAGATACATTAGTATCTCTTTGGGAGAAAGATGGATAATCTTCTCCCAATGATTTACAGTCCTGGAAATCCACTAGAGGCTGGTGTGCTATGAGTCTCTTCTGACTCTTACAGCAATAACGGAGTGCTCCTCCATAGCTGCTGGTGGCTTCAAGCCTCTGAAGTAATTTAGTGCTTAATCATTGTGTCACCAGAAATCTCTGACTCCTTAAACTCTACTGCCATTGAGCTGGTTCTGTTTTATGAAGATCCTCTCTATAGGAGCACGCTGCCTCTTCCTACTGTTGAGACTGGTGGGTTCGAACTGCCAAACTTTTAGTTAGCTGTCCAGCAAATAACATACCACACCATCAGGGCTCCTAACAGCTTCAGTAGTGATTTCATTTTTACAAAAGACAAACTTGTGCTGTCAGTCACAGGGTTATGAATGAGATAATTTCCTGTCTTTAAAAATTTGTGAGGGCTTCAACAAATTACACTTTGGCAGTTCAGTCAGAAAGCATCATCAAACCTGAAATTTTAAAGCTATAGAAAAAATAGCTGGAATGGAAAAGCTTTTTGCTTGAAACTTTGCTAGAAATTTAACTTTCTCTTATAGAAGAAGGGGTCCTATACATGTTGCCATAGCAACCAAATCACAACCAAACTTTGAGTAAAGTCCAAAGCGGTACTTCCCCATTCAAAGATAGCAGCTTCTACAGACTGTTGATAGTTTATCTCATAAACAAACTGCTGTACATGTCCACTGGGTCCTCCCTTCCAAGTCTCCCTTTATAAGGCTTTGAACAGTAACTTTAGCTGAGTATTGTGCTGAATTTGTCAAATTGCATTTTTTTATCTGTTCCTGCTTTGCTTTTTAGGTCATGGTGAAACTGGTTTAATAGGCAAGGAAGAGTTGTCAGCAAACAAGGTGATTGAAGGTTCCCTGAGACGATACTGCACCATCTCTTCTCCAGCTAATATTCCTTAAATCCTTATCATA